>NW_006783036.1:4606881-4642748 GCF_000442215.2 Lipotes vexillifer | reverse complement strand
AAAAAAAAAAAAAAAAAAAAAAAAAAGCAACCAACTTCAACAAGCAAATATAATAACCTCTCATTGACAAAGCCTTTATCTCACTTGAACTCTCAGAAAGCTGTTTTATTTATGTTAACTTTCAACAAAACTTCTTTTTTTGAGAGAATTCTATATATTTTAACACAGTATAGATTCATGTAACTACCACCACCATCAGGACAGAACATTTCCATCACCCCCCCAAAACTCCCCTGTGCTCTATCCCTACCCTAACCCTTGGCAACCACTGATCTATACTCCTTCACTATGGTTTTGTCTTTTAGAGAATATCAGATAAATGGAATCATGCAATGTGTAACCTTCTGAGACTGGCTGTCTTCATTCAGCATAATGCCCTTGACATCCATCCAAATCGTTGCCATGTATCAGTAGTTTGTTCCTTTTTATTGCTGAGTGGTATTCCACTATGTTTGATATACCACAGTGTATACACATTTGAGCAGTTTCCAGTTTTTACCAAGTATGAATTGGGCCACTATAAACACTGATGTACAGGCTTTGTATGAATGCAAATGTGCATTTCTCTAGACTAATAGTAAGTGCTTAGGATTGCTAGATCACATGGCAATTGTTTGTTTATCTTTATAAGAAACTGCAAAACTGTTTTGCAGAGTGACCATACCATTTTATGTGCCCACCAGCAACGTAGGAGAGTTTCATTTGCTCCATATCCTCATTGCATTTTGTTTTGTTAATATTTTGTGTTTTAACCATTCTGATAGGTATGCAGCAATATCTCATTGTGGTTTTAATTTGCATTTCCCTAATGGCTAGTGACAGTGACATCTTTTCATGTGTCTGTCATCTGTATATCCTCTTTGGCAAAGTGTCTGCTTGAGACTTTTGCCTATTTTTTTCTTTTCTCTCTTTTTTAATCAGGTTATTTCTTTTCTCACTGTTGGGTTTTTAAAGTTCTTTATGTGTCTCAATCAACAGGAAGAGACAGAGAAAAAGGTTACCCCCAGGTTCCTAGCTGAAACAGTGTGAATTCTATATTATTAGTGTAAAGGATGGAGTTCGCAGTTCTAGGAAGGGGAGGAGTGTGAGAAGAGGATTGTTTGTAAGTTCTTACCTCACAGTTTGATTGCTTTAAAGAAATATGTCTTGATACTTTTTTTGTGTGTGTGTGATACTCGGGCCTCTCACTGTTGTGGCCTCTCCCCTTGTGGAGCACAGGCTCCGGATGCGCGGGCTCAGCAGCCGTGGCTCACGGGCCCAGCCGCTCCGCAGCATGTGGGATCTTCCCGGACCGGGGCACAAACCCGTGTGCCCTGCATCAGCAGGCAGACTCTCAACCACTGCGCCACCAGGGAAGCCTGATACATTTTTTTAAAGAGTTATATAATGTCTCTTCATAAGAGGGTAACAATTTTAGATTTGTGTGAGTGCTTAATAAGTTCTCTGGGTTATCAGATATTTAGTACCTGTTATTCTCCCTCAGAAGTGCCATTGACACTTGACATTGACTTAAAAGACATTTCTATGTATGAAACAATTATATTACTTAGAAAGTTGGCAGAGCTTGAATTTCAGGGCAAGACAGAATTATATCCATTAAGTAGAAGTTACAAGATGGTAGATTTCAATTTCAAAGGCCATGATTATCTGAATGTTCCTGATGCTTTCATGGTCCCATGTTTTGTTTAAATTGTTTCCATTGCCTGGAATGCAAAGGATTCTTCTTTTTTTGGTTGTTTTGTTTTGTTTTGTGTTTTTGTTTTCACTTGGCAATTTATTTAGGATATTTTCCACATTGCTATTTGTGGATCTGTCTTGCACTTCACTTAAAATTAATTTCAATCTGCACGAGTAGTACACACACACATATATATAATCTTCCTAAAACATTGTAATATTACAGGCGAGTCTAAATTTCTCTTTGACCACCACCTCTAATCCCATACTTGCTGCACTCTCCAGAGATGACAATTTGTGCCTATCCTTCTAGAACTTTTTCTATACATTTACATACATATAAATGAATATTGTAGAATACATATATTTTTTGTCTTTTTGAAACATGATTTTTTTTTTCTCAACAAGATGTCTTAGAAATTTATCCATGTTAGTACATGTGCTTCCATCTTGCTCTTTTATTTATTTATTTATTTATTTTAACATCTTTATTGGAGTATAGTTGCTTTACAATGTTGTGTTAGTTTCTGCTGTATAACGAAGTGAATCAGCTCTATGTACACATATATCCCCATATCCCCTCCCTCTTGCGTCTCCCTCCCACCCTCCCTATCCCACCCCTCTAGGTGGTCACAAAGCACCGAGCTGATCTCCCTGTGCTATGCAGCTGCTTCCCACTAGCTATCTGTTTTACATTTGCTAGTGTATATTTGTCAATGTTACTCTCTCACTTCGTCCCAGCTTACCCTTCCCCCTCCCTGTGTCCTCAAATCCATTCTCTATGTGTGCGTCTTTATTCCTGTCCTGCCCCTAGGGTCATCAGAACCAATTTTTTTTTTTTTTAGATTCCACATATATGTGTTAGCATACGGTATTTGTTTTTCTCTTTCTGACTTACTTCACTCTGTATGACAGACTCTAGATCCATCCACCTCACTACAAATAACTCAATTTCGTTTCTTTTAATGGCTGAGTAATATTCCATTGTATATACGTGCCATGTCTTCCTCATGCATTCATCTGTCTATGGACACTTAGGTTGCTTCCATGTCCTGGCTATTATAAATAGTGCTGCAGTGAACATTGTGGTACATGACTCTTTTTGAATTATGGTTTTCTCAGGGTATATGCCCAGTAGTGGGATTGCTGGGTCATATGGTAGTTCTATTTTTAGTTTTTCAAGGAACCTCCATACTGTTCTGCATAGTGGCTGTATCAGTTTACATTCCCACCAACAGTGCAAGAGGGTTCCCTTTTCTCCACACCCTCTCCAGTATTTATTGTTTGTAGATTTTTTGATGATGGCCATTCTGACTGGTGTGAGGTGATACCTCATTGTAGTTTTGATTTGCATTTCTCTAATGATTAGTGATGTTGAGCATCCTTTCATGTGTTTGTGGGCAATCTGTATATCTTCTTTGGAGAAATGTCTATTTACGTCTTCCACCCATTTTTGGATTGGGTTGTTTGTATTTTTGATATTGAGCTGCATGAGCTGCTTGTATATTTTGGAGATTAATCCTTTGTCAGTTGCTGTGTTTGCAAATATTTCCTCCCATTCTGAGGGTTGTCTTTTCGTCTTGTTTATGGTTTCCTTTGCTGCGCAAAAGCATTTCATTAGGTCCCATTTGTTTATTATTGTTTTTATTTCCATTTCTCTAGGAGGTGGGTCCAAAAGGACAAAGGATTCTTCTTGCTTTTCCACCTTGTAAATGTTTTTATCTTTCATGGCCAACCCCCTACTTTCTTCTGTTTTTTCCAAATACCATTAATATTTCTTCTCTGTGTTCATTTATCACTCTGTATATTTCTCAATTATATAACTTATCACATTGTTTTAGGAATTCAGGGACATTTGTCTTCTCCACCACAGAGAGAGCTTCTAAAGGACTGTGAATCAGTCATCTTTACATCCCCAGAAACTAATTTGATATATGCTTCATAAAAGATACCCATTTACACATTTATTCATTCATTTACCAAATATTTATTGAGTTTTTACTCTGTGTTACATATTGGTAACATAGAGCAGTGAACCAGCAAAAAAGATCCCTGCTTTCATGGAGCTTACACTTTATTGATGTTTTAGAGAACCAGCCTTTGAGTTCATTGATTTTCTTCATTGCTTGTTCCATGTTTTATTCCATTGATTTCTGCTCTTTACTCTTTCCCTTTCTTTTGCTTGATTTGGGTTTAATTTGCCCTTCTTTTTCTAGTTACTTAATGTGATAGCTGAGAATCACTGATTTGAGAATACTCCCCTTTTCTAATAGAGATTTAAAGCTATTAATTTTCCTCAAAGACCTGCTTTACCTGCAACCCATACATTTTGATATGTTATATTTTCATTATCATTCAACTTAAAATATTTTCTGTTTTCTCCTGTGATGTCTACTTTTACCTAATGATTATATAGAAGTGTGTTGTTTAATTTCCAAAATTTGGGGACATTTCCTTGTTCTCTTATTGTTTTTGATTTCTAATTTATTGTCACTGTGGTCAGAGAACATACTCTTTCAATCTTTAGGTTTATTCATTTCTGTTTCGTGGCCCAGAATATGATGTGTCTTGGTAAATGTACCATGTACACTGCTATCATTGGCTGTAGTTTCTTATACATATCAATTTAGTCAAAGTGGTTTATAATGTTGTTCAGATCTTCTGTCTTTACTGATTTTTTAAATTAGTTGTTCCGTCAGTTGCTGAGAAAAGGGTGTTAAAATCTTGAGGAATAACTGTGGAATTGTCTATTTCTCACTTTAATTCTGTCAATTTTTGTTTCATGTATTTTACTAATTTTTTAAATTAAATTTTATATTGGAGTATAGTTGATTTACAATGTTGTGTTAGTTTCAGGCATACAGCAAAGTGATTCAGTTATACATATACATATATCCATTCTTTTTTCAGATTCTTTTTAATAGTCTGTTATTATAGAATATTGAGTAGAGTCCCTTGTGCTATACAATAGGTCCTTGCTGATTATCTGTTTTATTCATTATACATAGTAGTGTGTATATGTTAATCCCAATCTCCTAATTTATCCCCCCCACACACATTTCCCCTTTGGTGACCATAAGTTTATTTTCAAAGTCTGTGAGTCTGTTTGTTTTGTAAATAAGTTCATTTGTATCACTTTTCTTAGATTCCACATGTAAGTGATATATGATATTTATCTGACTTCACTTAGTATGATAAACTCTAGGTCCATCTATGTTGCTGTAAATGGAGTTTCATGTATTTTAAAGCTCTGTTATTGGACATATTTTTGATTGTCTTTCTGATAAGTTAATACTTTTTTCATTATGAAATGTCCTTCTTTATAGCTGGTAATGCATTTTATTTGACGTCTATTTTGTCTGATATTAATATTGCTACTCCAGCCTTCTTATGCTTACTATTTGCATGCTGTATCTTTTTCTCCATTCATTTACTTTCAGTCTATCTGTGTCTTTGCATTTAAAGTGTGTGTCTTGGGCTTCCCTGGTGGCGCAGTGGTTGAGAGTCCGCCTGCCGATGCAGGGGACACGGGTTCATGCCCCGGTCTGGGAAGATCCCACATGCCACAGAGCAGCTGGGCCCGTGAGCCGTGGCCGCTGAGCCTGCACGTCCAGAGCCTGTGCTCCGCGGCGGGAGAGGCCACAACAGTGAGAGGCCCGCATACTGCAAAAAATAAATAAATAAAAATACATAAAGTGTGTGTCTTGTGGTCAGCATATAGTTGAGTCTTGCTTTTTGTTTTCCCCCCTGAAATTCTCAAAGGAAAAAAAAAAGGAAAATGTAAAAAGAAAAAAAGTCTTGAGCTCCTTCAAATATTTGCCATTTCAAGTGCTCTTCATTCTTTTCTGAGGGTCTGAGTTTCCATTTTGTGTAATTTCCCTTTACTCTGAAGACCTTCCTTTAACTTCTTGTAATGCAGATCTACTGGCAATAAATTCTTTCAGTTTTCATTTATCTGAAAATGCCTTAAGTTGCCTTCATTCTTGGAGGATATTTTTGCAGGATATAGAATTCTGGATTGAATTTTTTTTCATCTAGTACTTTAAAGATGTTGCTTCACTCTCTTCTCGTCTCCATGGTTTATGACAACCAGCTATTAATCAGATTACTGTTCCCTGTATAGTTATATATGTTGTTTTTCTCTTGCTGCTTTCAAGATGTGTACTTTATCTTTGGTTTTCAACAGTATGATTATGATAGACCTTGAGGTGGTCTTTTTTGTGTTTATTTTGCTTGGTTTTTGCTTAGCATTTTGTAATTTTACATTTCTTTCCTTTATTGAACTTGGGATGTTTGGGGCCATTATTTTTCAGATATTTTTTTCTGTCCTGCTCTTTCTCTTTTTATATTCCAATTAAATGTATGTTGGACTGTTTGAGATTGTCTTAACAAGTCCCCAGGGCTCTGTTAATTTTTTCCCTCTGTTTTCTTCACCTTGGATACTTCCGATTCATCTGTCTTCAGATTTGCTTGGTTTTTCATCTGTCATGTCTGTTAATTCCATTTAGTGAATTTTTTATTGTCATAAATTATATTTTTCAGTTCTTGAATTTCCATTCAGTTCATTTTTCATTTCTATCTTTCTGCCGATACTTCCCACTTCTCTCTGAAATTTTCATTCATTGAAAAAAATACTCATTTTACATATAGAGGATAGTCTTGATAGCCATTTTAAATTCCTTATCTGTTAGTTCCAATGTTTTGTTCATTTTGGAGTTGGACTCAATTTATTTTCTTTTCTCTTGAGAATGTGTTCCATTTCTTGATTCTTAGTATGTTACTAATTTTGGATTATATCCTAGACATTATGAATGTTAAGTTATGGAGATTCTGTATTCTATTATTTTTTCTCTGACAAGTATTGTTTGTTCCAGTGGGTACTTTAATTGGGCTTGAACTGCAAGCTCTGCTTTGAGTCTATTCCATGCATGTGTGATTCACAGGTCAGTCAGAGATATAAAGAGGGAGAGTTTGGGGATCCCCTCTCTAGTTTTTTTTCTGGGATTTCCCTACTCTTTTTAGTGTTCATGGTTTTCAGACTTCACTTTTTTATTTTTTAAGGACAAAAAGGCAACAGGGTTTTCTGAGCGTGTCCTCACCCGCATCGTATACAACACTTAGCCCTGGGTTCAAAGCCGTGAAAAAGGGAGTTTACTTGTAGAGTTCCCCATCTGCCTTCTGCCAAGTGAGTGCCAACTCCCACCAGAATCTATATGCTTGTGTCCACGCTCCAGTACTTCTGCTGTTATTTGTATAATTTCCAGGCTTAACAATTACTTTCTGCAGGGGGTGCTGTCCAATAGGGGTTTCTCATACCCGGAAGCAGAAGAGACTCCATGATGCTTACATGTTAGTTGGGAGACATAGACAGGAAGCAAACAAGCAAGGTGATTCTAGGTCATAGTGATGCTATGAAAGAAAGAAATACGGTGGACATGACTGAAAGGAACAACTTAAAGGAAGGTTATTAGCAAGGTTCTCTGAAAAACTCCCATTTGAGTTGAGACCGAAAGAACAGAACTTGGTCATGAAAACAATCTGGTTGAGAAATGATTCCGGCAAAGGCAACAGCAGATACCAAATCCCTAAAGTAGGAGAGAAAGGGCAGTGTGGCTGGAGCATGGGAAGAGAAGGGAAGAAGAATGTAAAATGAGGTTAGAGAGGTAAGGAAGATGATGAAGGGCCCTGTTAGACCTTGGTAAGGAACTGGGAGTTAGTGCCTCTAGGTAAGAAACTATGATCACTCTAGCTGTAAGGGTGTGCTTACCAAACAGATTTGACCACTCCTATTGCTTTGTCCTTAAGAGTCTTGACTGGAAGATAGTATGGCCCTGTGCACAACCTGTCAGCATCACTGGAACAAAAGCTAGAAGTCCATGCAGTCAATTTCTGCCATGTGTGGGAAGTTGCAGTACGTGTATTCTAATATCCACTCTAGTTCTGAGGTCCTCTGATATCACGGAAAAGAAAATGGCCTGAATCTAGAAACGTATCATGACAATTAAAACCAGTTTAAAAAAAAAAAGAAAAGCACAAACCTAGAGAATGAAAAGACAGTAGCGGAATGAAGCAGTGCAGTTCTTCGTAATTTTAAAAGATTTCACACGGGGACTTCCCTGGTGGCGCAGTGGTTAAGAATCCGCCTGCCAATGCAGGGGACACAGGTTCGAGCCCTGGTCCGGGAAGATCCCACATGCCGCGGAGCAAATAAGCCCGTGCGCCACAACTACTGAGCCCGCGCTCTAGAGCCCGCGAGCCACAACTACTGAGCCCGCGTGCCACAACTACTGAAGCCTGCACGCCTAGAGCCCATGTTCCAAAACAAGAGAAGCCACCGCAATGAGAAGCCCGCGCACAGCAATGAAGAGCAGCCCCCGCTCGCCGCAACTAGAGAAAGCCTGCGCACGGCGATGAAGACCCAACGCAGCCAAAATATAAATAAATAAATAAATTTTTTAAAAAAAGAAAAAAAAAAGATTTTGCATGAGTTCTGCCTACAAGCAGTGGTCTCCAGCTTTTAAATATTGTTGTGTTACATAATAGCAACATGTTGGTGTGTGTTTCTTAGTCTGGTTTCTCTGGGGAGCAGCTGAGACTCATTTGCCCCTTTCCCCTGGTCTAGATGACAGCGCTTCTGCCGCCAGTAGCATGGAGGTGACAGACCGCATCGCCTCCCTGGAGCAGAAAGTCCAGATGCAGGAAGACGACATCCAGCTGCTCAAGTCGGCTCTGGCCGATGTGGTTCGGCGGCTGAACATCACCGAGGAGCAGCAGGCGGTGCTCAACAGGAAAGGACCTACCAAAGGTGGGCATTCAAGACTCACGGGAATTGGGCTTGTGGCACATTGTTTTTTTTTTTTTCTTTCATTCTGAGTATCCTTATTTGTTAATTTGATTGAAGTATAGTTGATTTAGTGTTGTGTTAGTTTCAGGTGTACAGCAAAGTGATTCAGTTGTACATACCTATATATCTATTTCTTTCAGATTCTTTCCCCTTATAGGTTATTATAAAATATTGAGTATAGTTCCCTGTGCTATACAGTAGGTCCTTGTTGGTTATCTATTTTATATACAGTAGTGAGTCTATGTTAATTCTAACCTGCTAATTTATCACTCCCCCTCCTTTCCCCTTAGGTAACCATAAGTTTGTTTTCTATGTCTGTGGGTCTATTTCTATTTTGCAAATAAGTTCATTTGTATCATTTTTTTTTTTAGATTCCACATAGCAGTGATATCATATGATATTCATCCTTGTTTGGCTTACTTCACCTAGTACGATAATCTCTAGGTCCATCCATATTGCTGAAAATGGCATTATTTCATTCCTTTTTTATGACTGAGTAGTATTCCATTTATATATATACCACATCTTCTTTATCCACTCCTCTGTCGATGGACACTTAGGTTGCTCGCACGTCTTGGCTATTGTAAATAGTGCTGCAGTGAACATAGGGGTGCACGTATCTTTTCGAATTAAGGTTTTCTCTGGATATACGCCCAGGAGTGGAATTGACAGATCATGTGGTAGCTCATTGCAGATTCTTGCTCCAGAAAATATGTTGCTCTCTTAATATTGACAGAGAACCCAAGCTTAGAAAAACAGTGAAGCAGCCTTAGGATTGTTGAAATCATCACACAAAGTGTGACAGTATTTTTTGGCTGGACGTTGGTGAATTGTAGCCCAGTGGTGCACAGTTGTAGGTGACCAGTAAATGCTGGTTGAGTCAAGGAAGGAATGTCCACAGTGGACCAGAGAACTGTCATTTATCCAGACTCTCTGGGATAGAGAGAGCTTGCAAAACAAAACCGAAAACCAAAGCAAACACAAATCTTTGGGCCCCTGTGGAGGCTGTTTCACCTAGAAACTTTTGACGACTCTCATCTCTTTCTCTGTCCTCAGTTTAAAGATTTTTATTTTATTTATTTAGTCCTTTGGCTGCATTGGGTCTTCATTGCGGTGTGCGGGCTTCTCATTGCGGTGGTTTCTCTTGTTGTGGAGCATGGGCTGTAGGCGTGTGGGCTTCAGTAGATTGTGGCACTCGGGCTCAGTAGTTGTGGCTCGCAGGCTCTAGAGCACAGGCTCAGTAGTTGTGGCGCACAGGCTTAGTTGCTCCGCGGCATGTGGGATCTTCCCAGACCAGGGCTCTAACCTGTGTCGCCTGCATTGGCAGGCGGATTCTTAACCACTGTACTACCAGGGAAGCCTGTCCTCAGTTTACACTGTTGTCCAGTTCAGCGCAGCAAACACTTACTTGATCACATGCCACATGTGAAGCTCTGAGTTGAGGACTGGGACCCAGAGGCTGGCAGGCCCCTCCCTGATTTGCTCAGAACCCTGAAGCTCATCACCAACTTTCCCTCCGCCTTCTAGCAAGTAAGCTCATTTGGGGCAAAACTCCTGTTTTTTTTATATCCCTTTTTCTTTTGTCCAGAAGATCATAGCCTACAACAGAAGTCTATACCTATAAATAGTGGATTTCTGGCACATTTAAATCACCATTTCATTTCCCAGTGGTGCCTGGAAACAAAACAAAAAGCAATATTTGTGCTTTAAATAACTTTGTAGTGACCCTCTTCTTACAATTTTGGAAATAAAACGCCTCGTAAAAGCTTCTCTCCTAGTAAGTGCCCTGACGTCTGCTTTCAACCAATATGCATTGCTCATCTTTTGCCAGAACGGCTTTTCCTCATGGCTAACTCTAGAAAACAGAATTCATCTTGGCTGTAAAATTCCTTTAGTTAAAACATTTTGAGTCTGCGGCATGTAAATGTCCCCTTAAAATTAACTTTCTTATTTTGTTTGGATTTAACATATTATTTCACAGTTACCATCTTTTCCTTGGAGTCAAGAGAGGGTACTGTCTTGATGTTGCATATGTTAGTTTTTTCTCTGGTCTTGGATACATTTTCACACGTTTATGGAAAGAAATCCATATCCTTGTCCTTCGGGATAACTATCACCAGCTCCATGTGAGATATACACACTGGGCGATGTCTACATTTTGAATAATCTTTTAAAATAATCTTTTTCTCCTAAGTTACAAAGCAATTAGGGTGTTTTAAATGGAAACCAGGTTATTCTAGGTATTCTTGACCTACTCGGCTTTCCAAAAATAAATCTGATGACTACCTACCCTAAAGGGTACGTTTGAAGTCGCTGCTTTATATACAACTTCAGGCTTCTAAAACTTCTATTTTTAGAAAAAGGAGGGGGAAAAATAATACAAGGAGTTTTATTTTCTTGATTGAGAGTAAAGTTTGAATTTTGGAAACTTTTACCTTTTTTTCATAGTTAGATCTGATGTTTCTTTATAACATTATTTTCAAAAGTGAAAATAAACCAAAGCACGAGAGCCAAAGTCACACCAAGCAACAGAAAAAAAGATTGTAAGAAAGCTGGTGAGCGGCATGCCCTGAATTCAGTGGGCTGTGGGTGGTGGGAGCAGAGGGGAGAAGGGGGAGTGATTCCATAAGAAGCCCTGGGTCGCTGCTTCTCTTTCAGAGAGTGCCGTGTTGGCACGGTATGTACACCCCTATCTGGACAGCTGGCACTCCACAGCCGTGGCTTAGTTAGGGGATATTTAGACAAGACAGCTTTGAGACAAGCCTCCTTTGGTTCTTAGAAGGCCACATTATTATTACCATTTGCCATTCTTTGGCATTGCCATCCTAATATAGGCTTGAAGTAACCTGGACACGTGGCATTCTAATTTTTAAATATCAAGTGATCTTTTCCCCCAACGTTAATTGTCAGAAGCTTAGGTCTGAGTGTTTTGAGCTTCTGGTGCACATCTTTGTGCCGTTTGCCCAGTGACAGGGACGGCTGTGCCACAGAGAAACAGGCTGCCTTGGAAGGCAGTGAGCATCTGTGTGAGTCAGCATAAAGGAAGCGCATGGTGAGCACAACATCCCCTCTGCAGCCATCCTGAACCGTTAGACTGCAGTGTCCACTCACTGGCCTTAGTAATTGCCTGGGAGACCACGGATAATAGCTCTTATCCTTTTCACGACAGCACTTCACTTATTTGAAGAAAGGTGTTCTGACATCTAAACTTTCACTTACTTTATCATCATTCTTCACGTGACTTAACTAGTACACCAGTGAGAACTGCAGTCTCATGAAGATAATTCACCAACAGATCAAGTTCAGGGCCTCCTGAAACAGAGGAAAGATTGTGGCCAACCCTGTAAAACGCGAGGCCTGTGGACACACAGTTTACAGAGACAGTTATGTCTCAGACGACGCTACCTTTTCTAGGTAACCCTTTTCTGTGCCCGGGATTGGCTTTTTGTGCTCGTTTTCCGTCTCTTTTTAACCCAGTGATACTGCCCTGGGTTTTAGGATTGCTGTTCTCCTTTTCCTTTGCTTTTGTTATTTAAAAAAAAAAGACATATGCAGAACTTATTGCCTTGTCATGCATCTCGACTGTAGAGAACCTCAGCCTGCAAAGTTTGCTTTGTTCCGGTGGGATTTACTTTCAGATAGGAAGATTCAGGGTGTTCTAATTATACTAAGCTTGGGCTACCATACAGTGGAGAAAAGAGAATCAAATAGTTTCTGGAGGCCTGTATTCTTGAAATTCTTGCTGATATTTAAGTTTTTTCGGTATTGTGGTTGGACTGGGGGCACAGAGTGCAGTGAACAGACACCATTATTTTGCTATTCTGAGTGTAAATACAGAAAAACGTGTGATGGACAAGGGAGTTCCTTGCAGAATTACGTATATTGGAGAAACATCGTGTAGGAAACAACTGAGCAAAAGCAAGCAATAGGGGCGTGGCCAGAAAACTGTGGATCCTCGTATGATGGAAAGCCATGTAATCTTTAAAAATGTTGGTGTTCCCGGGAAACAACAGGAAAGGTGCTTGTGTGTTATGTTAAAAGGCAGAATCAGGATATAAAACTGGATATGTCGTATTTTTCAACTAAATAATCAAAATCTATGCAAAGAAGAATGGAGTTCTAGTAGTATACCAAGAGTTAGCTTTCTTTTTTTCTGAGTGGGAGGAGGATGATTTTGTTTTCTTTTTTATACTTTCACTTCATTTCTAAATGTTCTTTGGTGTGTATTCTTTAATAAGCAGAAGGAATTTGCGTTTTAAAAATGACTCCTTTCTTACCGCTGAAGCTGATCTTCACTGCGCCAAGGTCAACAGCAGAGCTCAGAGCAAACGTCCAGAGGCTGGAGCATGCTCATGTGTGTTCTCAAGAAGACAAGGAGGGGCTTCCCCGGTGGCGCAGGGGTTAAGAATCCGCCTGCCAATGCAGGGGACACGGGTTCGAGCCCTGGTCCGGGAAGATCCCACATGCCGCGGAGCAACTAAGCCCGTGCGCCACAACTACTGAGCCCGCGCTCTAGAGCCCACGAGCCACAACTACTGAGCCCGCGTGCCACAACGACTGAAGAGCCCATGCTCCACAACAAGAGAAGCTCCTGCAGTGAGAAGCTCGTGCACCGCAACGAAGAGCAGCCCCCGCTCGCCACAGCTAGAGAAAGCCTGAGCGCAGCAGCAATGAAGACCCAATGCAGCCAAAAATAAATAAATTTTTTTAAAAAAAGAAGAGAAGGAATCATGGTGTGGAGTTAAATTCATAATAGATCCATTGTAGACATGCACGGCTAATTTCCATTTCAGTGCTACGGGAGTGTTACAGGATTTCAGTGTAAAAATGTAGGTTAAAATATACTCGTTGTCCCATGTATGTGGGGATGGTCTGCTTCGCTATGCATTAACCAGCAAGAGTTCCTGTTTCTCATTTTAGATTTCGCTTGGGAGTTCAGACTGTCTTTGGCAGCTTGCCTTTTAAAAAACTCGAATGAACCTTTTGCAAACTTTTCTGTTCTTTTTATTAATAACCCCATTAATTAACAGATCGGACAGTGAATAAATATAAGCAAAAACCTTCAGCTGGAGATGCTGACAAGCAAGACAGTCCTGTTGTTTCAGGACATCAAAATCTGGTCTCAGAATTTAGTCTCTGCAACTGGTGTTGAAAGGTGACTGCAGGTTGTCTTTTTTTGTTTGTTTGTTTTGTTTTTTTGTATTTTTTTTTTTTGCGGTACGCGGGCCTCTCACTGTTGTGGCCTCTCCCGCTGTGGAGCACAGGCTCCTGACGCGCAGGCTCAGTGGCCGTGGCTCACGGGCCCAGCCGCTCCGCGGCATGTGGGATCTTCCCGGACCGGGACACGAACCTGCGTCCCCTGCATCGGCAGGCGGACTCTCAACCACTGTGCCACCAGGGAAGCCCTGCAGGTTGTCTTTAAGTAGCCTCTGCTACATTAACACTTAACCCTGATAGTCATAATAATTCTTGTAGCTACCATTTATTAATTGGGTGGGTACAGGCCTTTGCAATAGATATTTTGTATGTATTAGCTCATTTCACCTCTCCATAACCCTTTGAGGTAGGTATTATTGTGCCCATTTTACAGATGAGAAAGCAGGCTCTAGGAGATGGAATAATTTGCCCCAGGTTACACAGCTGGTTAGGGAAAATCTGGGACTAGACCCTAAGGCCTGGCTGAACATACGTTCTTTCTGCCATCTGTGTTGCTTGGCTGTGCATATGCCTCTTAGCAGTATTATTTAAATTAGCATTATTCAAATCAAACCAAATATTTAAGAAATGAATAAGTATATGACTTGAAATGAGTTTTTTTTCAAGGTTTAATTTGATTTGCAAAGTGTCCCAAATACAACAAATCATATTCAGCATATAATTGTATAAAATATTGTATCATAGTCCTTTCACAAATTGTATTAGCTAGGTGCAACTAACAAATGAAAAAATTTTAAGTTCTTTGCAGTGAATGAAATTAATGAACATTTAACTTAGTTCTTTATCCTGGTTAACCAAATTAGCAATTTTTCCCTCTCTCTCGTCTACTGTGCTTTCTCCTTATCTTTCTCCTTACAAATTGATTAATTACAGAAAATAACTTGTGCTTTCTTTTAGACAGAACATGCTGTAGTTTCTTCCATTTTCCTCTTTAATTACCTTCCCCAGTTTAAACAGGTGTTCGTTAGTGATTTATAGAAAAGGCTTGGTAGATATATTCAGTTTTTCAGAGACTGAGAAAGATTGTTTTTAAACTTTGTATTATGAAAATGTTGAAATGCATATAAAAGTAGAAAAAAGTGGGCATGTGCCACTCCCTATGGGTGGTCTTTTGTTTTACAAATAATTGGCCTTGTGTGTATGGCATTTTTATTTTTGCCAGTATATCTTTTTTTTTTTAACATCTTTATTAGAGTATAATTGCTTTACAATGGTGTGTTAGTTTCTGCTTTATAACAAAGTGAATCAGTTATACATATACATATGTTCCCATATCTCTTCCCTCTTACATCTCCCTCCCTCCCACCCTCCCTATCCCACCCCTCTAGGTGGTCACAAAGCACCAAGCTGATCTCCCTGTGCTATGCGGCTGCTTCCCACTAGCTATCTGTTTTACTTTTGGTAGTGTTTACATGTCCATGCCACTCTCTCACTTTGTCACAGCTTACCCTTCCCCCTCCCCATATCCTCAAGTCCATTCTCTAGTAGGTCTGTGACTTTATTCCCATCTTACTCCTAGGTTCTTCATGACCTTTTTTTTTTTTTTTTCTTAGATTCCGTATATATGTGTTAGCATACGGTATTTGTTTTTCTCTTTCTGACTTACTTCACTCTGTATGACAGACTCTAGGTCCATCCACCTCACTACAAATATCTCAATTTCGTTTCTTTTTATTTGCCAATATATCTTTAGGATAGATTCCTGGAAGTGGGATTGCTGGATCCAAGGATAAATGCATCTGTAATATTGCTAGGTATTAGTGACGGGAACCTTCCCCAGCACATAAGTAATTATCTACTTTGTCTGACAATTTAGCAAAAGCAAGTTGCCTTCTCCAATTCCAAATATAGACATTTTTTCAATTTCGAAGTAGATAATTAGGAATTCTGGGTTCATAATGGTCAGGTGTGTTAAAGTTAAACTTTGAATTTCTACACATAATCACATACGTGGTCATGCTTTGCATAATTAAATTTATTGTGGGGCTTCTCTGGTGGCGCAGTGGTTGAGAGTCCACCTGCCGATGCAGGGGACGCGGGTTCGTGCCCCGGTCCGGGAAGATCCCACATGCCGCGGAGCGGTCTAGGCCCATGAGCCATGGCCGCTGAGCCTGCGCATCCGGAGCCTGTGCTCCGCAACAGGAGAGGCCACAACAGTGAGAGGCCCGCGTACCGCAAAAAAAAAAAAAAAAAAAAATTTATTGTGAAACCAAATGGAAAGTTTTACTTATCAAATATTGCACACTGAGTTATTAAGGTGATGTAAGTTAAAAGGATTTCTTCATCTTTAGATTATGGCAGTATCGTAATAATAAGCATTAGTAGATTTGACTACCTATACTTGAATTTCTATATTTACATCAACTGTAGTTTTGGAAACATATTGCCACAGGTAATATACTTCATGGAAGTCTGAGTATTCCAATCCTCCTGTTTAGAAAGATGAAACCTTTTTATTTCAGGCATACTTGTGCATGCTTTAGACCTGAGATTCTGAATACCTTTGTTAGAGATTTTTAAAGATTTTTTTGATGTGGACCATTTTTAAAGTCTTTATTGAATTTGTTACAATATTGCTTCTGTTTTATGTTTTTTGGGTTTTTTTTTGGCCACGAGGCAGGTGGGATCTCAGCTCCCTGAGCAGGGATCGAATCCGCACCCCCTGCCCTGGAAGGCAAAGTCTTAACCACTGGACTGCCGGGGATGTCCCATGTTAGAGATTTTCAGTTCCCACACTCTGGAGTCTTTTTTTTTTTTTTTTTTCCCTGTGGTACGCGGGCCTCTCACTGCCGTGGCCTCTCCCGTTGCAGAGCACAGGATCCGGATGTGCAGTCTCAGCGGCCATGGCTCACGGGCCCAGCCGCTCAGCGGCATGTGGCATCTTCCCGGACCAGGGCATGAACCCGTGTCCCCTGCATCGGCAGGCGGACTCTCAACCACTGCACCACCAGGGAAGCCCTGGAGTCATTTTTCAGGGATGTTAACTTGAGGTACTTTATGGGGACCTTATACTAAATAGTACGCACGGTAACAGGAAACTGGGGGCCGTGAACACTGTGCATGTGGCTGCATCTGTCCCTCTGACGAGGCCTGTCTACTTCAGTGGCTCCTCTGCTTCACTTCTGGTGGGTTGGTGGGTCTAAGGGAACTTAACGCAGTGTGAAAAGTCCCACAGAAACTCGGGTGTTTCTCTCCTGAACACTCTTCTCACACGAATTAGGATCATAGATTTCAGAGCACGAAGAGCCAGCCTTAGAGCATTTATAGACTGAAGTCTTTCCTTTATGGGTTAGGGAAATGGGGCCCAGAGGGCCTTGCCTGCAGTCGCGCTGCCAGTCAAGGACACACTGGAATTCACGCCCTGGCCCCCGACTCCCAGACCTGAGCTCCTTCTGCACTTTCCTCCCCCCTCTCACTTTGCCTGGGCACGAGGAGGAAAGCAACCGTTTGGGGGATGAGAACAGTCTGGGGTCTTCCTCGACCCCTCCGTGTGTGCGCGGGATGATGCAGTGGGGACACTCACTGGACCTGATTCTGCCTCAGGCACCTTTGCTCATAACTGAAATCCTGCATTTAATTCTTCTCACATTGTATTCAAGATACGAGATTGCATCCCGGTGTCCAAAACAGAGCATTTCATCATCTGGGCGTGGCCGTGGGATAATAGCTACCACCTTTTACGTGCTGCTACATGAAGGGCACTGTGCAGCTCGCCACTCCTCATTCCAAAACCTCACAGCAGCCCTGCAAGGTGGGCACTGTTATCCTATTTTACAAAGAAGCCTAGGCTTGGAAAGGTGGCTTGCCCAAGGCCACGTAATAAAGCCGAGTTGAGAATGAGCAGGTCCTAGCTCAAGACTCTTTGCCCTTTATTCCTCTGTGCTTCTCCAACCATCCCGATATCCCTTCCAATGAGTGCATTCTAAACATATATCATGTATCACTCATTCTCCTTTTATTTTGAGAAATTCTCCTTTCAGTGCTGTGTATCTATGTTTTGCCCCTAAGAACAATTAAAATAATTATTTTTAAAAAAACCTGTAGTGAACTGGAAGGATGTCTCATATCTTGGTGTCATCTCAAAGCCAGGGATCCATTTATCTTAGCACCTGATGAGCAGGAGATTGTGTTTGAACCTTCCCTGGTGCTGTTTCTCTTCTGCAGTTTCTGAGATCGCTTGTCTGAAAAATGACTCATTATGGCTGTTCTCGTGTCCTGCTGTCCTCATGATCCAAGCTAGCACCTGTTCAGATTGGACATTAGGAGATACTGTTTTCTCCCAAAACTTTTCTTTATGGTGGCAGCATTTTTTCCTTGAGTGGCTAATCATGTTTAGATATGGAAACATGAAAGAGACCTGACGAGATGTCGTGTGCAAAATAGGTCTTTAGCAAGCATACTGGTGTAGTCGTGATGCTATTTAAAAAGTCAGTGGTGACAAAAAGCCAAAGATATTATCAAGATAAGGATGTAGTGTTGATTGGATCTTGCCAAAATGAGAACCTTTCCAACTTCTTGTCACTCCAGTTGTGGCCGCCATCCCCCCTCCCTCCTCCTCCCCCTCTTCCTTTCCATATCCACTAGTTTTCTTTTATGATGTCTCATTACAACTTTAACAATTCTGTTTGCTTTTGATGCTACACTGTTATAGTTTAATGTGTAAGGTTTATTATGCCCTCTGAGAAGGCCCGTTGCATGCAGTTGATATTCTTTTATGGGCAGAAGGACAATACTAGATTATTATGAGACTGAATTTTGAAATTATGACTCAAGGAGAGATAAAAAGCAGTGACTCAGACGGACTTCCCTGGGGGTCCAGTAGTTGAGACCCCGTGATTCCACTGTAGGGAGTGAGGGTTTGATCCCTAGTTGGGGAACTGGGATCCCGCATGCCGTGTGGCACGGCCAAAAAATAAAATTAAAAAAAGAAAAAAGAAAAAGAAAACAGTGGGGCTCCCCTGATGGCACAGTGGTCGGGAGTCCGCCTGCCGATGCAGGGGACGCGGGTTCGTGCCCCGGTCCGGGAAGATCCCACGTGCCGCGGAGCGGCTGGGCCCGTGAGCCATGGCCGCTGAGCCTGCGCGTCCGGAGCCTGTGCTCCGCAACGGGAGAGGCCACAGCAGTGAAAGTCCAAAAAAAAAAAAAAAAAAAAAAAAAAAAACAGTGACTCAAATGGCAACACAATGCCTTTTCTTGGAAGTGGGGTCTTTGTTCTCGAAATTTAGTGCAGTCTGATCAGCAAATGCATGTTGAACACCTTCTGTGTCAGCATCACAGGGGCTGCTGCCTTCGTGGCGCCCCCAGGCAATGGAGTGGACAGGAATAAACAATGTGAGGACAGCGGCAAAGCAGGGACCAGGGGAGCCCAGGAGGCTTGCCTGGCCTGGTTTGGTGGGCATGTAAGTGGGTGAGGCAGGTCCTGGCCCAGGTGCCAGAGAGAAGCTGGGGGCCAGGCATCTTCCATCGGCCCTTCCAGGCCCTTTCCTTACCCTCCTCCAGCCAGCTCTCTGCCCCAGCAGCTGAGCTGTGTGGACCACACCGCTCTCTGCTCCAGTGAGGTTTGAGCAGGGGATCCCTAGCTGGGGACTAGAAGGAGGGAGAGTGAGGTCAGAGGATCCACCCCCAACTCCTTCCACATGGGGGCCCTCGGCTTGGCTGTGTCCCCACCCCCTGGATGTAGCTGCTGCTCCCCCAGCAGCGGCTCTCCTCTTAGGGTCTGGTGACCTCCCTCCCCTTGGCCCTGCAGGCATGGGATTAGCTATAGCTATGCTGCTGTCAGCCTAGGAGACGGGGCAGTAAGCCTGGGGCTCGGTGTGGAGTCCAGTCCACTCCCCAAGCACACGGAGAAGGATCTAGGTGATGCCCCCTCCCAGCACGATGTGTGCACCCACTCTAAGTGGGGAAGTAAGACTAGCCCGCCTGAAACAACAGTCCGTAATCAGGCACTCAGTTGTGAGCTACAGACTGACGTGTGACAGAAGATCAGAGCGGGACAGCCAGGGCGGCCTGGGCTAACGAGGAGAGGCCCTTCGAAGCTGGAGGGTGGCACAGACCAGTGGTTCTCGAAGTGTCGTCCATAGAGCAGCAGCGGCAGCAACCCGGAAACTGGTTAGAAATGCAGAGTCTCAGGCTCTGCCCCAGACCTCCTGAATCTGGGGATGGGGCCCAGTGTTCTGTATTTTAACTCCAGGGGATTCTTCTCCACAGAAACAAGCTAAGGAGGTGGGAATGAGGCAGGATTTGCTTGTTGAGGGTGGGGGAGTGGATATTGGAGCGCCTGGGTGCGTGGTGGGAAAATCAGTGGAGAGAATGGGCTCTGATCACTGAGGTTGTAAAAGAGCAGAATGATAGCGAGTGGCCTGGAGGCGCAGGGGCCTGGGAGTCGGGGGACGTTGTTCTCTTCCCTCCCTCCTCTAGGCCCGGGTGTGAAATGGAGCTGGACCAGTCATGTTGTCCCAACTGGACAAGGTAACGCATTTCAAGTTGTTACCACTCTGCCTGGCGCCGGGCACTTGGAGCTGCCATCGTTTCAGCTTTTGCGTTTTAGTGGGTTCTGCTGACCTGTCACGTGGTGTAGCAGGTTGTCAGGAGCCGTTGGCGACCATGGATGAGGGATGTTTTTAAGGAGATTCGCCTGAACAGAACCGGCCAAGTGCGCTGGGAGACCAGCCCTCAGTTCTAGGAGCTGTGCTGGGGGAGCCACTGCAGAGATGGTAACATTGGAATGAAAGACGCCCAGCAAGCTGATAATGCATACTGTAGTCACTGCCTAGGGCCTCTGTTGTGAATTAGTACAAACATGAATCGATTCCCTCACAGTTCTGGAGACCAGATGCCTGAAGTCAGTGCCACTGGGCTGAAATCAGGGTGCTGGCAGCATTGTCCCTCCTGGAGGCTCTGAGGGAGAAACTGGTCCATACCTGTTGCCGGGCTTCGTGGCTGCTGTCTGTCCTTGGCTAGAGGATGTGCCACTCCAGTCTCTTGCCTCTGTCCTTAAGTGGCGAGCTCCTCCTTATGCATCTTCACCTGGGCCTCTTTTTTTCCCCTTAATTTATCTTATTGGAGTATAGTTGATTTACAATGTTGTGTTAATTTCTGCTGTACAGCAAAGGGATTCAGTTATTCATATACATACATTCTTTCTTTTTTTGTATTACTAGTCTTTTTTTTAACATCTTTATTGGAGTATAATTGCTTTACAATGGTGTGTTAGTTTCTGCTTTATAACAAAGTGAATCAGTTATACATACACATATGTCTCCATATCTCTTCCCTCTTGCGTCTCCCTCCCTCCCACCCTCCCTATCCCACCCCTCTAGGTGGTCACAAAGCACCGAGCTGATCTCCCTGTGCTATGCGGCTGCTTCCCACTAGCTATCTATTTTACGTTTGGTAGTGTATATATGTCAATGCCATTCTTTTTCATATTCTTTTCTGTATGGTTTATCACAGGATATTGAATATAGTTCCCTGTGCTATACAGTAGGACCTTGTTTATCCATTCTATATATAATAGTTTGCACCTGCTAATCCCAAACTCCCAATCCATCCCTCCCCCGCCCCTCCTTCCCTTGGCAAACACAAGTCTCCTCTATGTCTGTGAGTCTGTTTCTGTTTCGTAGATAAGTTTATTTGTGTCATATTTTAGATTCCACATATGAGTGATGTCATATGATATTTGTCTTTCTCTGTCTGACTTACTTCAGTTAGCATGATCATCTCTAGTTCCATCCATGTTGCTGGAAATGGCATTATTTCATTCTTTTTTATGGCTGAGTAGTATTCCATTATATGTACATATATACACATGGGCTTCTTAAAAGGAGACGAGTCATTGGATTCAGGGCCCACCCAAATCCAGTATGACCTCATCTTAACCAATTACATCTTCAAAGACACTGTTTCCTAATAAGGTTACATTCTGAGGTTCTGGGTGGACGTGAATTTCGGGGAGGACACTAACACAGTACATGTATTTTTTTTTAAAAAAGACAGAATGGAGACTGAAATGGTAGGTGAAGTAGGAAGAGGAGATAGAGATGAGGTGAGGATGGTATTTCTTCCTCCTTGGGAAGGGTCCTGTCCCGGCAGAGAGTGGACCTCAGCATGGGGAGCAGATTGTGTGTGTTAGGAAAGATTCAGGATCTCTGTTTTGGAACTGTGGTATTTTCACTGTGGAATATTAGCTCTGAGCACTGATCTAGGCCCTTGGCTGGAGCAGGTGTTCAGGGGATGAAGAAAGAGAGAGCTTGGAGAGAGTGGAGAAGGGTGTTCTGCTCTGGCTGGAGGGGCCTGACTGTGGCTTTTTAAACTCTCTTTCACAGTTAAAAAAAAAAAGGTAGTCTGGCCCTCAGCTTTAGGGACTGCAAAGTTTCAGTATATTAAAATTTTGACATTCTAGGCAGTTTTGTCACTCGTCGTGTTTTTAAGAGCCTGCACTGAGGTAGATTTAATTCTGGGATGAACAAAATAAATTCTGCTAGCATTTTAAAATAAACTTTTAATTTTAGAGTAGTTTTAGATTTACAGAAACGTTGCAGGCAGGATACAGACGGTTCCCGTATCTCCTGCACCCGGTTTCCCCTACTGTTAACATCTTATATTAGCATGGCACGTTTGTCACAACTAATGGGACGATATTGATACATTATTATCAGTCAAGGGGCATACTTTATTCAGATTTCCTTAGTTTATCCCTTACGTCCTTTTTTGGTCCCAGGATCCCATTTGGGATTATATTTAGTCATGGTGACTCCTTAGGCTCCTCTGAACTGGCAGTTTCTCACATCTTCCTTGCTATTGATGACCTTGACAGTTCTGAGGAGTACCGCTTGGGTCATCATTGGCTGTCCTTCAATTTGGGTTTGTGTGATGTTTTTCTCATGATCAGACTAGGGGTGGGTTTAGGGAGGAAGACCACAGAGGTAAGGTGCCATTCTCATCACATCTACCAAGGATGTGTACTGTGAACATGACTTAACCACTGTTGACGTTGACCGTGATCACCTGAGATGTGTTTGTCAGGTTTCTCCTTCTCGCCACACCTCCGCACTGCATGGTTTGGAAGGAAGTCACTACGCACAGCCCGCACGGAAGGAGTGGAGAATATGCTCCACCATCCCAAGGACAAAGTATCTACATAAATTATTCAGAATTCTTCTGCCTGGGGATTTGTCCTCCTCACGTGTTTATTCCATCGTGTATTTATATCAGTGCGGACCTGTGGATATTTATCTGATAGTTGGGGGTATAACCCAGTACTACTTTATTTATTCTGTCGCTCACATTGTTGCGGCTTTGGCTCTTCCCATTGGCTCCTGGGTCCCTTTGCCACACCCCCCATCAGTGTGGGTTCTGTGAGCACTTCCTTACTTCCTGGCACCATAAGATGCTCCAGGCTCATGTTGGACAGTCCCTGTCTCAGCCCTGGATTCAGGTGCTTCCCCAAGGAGCCCTGGTTCCTTTTGCTGTAGAATGGTATTAGGAACCCAGGTTTGGGCCCTGGGTCTCTCAGCAGACAGAGCTGGGACATAGATGTGTTTATACAACCCGTGTACACAGACTTACCTGTAATTACGTCTCTGTGTGTCTCTGCCTCTGTTAAGCTAGACATGAGTTCAGACTGATGTCTCCTCTTCTCCATTCCACCTGGTTCATTCTAGCCCTTCCCCCCTTGCTGGTCTGTAACCTCCCCCTCCAACAGTGAGAAGCCTGGCTCCTACCATATGGCCCTGTGGGAAACAACTTTACCAACTAGAATACAGTGCTTATGTGCAGTTCCTTTTGTAGTCTTCCAGTCTCTGCTCATTACCAGAATTACTTTGTCTGCACCTTTCCTCTCCACCCGCTTCCGTGAGGTTACTTTGCATGTTTGTAACGCAGTTAGATTCTTTTGTCACAGTCTGCATTCCATCATGCGGTTCCCCCATCTCCTTATTGACTATTATTGTATTTGCATGTATTAAGGTTCAGTCTTTGTGCTGTAAGGGTCTGTGGGTTTTGACAAATGCATAGCATCACACATCCACCACTACGATATCACACAAATGCATAGCATCACACATCCACCACTACGATTTACCACCCTGAAGAATCTCTGTGCTTCACCTAGTGACACCGCCCCCAGTCTCTGGCAACCACTGATCCACTTTCTTTTTTTTTTATTTTTTTTTTAACATCTTTATTGGGGTATAATTGCTTTACAATGGTGTGTTAGTTTCTGCTTTATAACAGAGTGAGTCAGTTATACATATATATATGTTCCCATATCTCTTCCCTCTTTGTCTCCCTCCCTCCCACCCTCCCTATCCCACCCCTCCAGACAGCCACAAAGAACCGAGCCGGTTTCCCTGTGCCATGCGGCTGCTTCCCACTGGCTATCTACCTTACGTTTGTTAGTATATATATGTCCATGTCTCTCTCTCGCCCTAACACACCTCACCCTTCCCCCTCCCCATATCCTCAAGTCTGTTCTCCAGTAGGTCTCTGTCTTTATTCCTGTTTTACCCCTAGGTTCTTCATAACATTTTTTTTTCTTAAATTCCATATATATGTGTTAGCATACGGTATTTGTCCTTCTCTTTCTGACTTACTTCACTCCGTATGACAGACTCTAGATCTATCCACCTCATTACAAATAGCTCAATTTCGTTTCTTTTTATGGCTGAGTAATATTCCATTGTATATATGTGCCACATCTTCTTTATCCATTCATCCGACGACGGGCACTTAGGTTGTTTCCATCTCCGGGCTATTGTAAATAGAGCTGCAATGAACATTTTGGTACATGACTCTTTCTGAATTCTGGTTTCCTCAGGGTATATACCTAGTAGTGGGATTGCTGGGTCATATGGTAGTTCTATTTGTAGTTTTTTAAGGAACCTCCATACTGTTCTCCATAGTGGCTGAACCAATTCACATTCCCACCAGCAGTGCAAGAGTGTTCCCTTTTCTCCACACCCTCTCCAGCATTTATTGTTTCTAGATTTTTTGATGATGGCCATTCTGACTGGTGTGAGATGATATCTCATTGTAGTTTTGATTTGCATTTCTCTAATGATTAATGATGTTGAGCATTCTTTCATGTGTTTGTTGGCAGTCTGTATATCTTCTTTGGAGAAATGTCTATTTAGGTCTTCTGCCCATTTTTGGATTGGGTTGTTTATTTTTTTGTTATTGAGCTGCATGAGCTGCCTGTAAATTTTAGAGATTAATCCTTTGTCAGTTGATTCATTTGCAAATATTTTCTCCCATTCTGAGGGCTGTCTTTTGGTCTTGTTTATGGTTTCCTTTGCTGTGCAAAAGCTTTGAAGTTTCATTAGGTCCCATTTGTTTATTTTTGTTTTTATCTCCATTACTCTAGGAGATGGGTCAAGAAGGATCTTGCTGTGATTTATGTCATAGAGTGTTCTGCCTATGTTTTCCTCTAAGAGTTTGATAGTTTCTGGCCTTACATTTAGGTCTTTAATCCATTTTGAGCTTATTTTTGTGTATGGTGTTAGGGAGTGATCTAATCTCATACTTTTACATGTACCTATCCAATTTTCCCAGCACCACTTATTGAAGAGGCTGTCCTTTCTCCACTGTATATTCCTGCCACCTTTATCAAAGATAAGGTGACCATATGTGCATGGGTTTATCTCTGGGCTTTCTATCCTATTCCATTGATCTATCTTTCTGTTTTTGTGCCAGTACCATACTGTCTTGATTACTGTAGCTTTGTAGTATAGTCTGAAGTCAGGCAGCCTGATTCCTCCAGCTCCATTTTTTGTTCTCAAGATTGCTTTGGCTATTCGGGGTCTTTTGTGTTTCCATACAAATTGTGAAATTTTTTGTTCTAGTTCTGTGAAAAATGCCAGTGGTAGTTTGATAGGGATTGCATTGAATCTATAGATTGCTTTGGGAAGTAGAGTCATTTTCACAATGTTGATTCTTCCAATCCAAGAACATGGTATATCTCTCCATCTGTTTGTATCATCTTTAATTTCTTTCATCAGTGTCTTATAATTTTCTGCATACAGGTCTTTTGTCTCCTTAGGTAGGTTTATTCCTAGATATTTTATTCTTTTTGTTGCAATGGTAAATGGGAGTGTTTTCTTGATTTCACTTTCAGATTTTTCATCATTAGTATATAGGAATGCCAGAGATTTCTGTGCATTAATTTTGTATCCTGCTACTTTACCAAATTCATTGATTAGCTCTAGTAGTTTTCTGGTAGCATCTTTAGGATTCTCTATGTATAGTATCATGTCATCTGCAAACAGTGACAGCTTTACTTCTTCTTTTCCGATTTGGATTCCTTTTATTTCCTTTTCTTCTCTGATTGCTGTGGCTAAAACTTCCAAAACTATGTTGAATAAGAGTGGTGAGAGTGGGCAACCTTGTCTTGTTCCTGACCTTAGTGGAAATGCTTTCAGTTTTTCGCCATTGAGGATGATGTTGGCTGTGGGCTTGTCATATACGGCCTTTATTATATTGAGGAAAGTTCCCTCTACACCTACTTTCTGCAGGGTTTTTATCATAAATGGGTGTTGAATTTTGTCAAAAGCTTTCTCTGCATCTATTGAGATGATCATATGGTTTTTCTCCTTCAATTTGTTAATATGGTTAATCACATTGATAGATTTGCGTATATTGAAGAATCCTTGCATTCCTGGAATAAACCCCACTTGATCATGGTGTATGATCCTTTTAATGTGCTGTTGGATTCTGTTTGCTAGTATTTTGTTGAGGATTTTTGCATCTATGTTCATCAGTGATATTGGCCTGTAGTTTTCTTTCTTTGTGACATCCTTGTCTGGTTTTGGTATCAAGGTGATGGTGGCCTCGTAGAATGAGTTTGGGAGTGTTCCTCCCTCTGCTATATTTTGGAAGAGTTTGAGAAGAATAGGTGTTAGCTCTTCTCTAAATGTTTGATAGAATTCGCCTGTGAAGCCATCTGGTCCTGGGCTTTTGTTTGTTGGAAGATTTTTAATCACAGTTTCAATTTCAGTGTTTGTGATTGGTCTGTTCATATTTTCTATTTCTTCCTGATTCAGTCTTGGCAGTTTGTGCATTTCTAAGAATTTGTCCATTTCTTCCAGATTGTCCATTTTATTGGCATAGAGTTGCTTGTAGTAATCCCTCATGATTTTTTGTATTTCTGCAGTGTCAGTTGTTACTTCTCCTTTTTCATTTCTGATTCTATTGATTTGAGTCTTCTCCCTTATTTTCTTGATGAGTCTGGCTAATGGTTTATCAATTTTGTTAATCTTCTCAAAGAACCAGCTTTTAGTTTTATTGATCTTTGCTATTGTTTCCTTCATTTCTTTTTCATTTATTTCTGATCTGATTTTTATGATTTCTTTCCTTCTGCTAACTCTGGGGTTTTTTTGTTCTTCTTTCTCTAATTGCTTGAGGTGCAAGGTTAGGTTTGCCTTATGTATTGTGGTGCTCCTATGTTGGGTGCATAAATATTTACAATTGTTATCTCTTCTTCTTGGATCGATCCCTTAATCATTATGTAGTGTCCTTCTTTGTCTCTTCTGATAGTCCTTATTTTAAAGTCTATTTTGTCTGATATGAGAATTGCTACTCCAGCTTTCTTTTGGTTTCCATTTGCATGGAATATCTTTTTCCATCCCCTTACTTTCAGTCTGTATGTGTCTTGTAGACAGCATATATATGGGTCTTGTTTTTGTATCCATTCAGCCAATCTGTGTCTTTTGGGACAGCATTTAGTCCCAAATGTGGGAGCATTTAGTCCATTTACATTTAAGGTAATTATCGATATGTATGTTCCTATTCCCATTTTCTAAATTGTTTTGGGTTCGTTATTATAGGACTTTTCCTTCTCTTGTGTTTTTGTCTAGAGAAGTTCCTTTAGCATTTGTTGTAAAGCTGGTTTGGTGGTGCTGAACTCTCTCAGCTTTTGCTTGTCTGTAAAGGTTTTAATTTCTCCATCAAATCTGAATGAGATCCTTGCTGGGTAGAGTAATCTTGGTTGCAGGTTTTTCTCCTTCATCACTTTCAGTATGTCCTGCCACTCCCTTCTGGCTTGTAGAGTTTCTGCTGAGAGATCAGCTGTTAACCTTATGGGGATTCCCTTGTGTGTTATTTGTTGTTTTTCCCTTGCTGCTTTTAATATGCTTTCTTTGTATTTAGTTTTTGACAGTTTGATTAATATGTGTCTTGGCGTATTTCTCCTTGAATTTATCCTGTATGGGACTCTCTGTGCTTCCTGGACTTGATTAACGATTTCCTTTCCCATATTAGGGAAGTTTTCAACTATAATCTCTTCAAATATTTTCTCAGTCCCTTTCTTTTTCTCTTCTTCTTCTGGAACCCCTATAATTCGAATGTTGGTGCGTTTAATGTTGTCCCAGAGGTCTCTGAGACTGTCCTCAGTTCTTTTCATTCTTTTTTCTTTATTCTGCTCTGCAGTAGTTATTTCCACTATTTTATCTTCCAGGTCACTTATCCGTTCTTCTGCCTCATTTATTCTGCTATTGATCCCATCTAGAGTATTTTTCATTTCATTTATTGTGTTGTTCATCATTGTCTGTTTCATCTTTATTTCTTCTAGGTCCTTGTTAACTGCTTCTTGCATTTTGTCCATTCTATTTCCAAGATTTTGGATCATCTTTACTATCATTATTCTGAACTCTTTTTCAGGTAGACTGCCTATTTCCTCTTCATTTGTTAGGTCTGGTGGGTTTTTATCCTGCTCCTTCATCTGCTGTGTGTTTTTCTGTCTTCTCATTTTGCTTATCTTACTGTGATTGGGTTCACCTTTTTGCAGGCTGCAAGTTCGTAGCTCCCGTTGTTTTTGATGTCTGTCTCCAGTGGCTAAGGTTGGTTCAGTGGGTTGTGTAGGCTTCCTGGTGGAGGGGACTAGTGGCTGTGTTGTGGTGTATGAGGCTAGATCTTGTCTCTCTAGTGGGCAGGTCCACGTCTGGTGGTGTGTTTTGGGGTGTCTGTGGACTTATTATGATTTTAGGCAGCCTCTCTGCTAGTGGGTGGGGTTGTGTTCCTGTTTTGCTATATGGTTGGCATAGGTTGTCCAGCACTGTAGCTTGCTGGTCGTTGAGTGAAGCTGGGTGCTGGTGTTGAGATGGAGATCTCTGGGAGATTTTCGCCGTTTGATATTATGTGGGGCTGGGAGGTCTCTTCTTGACGAGTGTTCTGAAGTTGGCTCTCCCACCTCAGAGGCAGAGTCCTGACTCCTGGCTGGAGCAGCAAGAGCCTTTCATCCACTCGGCTCAGAATAAAAGGGAGAGAAAGTAGAGAGAATTAGTAGAAGTAGGAGGAAATAGGAAAGAAAGAAAGAAAGAAAGAAAGGAGGGAAGGAAGAAAGAATGGAGGGAAGGAAGAAAGAAAGAAAGAAGAAAAGAAAGGAAGAAGGCAAGAAGGAAAGAAAGGAGGGAGGGAGGGAGGAGGGAAGGAAGGAAGGAATGAGGGAAGGAAGGAAAAAATACAGAAAGAAAGAAGATACAGTAAAATAAAATAAAGTATAATAAAGTTATTGAATTAAAAAAATAATTATTTAGAGGAAAAAAAAAAGGGAAGGATAGAACCTTAGGACAAATGGTGGAAGCAAAGTTATAGAGACAAAATCTTACATAGAAGCATACACATATACCCTCACAAAAAGAGGTAAAGTGGAAAAAATCATAAAACTTGCTCTCCAAGTCCACCTCCTCAATTTGGGACGATTCGTTGTCTCAAAAAGGGAAGGAAGGAAGGAAAGATAGAAAGAAGGTAAAGTATAATAGAGTTCTTTAAATTAAAATTAATTATTAAGAAAAAAATTAAAAAAAAAAATGGTCGGATAGAACGCTGGGACAAATGGTGGAAGCAAACCTATACAGACAAGATCTCACACAGAAGCATACACATACACATTCACAAAAAGAGGAAAAGGGGAAAAAATCATAGATCTTGCTCTAGAAGTCCGCCTCCTCAATTTGGGATGATTCGCTGTCTATTCATGTATTCCACAGAGGCAGGGTACATCAAATTGATTGTGTAGCTTTAATCCGCTGTTTCTGAGGCTGCTGGGAGAGATTTCCCTTTTTCTTCTTTGTTCTCACAGCTCACAGGGGCTCAGCTTTCGACTTGGCCCTGCCTCTGCGTGTAGGTCGCTGGAGGGCGTCTGCTTTTTGCTCAGACAGGACGGCGTTAAAGGAGCCGCTGACTCGGGGGCTCTGGCGCTCTCAGGCCGGGGGCAGGGAGGGGCACGGAGTGCGGAGCGGTCCTGCGGCGGCAGAAGTCGGCGTGACGTTGCCCCAGCCTGAGGCCCGCCGTGTGTTCTCCCTGAGAAATTGTCCCTGGATCCCGGGAACCTGGCAGTGGCGGGCTGCACAGGCTCCCCGGAAGAGGGGTGGGGGCAGTGACCTGTGCTCACACACAGGCCCCTTGGTGGCGGCAGCAGCAGCCTTAGCGTCTCCCGCCCGTCTCTGGTTTCCGAGCTTTTAGCCGCGGCTCGCGCGCGTCTCTGGAGCTCCTTTAGGCAGCGCTCTTGCCCGTCTCTGAGGTCCGTGCTTTTAGCCGCGGCTCGCGCCCGTCTCTGGAGCTCCTTTAGGCAGCGCTCTTAAAACCCCTCTCCTCGCGCACCAGGAAACACAGAGGCAAGAAAAAGTCTCTTGCCTCCTCAGCAGTTGCAGCCTTTTCCCCGGACTCCCTCCCCACTAGCCGTGGCGCACTCTGATCCACTTTCTGTCTCTATAGTTTAAACTTTTGTAGAATGTCACTTTAAATGGAATCTTGCAGTATATAGCCTCTCAGACTGGCTCCTTTCACTTGGCAATATGAATTTAAGACTCAACCATGGTTGTGTGGATTGGTTCATTCCTGTCATCACTGAATCCTATTCCATTGTCTGGATGGACCACAGTTTGTTTATCCATCACCAATTGAAGGACATCTTGGTTGCTTCCAGTTTTCACAGTTATAAATAAAGCTGCTACAAATATTAAATGAAAGTTTTGTGTAGATATAAGTTTTCAAATCATTTGGCTTAATACTTAGTGTAAGCACAATTACTGGATCCTGTGGTAAAATTTATAAGCCTCAACTTTGTAAGAAACTGCCAAACTGTCTTCCAAAGTGGCTGTACTATTTTGCATTCCCACCAGTAATGAAGGAGAGGTCCTATTGCTCTGCATCCTGGCCAGTAGTTGGTATGTTGTCTGTGTTTTGGATTTTAGCCATCCTAATAGGTGTAATAGAGATATCTCATTATTGTTTTAATTTGCATTTCCCTAATGATAAAAGATGTTGAGCATCTTTTCATATGCTTGTTTGCCATCTGTATATATTCTTTGGTGAGGTTTCTGTTCAGATCTTTTGCACATTTTTTAAATTGGGCTATTCATTTTCTTATTGTTGAATTTTAAGAGTTCTTTTTATATTCTGTATGTAAGTCCTTTATCAGATATGTGATTTGCAAATATTTCCCCCAGTCTATAAGTTGTCTTTTCATCCTCCTAATGATGTCTTTTACAGAGCAAAAGTTTTTTTGTTGTTGTTTTAATTTTAATGAGGTCCAGGCTATCAATTTTTCCTTTCATGGATGTGCTTTTGGTATTGTATCTAAAAACCCATCACCAAACCCAGGGTCACACAGATTCTTCTCCTATATTTTCATCCAGAAGTTTATAGTTTTGCATTTCACACATAGGCCCGTGGTCCCTTCTGAGTTAATTTTTGTGTAAGGCCTGAGGTTGGTGTCTGGGTTCATTGTTTCAGCGCCATTGTTGAAAAGCTCCGTTGTCTTTGCACCTTTGTCGATTCTGCTAGCATTTGAAATGGATGTCCTTTTTCTTTCTACATTATCTTAAGTCCTGTAAGGAGTTCCCTTGAAAAGGCGAAAGTTCTGATTGCCTTTTCTGCTTGTCTTACAGCAAGACCACTGGTGCAGACCTTGCCTTTAAGAACCACCGTCAACAACGGCACTGTGGTACCAAAGAAAGCCAGTGGCTCCCTGCCAACCACTTCGGGGGCCAGGAAAGAAACCACTGTACCTGCCACAGCCAAAAGGTAGGCGAGAAGTGCCTTACATGAACTCTGAAAGCAGTTCTGGTTCAGATGCTAAAATAAGTATTACTCTTTTATATGACACTTTAATAAAATTTCTCCTTTGAGTTAAAGCTTATAAAAGCACAATATTTGGTGTGTTGCCAAAAAAGGAACCATGTCGATTTATTAGTCTGCGTTTTTTTAGTTGTAATCATATAGTCTTTGAAATCTCATTCACTAAAGCCGCAGTGCACCATTTTGTGTTTTTACTTAAACTTCTCTTTTGAAAAAACAAGTGGGAGTATATAACCTATATAAAAAATGAATATGCTTGGAATATAGCAAAATTCAGATTGCTGTACTGAGCTTAAATTTTTATCAGTAAAATTTGGATAAGCTCGTACTTTTAAATGATGCCTAACAGTGGAGCTTCAGATGTTTATGTTTGTCAGATAGAGCATAGGTTGCTCTTAATTTTCTATAATTTCATAGTTGTCATATTAAAATTGTATATTTTATATGCCAGGCCAGTTTTCTAAATTTTTATGCCCTAAAAAACTGAAATATCTGGTAGTAATATAGCATAGAAAACGTTAAAGAAATTCTTTCTGCAATGCTACCTCATGGGCTTGTTAGAAGAACTCGTAAAGTTCATTAAAATGCTAACTTGCTTTATGTGCACTGGGGATTCTGGGTGTGAGTATGCTCTGCGGTGTGCTGGGATACCCATTGGGCTGGTGAGAGTAGATTTGATGCTGCATTGTGACTCGGAATGAAAATGTAACAATCCTGTCTTATCTTTTAAATATATAGTGTTTATACATAAAGTCTTATCCTTCACCAAGCAAATTTGCATTGTGTTTCATCAGATAGAGTTTCATGTACTTATTGTTTGTGAATTTTAAGAAAATTGGTTTTGCAGGGCTTTTTAGAACTTTAAAATGAAATTCTCAGCCTCGTTTCATACCTTTTTAATACTTCTTTGAATCATTCATTTATAATCAACATGAAATGACCTTCTGGATTCTAATTGGCAGCAATAGATATGGACTGTCGTTTATTCATCTAGATGTTATAAGATTGACAGACTGACTTTTTAAGTTTCAGGTTGCTATCTGTTACCATTTCTTTCTTCTTTTTTTTTTAATTGTGGTAAAAACCACATCACATTAAATTTACCACCTTAACCATTTTTAAGTGTGCAGTTCAGTAGTGTCAAGTATATTCTCATTGTTGTACAGCAGATCTCCAGAACTTTTTCGTCTTGCAGAACTGAAACTATTTATTGGCCAAAAAGTTCGTTCGGATTTTCCCTTAAGGTGGGAAGGAAAAACCAGAACGAACTTTTTGGCCAACCCAATATATCTCTTCAACAGTATATCCTCCTCAGAGCCCTTGGTGACCACCTTTTTCTTTTCTGTTTCTATGATTTGACTACATTAAATACTTCATATGAGTGGAATCATGCAGTATTTGTCCTTTCGTGGCTGACTTATTTCACTTAACATAATATCATCAAGGTTCATTCATACTGTAGCATGTGGCAGTATTTCCTTTTTTTTTTAAGTGGCTTTGTATTTTCTTTATTAGGCTGCACTAGGTCTTAGTTGCAGCTTGTGGGATCTTCATTGCGGCACGCATGATCTTTTAGTTGCAGCATGCGGGATCTTTAGCTGTGGCATGCCGACTCTTAGTTGCAGCATGCATGCAGGATCTAGTTCCCCCACCAGGGATCGAACCCGGGCCCCCTGCACAGGGAACGTGGAGTCTTACCCACTGGACCACCAGGGAAGTCCCAGGATTTTCTTCTTTTTTAAGTCTATATAACAGTCCGTTGTGCGTATATACCACCTTTTCTTTTCTTTTTTTTTTTTTTTTGCGGTACACGGGCCTCTCACTGTTGTGGCCTCCCGCGTTGCAGAGCACAGGCTCCGGCAGCGGCCATGGCTCACGGGCCCAGCCGCTCCGCGGCATGTGGGATCTTCCCGGACCGGGGCACGAACCCGTGTCCCCTGCATCGGCAGGCAGACTCTCAACCACTGCGCCACCAGGGAAGCCCAGTATACCACCTTTTCTTTATCCATTCATGTCGATGGATGTTAGGGTTTCTTCCAACTCTTGGCTATTTTGAATAATGCTGCAATCAACATAGGTGTGCAGATATCTCTTTGAGATCCTGCTTTGAATTCTTTTGGATATATACTCAGAAGTGGGATTGCTGAGTCATATGGTAATTCTATTTTTAATTTTTTAAGGAACCTCCATAATGTTTTCCGTAATGACTGCGCCATTTTACATTCCCACTAACAGCGCACAAGGGTTCCAATTTCTCCTCATCCTTGCCCACATTTGTTATTTTCTGTTCTTGATAGTGGCCATTCTAATGGGTGTGAGGTGATATCTCATTATGGTTTTCATTTGCATTTCTCTTATTATTAGTGATGTTGAGCATCTTTTTCATATGCTTGTTGGCAATTTGTATATATCTTTTGGAAAATTTTCTATTCAAGTCCTTTTCCAATTTTTAATTGGGTTATTCATTTTTTTGTTGTTGAATTGTAGGAGTTCCTTGTATATTCTGGATATTAATCCCTTACCAGATACATGATTCGCAAATATTTTCTCCTATTCCATACATTGCTTTCTCACTCTGTTGATAGTTTCCTTTGCACAGAAGTTTTTAAGTTTGATGCAGTCCCATTTGTTTATTTTTACATTTGGTGTCATATCCAAGAAATAATTGCTATGTCCTAAAGCTTTCCCCCTATGTTTTCTTCTAGGAGTTTCATAGTTCTAGGTCTTTAACACATTTCAAGTTAATTTTTGTATGTAGCATAAGGTAAGGGTCCAACTTCATTCTTTTGCATGTGAATGTCCAGTTTTCCCTATACCCTTTGTTGATGAAACTGACTTTCCCCCTTGTGTAGTATTGGCACCTTTGCTGAAAATCATTTGCCCATACATGCAAGGGATTATTTCTGGGCTCTCTATCCTGTTCCATTGGTCTATATTATCTGTCTTTATTCCAGTACCACACTGTCTTGATTACTGTTACTTTGTAGTATGTTTTGAAATCAGGAAATGTGAGTCCTCCAATTTTGTTCTTTTTCAAGATGGTTTTGGCTATTTGGGGTCCCTTTAGATTCCATATGAATTTTAGGATTTTTTTTTTTCTATTTCTACAAAAAATGCCCTTGGTATTTTGATAGGGATTGCATTGAATCTATAAATCACTTTGGGTAGTGTAGACATTTTAACATATTAAGTCTTCCAATCCCACAAAAATAGGATGACTTTCCATTTATTTGTATCTTCTTTGATTTCTTTCAGCAGTGTTTTGTAGTTTTCTGTCTACAAGTCTTTCACCTCTTTGGTTAAGTTTATTCCTAAGTAGTTTGTCCTTTTTGATGCTGTCATAAATGGGATTATTTTCTGAATTTCCTTTTCAGATTAGTCATTGTTAGTGAATAGAAATACAACTGATTTCTGTGTTTTGGTTTTTGTATCCTGCTACTTTGGTGAAATTATTAGTTTTAACAGTTTTTTTGTGGGATCTTTAGGGTTTTCCCTAAGATCATGTCATCTGCAAACAGAGATAGTTTTACTTCTTCCTTTCCAACGTGGATGCCTTTTATTTTTTTACATGTCTTATTGCTTTGGCTAGGACTTCCAGTACTGTGTTCAACAGTGATGAGAGTGAGTATCCTTGCCTTGTTCCTGGCCTTAGGAGAAAAGCTTTCACCACTGAGTGTTTCACCATTGAGTATGAGTTCACTGTGGGCTTTTCATATATGGTTTTTACTATGTTGAGGTAGTTTTCTTCTATTCCTAGTTTGAGTGTTTTTATCATGAGGGGTGTTGAGTTTTGTCAAGTGCTTTTTCTGCATCAATTTAGATGATCATGTGGTTTTTGTCTTTCATTCTCTTAATGTGATGTACAGTATTATATCGATTTTCTTATCTTGAACCATCCTTGCATTGCAGGTGTAAATCCCACTTGGTCATGGTGTATAATCCTTTTAATGTGCTGTTAAATTCAGTTTGGTAGCATTTTGTTGATTTTTGCATCATTATTTATCAGAGTTATTGGCGTGTATTTTTTCTTGTTGTGTCTTTTTTTTTTTTTTTTTTT
>NW_006783036.1:4598740-4606551 GCF_000442215.2 Lipotes vexillifer | reverse complement strand
TTTTTTTTTTTTTTTTTTTTTTTTTTTTTTTTTTTTTTTTTGGTATCTGAATAATGCTGGCCTCCTAGAATGAGATTGGATGTGCCCCCACTGCCCCTTTAGTCTTTAGAAGAGTTTGAGGAGGATTGGTATTAGTTCTTTAAATGTTTGGTAGAATTCTGGAGTCATGCCATCTGGTCCTGGGCTTTGCTTTATTGGGAGAGTTTTGATTACTGCTTCAGTCTCCTTACTAGTTATAGGTCTGTTCAGAGTTTTTAATACTTCATGATTCAGTCTTGATAGGTTGTATGTTTCTAGGAATTTATTCATTTCTTCTGGTTTATTCACTTTGTTGGCATGCATTTATTCACTGTAGTCTCTTATAATCCTTTTTATTTCTGTGACATCAGTTGTAATAGTCCCTCTTTAGTTTCTAATTTTAGTCATTTGAGTCTTCTCTCTTTTTCTCAGTTTAATGGAGGATTTGGCAATTTTATTGATCTTTTCAAAAATCAACTCTTGGTTTCACTGATTTTTTTCTACTGTTTTTCTTTTCTCCATTTTGTTTATCTCTACTGTAATCTTTATTATTACCTTCCCTCTGCTAACTTTTAGCTTTATTTCTTGTTTTTTTTTCTGTGTCCTTGAGGTATAAAGTTAAGTTGTTGATTTCAGATCTTTCTTCTTTCTAATGTAAGTGTTTTCATAGCTATAAACTTCCCTCTTAGCACTGCTTTCTCGGCGTCCCACAAGTTTTAGAATGTTTTGTTTTTGTTTTCATTTGTCTCTAGATATTTTCAAAATTCTCTTGCGATTTCTTCTTTAACTCTTTGGCGGTTTAAGAGTGAGTTGTTGAATTTCAAGATTGACTTTTTAAAGTGGCAAGTAGTTAATGAAAAAAATGAGATTCTTTTTCTTTATTCTTAAAGAAAATGAACTTTTTAAATTTATATCTCTTTATATATTTGGCATCTAAGTAAAAGGAAAATTTTTTTTCAGAGCAAAAAATCATAAAAGTAAAATTTGAAATGTAGATACAATTTCTAGCTTTCAGTTCCTTTCATGAGAGCATATGTCAAGCATTCTTGCACTTTGATTTTGTAGAAGGCTCTGTGATCCAAAGTAACTTTGATGTGGTACAATAATATCCTTCACTTAATAGACTGTTTATGGTTTTCTTAGACCTTGCAGGATTAATTGTCACAACTGTTAGAATCCCTGGCAAATTGTGTTTTGAGTTCTAGTATTTGAAACATTGATTCAGGGTAAGATAAGGCTGGGGGATGAGATTTATGCAGATGACTACAGGAGTGAGGCTCTGCTGAAGAATCTAATTGATACTTTCCCACAGGATATGAAAAAGACAAAGAGCCCTAATGGTGCTTCAGGCCCTCTTTAAATCAGTGATGATGATAGAAATTATCTTTTGATAGTAGAAGCGTACTAAGCATCAAGCTTTTAATACCATTATCACTGATCCTCAAAACAACCTTCCAAGGTAGATATTATTATCTCTGTTTTGCCAGTGGGTAAACTGACGCTCAAAGAAGTGAAGTAACTTGCCCGGGATCAAGTGAGTAGACAACCTGGGCTCAAACCCAGGTCTGTGTGGATCCAGAGCTCACACTCCTTTCACTGTGATAGGCTGCTTCTTGCAAAGATTTCCAGATCAGCGCTTACATCTACTCATAAAAAAATGCTTGATATAATTACTCTTTGGAAACCATCCCTTTTGTGTGCCCCATCCTGTCTGGGTGATGCTCTTTAGAAACAGTGATGTTCTGAGATGCCCTCTGAGGGTGCTGACGGGAGTAGCAGGCAGGGTCGAGGGTGACGGAGCAGAGATTGGCAGCAAGTTGCAACTCTGAGAGACAGAATTGCCCATTCATATGGGGCTGCAGGGCCTGAACTCCCATTACAGGACCAGGCCCCTTGCTGTGAGCAGAAGCCTGGGTCCTCTGCCCGCCATTTCAGCCATGTATGAAGGAGCTCATGGACAGTGCTTGCCCTCAGCAATATTATCTTAGAAGGAAAGGATGGTGGCGGGGGAAGATAATCAGTAGCCATCATATTATATATATATATGTGTATGTGCGTGTGTGCGTGTGTGTGTATTAGCATTTAAACAATAACCTTCCTTCTAGAAATGTTCTTAGGCCTTTGTAGACTTTTCTTTTTAATTTACAAAATAATCAGTTTTATTCATTTGATAAGCTAATGTCCAGCAGCCAACTAGAAATACATGGTTTTCTAGATTGAGTGTCTGAGACTCTTGGTGTTTTGGTGTAAAGCATAGTAATTCATTAATTTTGTTCCTCTGCCTTTTGTGGGCTTCCGTGGATGTGAATTCCCATCTGTCTGGAAGTTGGAAACCCAAACAGTGGCATATAATAATTACTCTCCGACGAAGTTCCTATAGATCTCTCCTTAGAGAATTTTGAAAACAGAAGCAAGCTGGGCATTCCGCCTGTTAGGATTAAAACAACCTCCGAGCCATTTCAAATACATTTATAATCATGTAGGAATTTTTCTGTAATCAGAGTTCCAAATTAACCAGGCTGGGGCATCTCTGGTGTGTGGATGGGTATATGTTTGTTTTCTTTTCTCTGGGGTTTTTTCAGCCTAGTACTAGAGAACAAAATCCCCTTTGGAAATTGTCCAGCACCCAGGGGTTGTGCTTTGTGTTGCCAATTAAGACTTCGATTGGGGGCGTGATTTGGAATCCTTGGGAAAAGCTTTGTTTCCATTAGTGAAAGGAGAAAAGGCAGAAAATCCGGGGAAGACATTGTAGGGTCATACCTTCCTCAGTGGGGATGCTGGAGCTGACAATAGAATAACATTTCCACTGGCTCAAAACAATCACTCATTCTTTCCACTCCTAAGTAGAGCTTTACAATAGGGCAAAGCTGTGAGAAGAGAGATCAAAAGAACAAAACTGGTACAAAAAGAGAGCATTATTTTTAAAATGCTCTGCTCCAGTTGGAAGGTAGGATGGTAAATATCTGCGGCTTTCAAACAAACAGCTGATAGTCCTTTAGAAAAATAGTTGCACTCATTAGAAATACAGCATTTGTAAAAGCACCAAAGTCAGTGCCAGGTACTTACATGATTTAAATCTGCTTTGGGTTTTGTTTTTTTTTTCTCTAATATACTCTTCATCATTGAGATCCATTGAAATGTATGTGTTAAGTGCAGGTTTTGAGTGTGATCTCTGTAACAAGCTAGAAATGGGAATTGATGCTGTTGAACAGAGGAAGATGATGGTACTTATTCTTTTATCAGAAGTGTTGCAATTCCCCCCTCTGGGCTCAGGTAGTTGGCTTCATATGACAGAAAAAAAACTTATTTTGGTCTGTCACATTCTCTAAGGCCACCAACCTTCTTAGGAAATGCCTTGGTTTTTGCTACAAAGATGTCTTTAGACAAAGATAAGAGCATTTCCTAATTACTGAAGTTGCAGTGACCTCAATCTGTCACAATTACCTCACCCCTTGCAGGACAAAAACCAGGTTAGTCCTGGTCCCATGTTGATTTGCCTGTGCTCAGCGTAGAGCCCAGTATAAATTGATTCCAAATGAGTACTTGTTGAGTAGATAATCGTTTTAATCTAGCGTTAATCCCTCCGGCTGTCATGGCAAATGACCTCATCAGAAAATCTCGGGTCACGAGTACAAGCTTCCCCTCAGATTAGTATTTTCTTTCTTTCTTTCCTTTTTATTTATTTATTCATTTATTTATTTATAAATAGGACCCGGCTGTGCCGGGTCTTCGTTGCAGCATGCGGGATCTTTTAGTTGCGGCATGCGGGATCTAGTTTCCTGACCAGAGATTGAACCCGGACCCCCTGCATTGGGAGCGCAGAGGCTTCCACCGGACCACCAGGGAAGTCCCAGTATTTTTTTTTTTTCAGTTGTAAAAGTTTGGGATCTTTTCTGCAAAATTTTGGAAAACCAATTCTTGGTTTTAAATCACATAATGAAAGAAAGATGCTGTGGTAACTTATTACATTTAGAGTTATCTAACCATAAGAAGAAAGATGGCCATTTTTCCTCTGTTCTCCCTCTGCAGAGATTTTATGTCTAAAATTTAGTTTAAATTGGCAGAAACCATCGAATGCAACTGTAGTGTAAAGCAAAGAACCATTGTATTTTCAGAACTTGGGGTTTGAGAGTGGAGGTTGAGAGCAGAAGGGAGAAGAGAAATGATGGTATCTGCATTTCTACACCAAAAATGCTTGCCTTAAGCGGGAAAAAATGTGCCGTGTTATTATACAGTCTTTCACAAGCTAGGACTTCTACCACTTTCAAAATAAAGCACATGATTTCTCACTTGCTGTCCAGAGGGAGCATAACTTCTTTGATATCCCCTGCTGGTTGTTGAAGGAGGCTTCGCTCAGTGAGTATACAGTATTACTTCTGGCCGCCCTTGTTCCTGCAGATGTCTGGTCTTCAAGCTCTATTTTCTGTCCTTCACTCTGAGTCCTAGTAAATCCTCTTTAATTCATGAGAGCTCTTGGCTCTCAAAAGGAAATTTCTTGTTTTTTTCTACGCATACAACAATAGTAGATTTTTTTTTAAAGCTTAACATTTTAATGCAAATGCGTGAATGACAAATATCTTGAAGGAGCCGCGATGGATTATATCCAAGTCTATATATGCAAACCAAAATGTTTTCCCATTTTAATGTGCGGTGTATTCTGTAATTTATTGAAGTTTACCAAAATATTTTTCCACGCTTTTGTTATTGCACTCATGTTTATTCTGCTTTGTTTCCGTGCCTCTCGTACGTAGATTAAACAGGTCTGTGAGTCTTCTCAATGCATGCAAACTGAACCGTTCCACACCCAGGTGAGGAGTACTTAGATTTACCTTGTAACCCTCACTGCTGCTTTGGTAGTTTTACCACCCTTTTAGTGCAGTAGCTTAGAGGGCCTTATCCGATGCCTGCCATTGATCAAGTCTTAAATCATATAACTGTATTAATTATTGACCTTTATTGGATTTTTAGACGTTCAATATCTCAGTTCAACAGGTCCTCAAAACTAATGTACTTCGGTGTTTCATAAATTGCAGGTGGTCTTTATTTTATTTATTTATTTTTTGGCCATGCCGCACAGCTTGTGGGATCTTAGTTCCCTGAGCAGGGATCAAACGTGGGCCCTCTGCAGTGAAAGCGAGGAGTCCTAACCACTGGCCCACCAGGCAGTTCCCTAGGTGGCCTTAACTAGGAGGCCCAGTAGAGAGCAAGGGGTCAGGTAACCTCAGACGTGTTGCTTTGTATCCCGGAAGCTGTCCCCTCATCTGTAGAATAGGGATAATGATACTTTTGCAGAGGATTTGAGGTTTAAATTAAATGATTCGTATAAAATGCGAAGCTCTTAATACATGCGAACCGTTGCTGCCCATGGTTCCATCATTGATCTCCCCTCTTAACTCTTCCGGCCACCAGGTTGAGGGTTGATTATTAGAAAATCGGTTAACGTTTGCTATCATTGATTAATAGTCATGGCTTTTCAGCTCTTTAAGGGTGTTTTATACAAGCCTTTAAATTGCCATGAACTTACCCTGAACTCCCACAAGGACACTATGGAGGTGCCGCTCAGGGCTGCCAGCTGCTGGGGCAGTGTGCCTGAGAGCCTCGGCGGGCCAGATGCTTAGCAGAGAGAGCTCCCACAACGTGAAATTAGCTTGGTGTTTTTCGTCACTGGAAGATCTTGAACTTCAAACATAAAGGTTTCTGTAAGTTTTAGACTTCAGTCCTAAATTTCGGAAATGTAACGCTCTCCTAAGGTCTATAATTTCCTTGTCCTCAAATTGACAGTTCTAAAAATTCACATTTTGACCTTAAGGCACACCCGTGCAGATCCCAGCTGTGAGATCCTGGGGCTGTCAATTCAGAGTTTCCTCCGTGACCAAAAAGACTACGCAGAAAGTATCTTCAGGTCATCATGATTATGGTCATTTTTATTTATGTTCATTCACTCAGGGAGTGAGATGGTTTTTCAAAAGCCGATACACCGTGCAGTTTTTGAAAACATGCTAAGAGATTATTTACTGACCGATCGGAAGTTACAGAGGAAAAAGGACTTAAAGTTGGCCCAAAGGAAGGCAGAGATGAGGAGGAAAAAGAGAATGAAGGGAAGACAGCAGAGCATCCCGTGTGCAAGGTTCTTGCACATTCTGTGTTATTTAATTGTGAGAAAGGAGGGCTTTGGAATCCAGTCCAGGGGCAGTAGTCTCACTGCCTCAAGCTTCTCAGCTCCTGTGTCCTCCGGATTGAAATTCAGGTCCGTCTCCACCCTCCCCTGACTGGAGCCCCTGAGGCTTCGTCATCGAGGTCCCCCTCCTGCATCCACGACCCCAGCACCTTAACTGTCCTCGGGGGGGTTCTTCCTCCCCAGTCCCTCGGGGTTTATCTGCTACCTGAGATTCCTGTGGCAGTTCCTCAACCCACGTCTTATAAAGTCGCTCTTTCCCGGGGAGGTTCTCTCCGTTCTCATCTTCTCTCCTTCCCGGCGTGGAGATTTCCTCCGCGTCCATGGTTCAGTGACCCCCCCAGTTGACAGTGCCAATCCCAAGCCACCTCCTGGGTTGCAGACTTGCGTTATCGCCCACCTGCACCTTGACTCTGTGCATCCAGACCAGACCTTCCCCCGCAGCCCCACCCGGGAGCGGCACCTCTTGTCCTCCTTTCTTCCTCAAGGAGCAGGTGCTAAATTATAGCATCACATGCCTCTGCCTGTGACAGGGTCAGTGTGACACTACCATGGATTGTTTCATTTATTTCACCCTTTCATTTAATTAATATTTATCAAGCTTCTATACTTGGCTCTGCAAAGAATATAAGAATGATAAGTGAGACAGGATCTCAGGAAACATATGGCCTAATGATGAAGATAAAAAAAACAAACAAAGAAACTTTACAGGGATGCCTGTAATACACTTCCGGGCTCCAAGAGCAAACCATCAACCTACAGCCCCTGCCCTGGCTAACTGACCCCTCACGCCTGTGAATTACCTGTGCGTGGGGTATCCCTTTTCCTAGGACAGGCTCTTCCCTACTGTGTCATTATAACACGTTCAAGCCGTTCATTTTCTGTCTCCCAGAAATTCAGTCTTCAGGAAGTCTTCCCCAGACATCCCTCACCAGGCTTCCAACCACTCTAGTCCCTCTGTTTACTCAGAAGGAAGTAAGCACTTGCATGGGCACCACCTCTAAACAGAGGCATCCTATAGAGAGTGGAATGTCTTTGTCCCACGTATGCCTTTAGACCAGAGTTCTTCCATATCAGCACTATTGACATTTGGGGCTGGATCATTCTTTGTCACGGGGCTGTCCTGGGCATTATAGGGTGTTTAGCAGCATCCCTGGCCTCTATGCATTAGATGTAGCAGCCCTCCCCCTGCCCCAGTTGTGACAAGCAAAAGTGTCTCCAGACATTGTCAGATGTCCCTGGGGGGCAGAGTCACCCCTGGTTGAGCACCACCGGTCTAGACTGAAACCTGCACAACAGCGGGGTCACCTCCCACTAGGCCCCTGGAGAGTTCTCACGGTATTGTTGGGAATCTTACCTTTCAACTTCCTCTATGACCTTGAACTACACTAATTGCCACAGTTACAAAGGCAATGAGTAGAGGCATTGATCTCAAGTGACATTCTGAAAAGTTTTTTGATCTCTATAGTTAGGAATTTCAAACCAGTCTATCTTTTAAATATCCACATGGAAATAGAATGTTCTATGTATATATTTTCACACTCAGCAATAAAATAAAATCACTCTGTGAAGGATTTCATTGTCATTTACTTTGTACTTTTAGTACCATCAAGAGGAC
>NW_006783036.1:4572144-4598730 GCF_000442215.2 Lipotes vexillifer | reverse complement strand
CTCTTCCGAACGGGTATCTCCTGGTGGTCGAAGGGAAAGCTATGGGGATTCCAAAGGAAACCGGAATCGCACAGGATCCACCAGCAGTTCTTCTAGTGGCAAAAAGAACAGTGAAAGGTAAGGGGCGTCTTACTTGTGGTTCCTGCGGTTCAGATATTGTGTGGCCTCTTTTCCCAGAGGTGAATCAGAAGACCCCCTAATACGCACACAAGCTGTGAGCCCTCCATGCCCCATACTCCTTCTCCTGACATCACTGTGGGCGCTAATCAAACAGCTGCGGGTCACAGGAGTTATCATCCAAGTAGAAAATTACAGCTTGAACTCTCAGGGCTCCTATTCAGACAGTAGTAGTTTCTGAGAATTTGCTTAGTACCAACTCCATGGAATTTGAGAACCGGTTCTGAATTTCCATACGGAGCACTTTATATTTCTAATACTCTCTGCTGCCATTTTAAAATTAATTTTAGTGGCTTGTTTGTGAACAGTATTTTCTGCGACAGACTGGGTGAAAAGTTGTAATTTTATGATTTGTCAGAAACTATTTTTAATATTGAGCTAACACCAGAACTAGGAACTATTTTCTTTCTGGTTTCATGAAACATGCTTTGAGTTTTTTCTTTGAGGTTGGTTTATAATGGATTACGATAGCTCCCTGTTAATAGTAGCATTTTATTAGTGAAAGCTAATTTGGGGCATTTTAAGAGCTTGTTTTTGTTGTTTTTTTGTTTTTGTTTTTGCGTTACGCGGGCCTCTCACTGTTGTGGCCTCTCCCGTTACGGAGCACAGGCTCCGGACGCACAGGCTCAGCAGCCATGGCTCACAGGCCCAGCCGCTCGGCGGCATGTGGGATCTTCCCGGACTGGGGCACGAACCCGTGTCCCCTGCATCGGCAGGCGGACTCTCAACTACTGCGCCACCAGGGAAGCCCTAAGAGCTTGTTTTATGTTTAAGAATGTATTGTGTATTTGAGATCAGTTTCTCTTTCTCTGTATATATCTACTCAATGTACTTTATTCTCTCTTTTTAAACATTGTGCTTTAATTCTATTCTCTCTATTGAGCAAGGCTTAGGAAGGAATTTCAGCTTCACAGGCTAACCATGTTTTGTTTTGTTTTTTTCCAAATGTTCGTGTAAGGAGAAGGCTTAGTCATAAAGCAGTGGACTCCAACCCACAGGCTGAAAAAATTCCAAGCTTGTAAGTCCATTCTGATCCCGGACTGGGTCACGAACCCGTGTCCCCTGCATCGGCAGGCGGACTCTCAACTACTGCGCCACCAGGGAAGCCCTAAGAGCTTGTTTTATGTTTAAGAATGTATTGTGTATTTGAGATCAGTTTCTCTTTCTCTGTATATATCTACTCAATGTACTTTATTCTCTCTTTTTAAACATTGTGCTTTAATTCTATTCTCTCTATTGAGCAAGGCTTAGGAAGGAATTTCAGCTTCACAGGCTAACCATGTTTTGTTTTGTTTTTTTCCAAATGTTCGTGTAAGGAGAAGGCTTAGTCATAAAGCAGTGGACTCCAACCCACAGGCTGAAAAAATTCCAAGCTTGTAAGTCCATTCTGATTCAGTCCTGTAAAGGAAGCTTAAACCCTTTTGCAGTTTTATTCCTAAAAGATATGTTTTGTAGAAAGAGATACAGGGGCCTCTCATACCTCTAGCAGGTCAAGTCCACAGGTCCATTAACAATCTCAAAACCACTAACATGGGGTTGCCTTCTAATTTAGACTATTAATAGGACTTCTTATCAGAAGATTATGCTAATTGGGTGATAATACCTTGGAAATAAGGCCAGGTAGTTACAATGGTAGCGGTATAGCGCAGCGTAAGTGGGAGATGCAGGGTGGTCTTTAGGCGTCTCTGAGTTCAGCGTAAGCTTGGAAGTTGACCTGAGATGTCTAGATCTTGGCAATTCTTAAAAACCTGGCTCCTTCTCTGCACATCTGATTTGTATTAAGAATTTCCAAAAAGAATCTGCATTGTGCAAACTCCAGATCTGTTGTATCTTTTAAATCCTATGGCTTTGCTAAGTGCGCTGGGTAAATATTTCCATGAAAGATATTTACAAAGGGTTTTTTTGTTTTTTAATGCTACCGTAGGAAATTTTGATTTGGAAATGAGGGACTGGGAAAATTTACTAGTCATTTCATAAAAATAATTCAGGCAACTAAACACGTCCATTTAAACATAAATTCTTTGTCTCATTAGAGCCCAGGAATAGTAGTTGAGGCCCATGTAGCACTGAACTGGTTGAGTTGCACCTAAGGAGCTTCAGAGAGAAAGTTCCTGCCTTCTCTTAGGTCATTGCTGGTACCGACAGACACCTTTAGGGGCCCATGGGAGTGATGGCAGCAGGAACTCAGAAGGAAGGAGTAGCTGAGAAGCCATAGAGGTGAAGGTCAAGCTGGTGCTTCTGTTGCTGCCTGCCCATTTCCCTTCATCTTTCCTTTCCATCCCCCCATGAAGAGCCCCACTCTTGGGCTACGTTGACCTTGTACCGAATCAGAGCTGGAGTCTAATGGACCAATGCCCAGTCCCCATGGCTTAAAGCAGGCAAAGAAAGGCTTAGAGAGGTGGCCTCGATGCAATTCCCCTTTTAAACATGATCCTCGGTGGTCTAAGACAGCGTGACCTCTTCTGCATCACACACAAGTACTTGTCCATGGTGCCAGGATGCTGTCTTACGTTGTTCATGGTTCCAGAATGCTGTCTTGCATTTTAACACATTGTCCACGTTTGGTTACTGTAAACAGCAAGGTGTGATGGAAAGGACACAGGCTCTGGAGTAAAAGGGAGATCTGGGTTTGTAAGTGAATTTGGCCAGTTAACTTCTCTGAGCCTCAGTTTTTGCCCTCTGTGAATTAGGGATTTTATACCTAATTCCCTTGAATCTTGTCAAAGAGCTAACTGGGTAGGAAAACACCTATCGAAGCACTTGGCACTCAGTAACGGCAGCTGTTATAAATCGAGACCTGTGCAGAGTAGAAGAAAATAATTCATGAGGCTTTCCAAAATTCTGAACTTCATTTCCTCATTGGTAAGATGAAGGTGGTGGATGACATCTGAAATTATTAGTCTATTTTTGGTCTAACACATATTAACTTAACATTCACAGGACACAGTCCTATGAGTGCAACCTGGATTTTGGCAAAATGTAAAATTGGTTGGGGAGAAATAAAGTGTTATACAGTCATCCCAGGTTGTCCGAGGGGGATTTGTTCCAGGACCCCACCCCCATACCAAGGACAGACTCTCAAGTCCTTTAGTCAGTGGGTTCTGCATCCACAGATTCAACCAACCGTGGATCTTTATGATTGTGGGTGTTTAATTCCGCAGATGCAGAACCTGCAGATACAGAGGACCAACCATATATTCTCACGGTTGTTAATGTCACATCAGAATGAGCTGGTGTGCAGGCCCCAAGATTCACAGGAAAGCTCATCAGAATGTGAATGAGTGAGGTGTAACTTTGGGTCTGTCCTGATTTGCAGAAGCAAGTCATTCACACGGGGCAGTGCTTTAACTTGTATCAGTCACAGACTATCTGCTGTAAAGCTCACAGTTACCACACACCATATACAAAGCTGTCTTCAGTACATCTGGCACTTCTGTGAAAATTAGAAAGAGGCTCCTTTCAACATTTATATTTCTCAATAATAATAATTACACTCCCTATAAACTGTACAGATCTTACTGTCAAACATAAAATAATAGTGTTTTTGATGTCCTAAACATTCACGTTTTCCAAGATACATTAATTTATTTAATAATAATTATGTGTTTTGTGTTCATAGAAACTATTATTCCTGAGAGTTTCACTTTTCATGCTCCTGTATCTCATTTTCTTTGGAAATGGTCATGAGAGTCAACAGTTTTTCTTGTGACACTGTAGACTTTTATCTTAGAATAGTTAACATTTTAAAATATTTTGCTTGTAATGAGCCACAGAATTTTAACAGCCCTTATTAATCTTTGTACTGGCAAAACTTTCATAAGAACAAAAGCAATATATGGCAATGTAATATTCACTTTATATATTATTGATTGTAAGTGAATATTAATGGTTATACAGTGATTTGTGTCATAATGAAGTATTTATTAAATTTAAATAGGGAATCGCCAATAACATTCTGATAAACAACCTGTACTATCTAATGTCGCCAGTAGACTAATCCAAGGGAGGTTTTTTTTTTACATTTTTTTTTAAATGTTTTATATCAGACAGAAAAACAACTACTGTTTGTAATGCATAGTTTATGTTAGATGTTGCTAGACTGATAAAATGTTTCAATTATCCAACTGGTTCCTCCTTTGTAATTCTGACTGGAATAAGATATATCAACTTTGTAAGCAAGACACTTTGTTTCCATCAAAAAGTTGTTGCAATATGAGCTGATTTTGTTAGAACAAGAAATGTTTCAGCCATCTGCTGGAAACCTTGTTGTAACACACAAATAAACTGCCCATCTTTGGAGTAAACAAATATGAAAAAAGCTTCAAAATTATGAAGACGTCTACCACATAAAAGTGTTCCCTTAGATCCCCTTTTGTGTTGTGCAACTGGCTGCTTTATCCAGGCCGTGAAGTTCAGAACCCTAAGCGGAACTCTCAGCTCCATCCTTCTTTAAGCTCTAGCGTTCAATGAGGCAGTCTTGTTTTTTTTAATTTATTTTATTTAAGTATAGTTGATTTACAATGTTGTGTTAGTTTCTGCTGTACAGCAAAGTGATTCAGTTATATATATAATATATATAATTATAATAATATAATATGTATATTCTTTTCTATTATGGTTTATTACAGGGTATTGAATATAGTTCCCTGTGCTATACAACCACCCGCCGCCCCCAGCAACCACAAGTCTGTTCTCTGTGTCTGTGAGTCTGTTTCTGTTTCATGGATAAGTTCATTTATGTCATATTTTAGATTCCACATATAAGTGACATCATATGGTATTTGTCTTTCTCTGTCTGACTTCACTCAGTATGATGATCTCTAGGTCCATCCGTATTGCTACAAATGGCATTATTTCATTCTTTTTTATGCTGAGTAATATTCCGTTACACACACACACAAACACACACACACACACACACACCATCTTTATCCATTCTTTTTTATGCTGAGTAATATTCCGTTACACACACACACAAACACACACACACACACACACACACACATCTTTATCCATTCATCTGTCGATGGACATTCAGGTTGCTTCCACATCTTGGCTATTGTAAACAGTGCTGCTATGAACATAGGGGGTGCATGTATCTTTTCGAATTATAGTTTTGTCCAGATATATGCCCAGGAGTGGAATGGCTGGATCATATGGCAACTCTATTTTTAGTTTTTTGAGGAACCGCCATACTGTTCTCCATAGTGGCTGCACCAATTTACATTCCCACCAACAATGCAGGAGGGTTCCCTTTTCTGCACACCAATGAGACAGTCTTTTGATTGACACCTCAGGGTCCTCAAGGCTCAGCGTTGCTTTTCTTTTCCTTTAGCATCACTGATGGTGGAATGTAAATCTTAATCTTCAGCCTGGGTTCAAGGTCCTTCATCTACTGGCTCCTCACCCTGTCTTGTACCCTGATATCCACAGCTTCCAACACTGGCTCTCACTTTCCCCCAGCAGGATTTATTTTCCTTTTTGAAGTAATCTATTTATTACACAAGTAAACATGTGTTTTAGGATATCCAAATGTACAAAACAGAGGAAAGGAAAATCCCTTATAATCTCAGCACTCAGAGAACTCACGGCTACCATTTTATTGTTTCCATACAGACTTTATTTCTAGGGTGTTGCATGTGTGTAGGGTATAATTTTTACATAAAGGCTATTCTTCTGCATACATTTTGTAACCCTCTTTTTCATTTGCTGTATGAGCATGTCTTTGTGTCAGGAAATATACTCTTACAACGTTATTTCAGATGTGGATCATTATTTATCTAGGCGAATGCACTTTTGTTGGACGTTTGGATACCAACAAGGCTTTTCTAGTCCTGTCAGACCAGCCCAACATCTAGAACAATGCCCGGCATACAGTGGGTACCCAATAAACATTTGTTGAGCGAATCGTTTTACCCCAATCAATATAACAGAAAGAGGGTAGACGGATGGGGCATTATAGCCATAACCAAATTTTAATCCCAGCTCTGCCACTTTTGTTATGTGACTGTGAACTAGTTACTTAACCTCTTTGGGGTTTCCCTCAGCACCAGTAAAAACTAATACCTACCTCTCAGGGCTGTTGTGCGGATTAAACAAGATGGTGTACGTAGCATGGGGCTTGCCGACATTGGTGACCCATAGATGGTATGACTACTGTTATTTGCCTTCTCCATCCCAGAGTTGGAGCTGATGTTTGCGCACCTTTGCTCACCCCACTCCCCAATCTGGAGTGCCTCTCTTTTTTGGGACATTCCAGAATTCTCCAACTCCCATTTCTGATCTCACCCCAACCTGAAAAGGGAGGAATCAGAAATTCTGAACAATTTCTCTCACCTTACTCATACCCTTTCCCAGCACTGCTTGACTCACTGAGCACCTACCATGTGCAGGACAGAGTGTAAGGCTTGGCGGGAAGTGGGAAGGAAAAGCCCACGAAGACTCATCCTCTCAACAAATACGAATGACACCCACAACTGAAAAGGGCCAATGTCCTTCATTTCCAAAGGTCACAACACACACCAGCGAGGGAAAGGACAGTTAACTCAGTCGGAAAATGGGTAAAAGGTTTGAACAGAGACAGTTCACTGAGAAAGAAATAGGCGTAGCCAATTAACTAAGGAAAAGATATTCAAACTCAGTCTTCATTAAAGAAAGCCAAATGAAAGTAAGAAGATAGCATATGTAGAAAAATCTTTTTTTTTTTTTTTTTTTTTTTGCGGTACGCGGGCCTCTCACTGTTGTGGCCTCTCTCGTTGCAGAGCACAGGCTCCAGACGCGCAGGCTCAGCAGCCATGGCTCAGGGGCCCAGCTGCTCCATGGCATGTGGGATCTTCCCGGACCGGGGCACGAACCTGTGTCCCCTGCATTGGCAGGCGGACTCTCAACCACTGCGCCACCAGGGAAGCCCCTAGAAAAACCTTTCTATTGTAATATTAGAAAATCAAACAGATACCAAAACCAAACAAATGCATAGCTTGATGAATTACACTTTTTAACACTTAGTAAATGGAGGTTTGTCCCTTGTCCTAAGTGGCATATGTATGTATCTGGAAACTTGGCAGGAGAACTCCAGCTAATCCTTCAGGATGCCCCTTTCTCTGGGAAGCCTGCCTTAGTGCCCCAGTCTGAGTTAGCTGCCTTCCAGATTGCTTTGTTCCTGCCCATTAACTTTATCTGTAACTGTAACTCCTCCCTCCAGGGGCTTCCCACACATTCTGCCCCCCCACCCCCACCCCCTTAAGCTTTGGGAGGGCAGAGCTGTGTCATTTTTTCTTCTTTATATTCCTAGCACTTTGCACAGTTCTGGCACACAGTAAGTGCTCAATAAACATTCGCTGAATGAATGAAAGGATGTTACCTATATACTGTACTTAGATTTTAAAACCATAGTCATTTAAGAACTATGGAAACAGCACCACCTATTGGTAGATGATTTTAACACTACATTTTGGATTCCGAAACATTGGAAATTAAGTGATTTAAATGAATCATCTTTTTTTTTTTTTTTTCCAAATGAAAAGATTGTTTCACTTTTTAAGCCAAGGGGTCATTTAGTTTTTAACAAATGTTAAAATAATAAGTGCTGGTATGGTATTCTTTATTTTGTTTTAGTTTTGAGGCTGTTAGGTGAAGAGCTCAAAAGTACATACATGTATTGATAGGTTATTGTCCGTGAAATTAGGAGGAAGAGGGAAGTAATATTAATTAATAACCGTGTGTTAGATACTTTGTTACATGTTATATATGATCCTGCCGGTACCCTATGCCTCACAGTGGTTTTAGTCCCATTTTTGTAGATGAGAGAATCTAAAGTTTATGGAGGTAAAATGATTTGCCCAAATAAAACACGAATCCAACTGCCTTCAAAATCTGTGCTTCTGGGACTTCCCTGGTGGTGCAGTGGGTAAGGCTCCATGCTTCCAGTGCAGGGGGCCTGGGTTTGATCCCTGGTCAGGGAACTAGATCCCACATGCTGCAACTAAGAGCTCACATGCCACAACTAAGGAGCCCGCCTGCCGCAACTAAGGAGCTCTGGTGCCGCAACTAAGGAGCCCGCCTGCCACAACTAAGGAGCCCGCCTGCCGCAACTAAGGAGCCTGCCTGCTGCAATTAAGGAGCCCGCGAGCCTCAACTAAGACCCAGTGCAACAACAACAACAACAAAAAAAACCCTGGGCTCCTTCTGCCACATTAAACTGGAAGTATTGGTTGGAAATGTCTATGAAGCAGTAATTTTTGTCCCCAGTAGCAACTTCTAAATATTTTAAATAGATGGTTCCTGAATGACCCTACTTGTAGTTAGCAGCTGCTTACTTAAGGGCAATTTATAAAAAGAATCATTATTGACATAGCAGAGTATCTTGACTCCTAGCAGGGATCACATTTCATCAAGTAAAGTCATTTTCAGAAGGAGTCACGGTATGTATGCCGAGAGGTACCGTTTTTTGTAGATGAATATGTTGCAGGGAAAAAACATGTTTGGCTTTGGAACGGTCTCCTCCTCGATCAGGCCGTATTAATCATTTTGTAAAGCAAGTATCTCTGCTCGGAAGCATTTGGCCACTGTCAGTCTGCCCTGATTCCCGTCTCCAGAGCTCCCTGTTACATGCGTCACCCATGTGTTGGAGACCGGCTTTCAGGACCTTGGGGTAAATTAGTAACAGATACGAATGTGCTAAGCGCGGATCCCACTGCAAAGGAGCAGTGCAGGGAATACTCATTGCATCTGAGTCTGAACGAGTTCTTGGCTGGACTCTCCCCCTTACAAACACCCAGCCCACAGTGAGTCATCTGAATGATATCAGATGAAGGGGAAACAGCCACTTTTGACAGTCCCGGCAACCAAGGTCCACAGTGAACGTTTTCGGGGATAACGTGTGACTTAGGTGATTATAGCTGCTTCGTGGTGTGAGCTCACAGCTCCGGGTGGGAGTTTTTCTTTGGGCCAACTGTCTGGTTTCCTCCTACTGCCTCTAGATCCAGCTACTGGTCTGGTGAAGGCTCCAGGCTTCCTCACGTCCTCCGTGACCCCCAGGTACTGCTTCTAGTTAGAAGAGTCCTTAGGAGAGTCTTCTGAACCTTCCAGCTTTAGGGAGTGTACAGCCAAGCTCTTTCAGCAAATCTCCTTCCTGCCAAAAACAGAGCAGTAAAATGACCCGCACTGGATTGCACCATGGTTCATTTTGGAGATATTGGGCCCAGCAGCCTGAGGCCGGAATAGCCAAGAGACGAGGGTTTGCTTGCCAGAAGGGAAATCCTTTCTGTCCTCTGGGCTTACTTCAGCCCTGGGCTTCAGGGTGGGGAACATCTGCACGGACTCCAGACTCAGATAGGGTTGGATGAAGCCTCATTCTGGTCCCAGAGTTTATACACTCTCCCCCGCACCCCCAGGAACTACACCCTGGCGGCAGAGGCAGTGCCAAGTCCCCCACTTCAGTTTTCCATTTAGCCCATTTAAGGAATGGGTGCCCAGGGGCAAATTACACCACACCTTGAGAGGCAGTCACCTCCCGTTCCAAGTGAGTTCACAGCCCGAGCGTGTTTCCAGCGTTCTGGGTCTGAAGGGCCCACTCTCAGCTCTGTTGATGGTGAGTTCAAGATCGGACAGGTGATTGGCGCACGGCTCCCATTAACTGATTTTGACCTGGGGCCACAGCATCTTTAACTTTGGATCATCGTCATCACATGTTCTGTGGGTTTGCCCTTCTATCAATAGTTGGGAAGATTTATTGTCATTTTATAGGTTTGTATTTATAAGATGTGCATGTGTGAGTGGAATAGTACCTTTTCCCAGGCTTCTTGCCTTTCAGGAGGGTGGTATGTGGGCAGGAATCATGGGTTCTAAAGTAAGTATAGTATATTTTTCTATAAAAATTGAACTTTCTGAAATAACGAAGCCTAGCGATAGTATGTTTTCTAGATACAATACCTGTATACCCCAAAGGTAATGCATAGTTTAGAGCAAGGTGTAAAGAACTATGAGAACTTCAGTACCTGGTACGTCTCGGTGACCTTTAGCTGTTAACACTTAGGCTGCCTTTTTCTGGTCTTTTAACGGATCTTTCATCCATCTTCTTACGGTGCTTCAGAATTCTACTGGCTTCCCTATATTTGAAGTTCAGATTCCCCTATGGATGTTCTCTTTCTAAGAGGAACATAATCTGTAATTGCTCTTTCCCATCTCTAGGGAGGGTTCCAGATTGCTTATGTCTGTTTCATGGACTTGGCATCTTTCTGCTTTTGTGATCAAAGTCATGATGGAAAAATAACATTCCTGTCTTCTAATTCCCTGCCTGGCTTTACCTAACCAGTAGGTTTGCTTTGTAGTCTTCTGTTTTAGCTTCTCCTCTTGTGTCCTTGCCCTGCCTTTGAATCTAATAAGATACAAAAGTTGCAGTTAAGACTTAAGCTTCTGCTTAGAAAATCACGAGTGTCACTCCCCCCAACGACGAGAACAAGCCAGGTGAGCCCGCCGTGGAGCCGAGGTCACCGAGTGATGTGACGAACTCCAGCCCCAAAAGTGACAAGCCCCTCTTAGGAGGGACTGCCCTGGCCGCCGTGATCTTTGGCAGAGCTGCAGGAAGAGGAGGAATGGTTGTAAGAAGAAAGGAGCTGACAGCTTGTAGAATCCCGAGAGGCCGAGTGGTGTAGAACTCTCGGGAGCCCCAGGCACAAAGGGAACCTTCACACACACGTACCCCTTTTCCACAGACCTTCGGTGAGCTTGTGACAGAGCCTGGGAGCAGGACAGGCGTTCTGAAGCCACCCTTTCTGAGCCCAGGCACGGCACCTGCCGAGGGCCCAGCCCGAGGACCGGGAGGGATGCTCCACACTGGGCCTTGTGTGGGTACCACCCCGAAGAAGGGACGAAGATGCTGAGGGGCGGGGGCCTGGAGGGGCTGCATGCCGTGAAGGCGCAGTAAAGGCTGAGGACTGACCGGGAGGACAGCGAGAAATGCCAGGCGCCAGGAGGTACCGGCTACCTTGGTTGGGGGGGGGGGCAGCAGGGCCATCGGGACAGCCCCCAGCCCACCGGCCAGACGCACACCCACGGGGCCAGCTGGGATCAGAGGCAGGGAGGGCTCCAGACCTTACCAGCTTCCAGGCAGCAGCTGAAGACTGTTACAGGCCCCGGGACGGGACGCGGTCGTGAACAAAGATCTCTGCCCTCCTGCGCTTCTGGGGAGAGACAGATTAATACAGATAAAGCCAGGCGGGGCGTGGTGAGCAGGACCGAGGAGGCTGCAGAGTGGAGTATCAAAGAAGGCCTCTTGGGGCAGCTCTGAGCACACGCCCGGCCATGCGCTCTCCAGGGGGGTGGGAAGCTGGGGTCCACACCGTGGCCCAGTCTCGGGACAGCAGGGACAGAGTGTCTGGAAGTCCGTGACTGAGGGGAGAGACAGGAGGATGAGGTCGGGAAAATGTCGGGGTCCACAGAGGTGGTTTTGGGCCTTCAGGGCTGATGGAAGTTAGGCTTTTGTGTTAAAAGGTGTGCGGGGCCTGCAGAGTACTGTTTTCAGTGACCAGTGGTTCGCATGCAGAAATCTCAGCCCACAGCAGATCCACCTACTTGAAACACAGCAAACCACTTTTAAAGCATCAGTAAAGAGCTTCCCACCATGTACTCATAAAATTATCTGAAAATCAAGGCCATTAATAAATAATATCATTTATTACATCATGGGATTAGGGGTAGCTTTCACTGGTGGTGTTTCTCGATGTATTTCAAGTTTAAAATGAAGGAGAAAAGTAACATTAGGACCGTATCTGCTCCAGTATGTGTTTTTCAGCATGTACGCACAAAAAATGTAGGCGCCTCTTCAGGCTTTCAGTTCTCCCAGCCCTCTCTGGGACGGGTTTCGTTTATTTACTGTGTCTTTTCCACATCTTAAAGCGGGAGGTACTCTGGTGGGGTAGGGGTACCTTGGAAGACGGCATGGACATCGGAGTCTCACAGGCTTGGCTTCAAGCACTGGCTCTGTGTTTGAACGGGACGCACTTCCTGCCGTGCTTGGGAGTCCCTTCCCTTGTCTGGCACGAGGTGACAGTCTTCCCACAGGCGGCTGTCAGGTTGTCACGGGGAGGGCTGTGCTCTCCTGCACTTGGGGGGACTCCCCATGCAGGCTCGTCCTGTGGGAGGATTGCCCCTAGGGATGACCTCAGTCCCTGGTAGTGTGAACTTGAACACGGTGGGGTTCTGGTTTCCCAGGTGCAGTCATGGGGGGTCTCGGCCTGGCCAAGGCCCACAGTGGGGATCCCCACATGTCCCAGGATGTGGCCACACCCTGACATTCCCTATTCTTCCCTCCTTTCTCCCACCCCATCATCTTCCCCCCGCCCACCCCATACCCATCCCTGCTGGGAGCTGGGCGCTAGAAGTTCTCTCCCCAAAGCCCCTGTGACAGGAGTTTGCTAGTTTTAAGTAAGTTCTTCAAATAATCTGCCAGAAGAGCGTGGAGAAGGAAAACAAACCTTTCTACACATTTAGGCAGGGCTGCTCCCATCCTGATGAACCACATGTTTTCCGTCTCCAAACCTTTATCTGCTCTCATAAAAAGCACAGCTTTGGTGATAAAGTCGGGATTGTCGTCTCTGGCACCTGGTTTTGGACACTTTTGTTTACGTTCCTCCTCTTTGCAGTTACATGGTTTTGTTTTTTCTTTTTAACAGCATCCGTGTGACAAACTGCGGCAGCTAGTGGGGTGTGGGGTCTTCTGTGAATGAGACTAACCACCACCCCCAGGCTCCCTTTACAAACTGGTTTGGTTTTATCTCCACAGCAAACCCAAGGAGCCGGTCTTCAGCGCAGGTAAGGCTGATTGAATGTTGGTGCGGGCGCCCCTCAGTCACCTCAGGACTTGAGGGGCGATAAGTAGTTATTCAGGGGCAGCTGGGACGGGCAGAACATGGGGGTCCATGTGGCAGGACTGGGGGCTGAGCGCTCACTGTCAGCCTGTACCTGGGGGTCTGATGGCTCACGTCATACAGAGACTACCCAGAAAATGGTCATAAAGACTAAACCCTTTACTCACCCCCTTTAAACCATTTCAAGATACATCAATAAGGAGGAAGAGTGAGATGCCTTTATACTGAAACAAAAGCTCTAGGTTAAAAGACTCCTGTTGCCTTTGTTATCTCTTCCTTGCTAATGGGGCTCCCAACCCATCATCAACATTTGCTTTTCTCTGAAGGGGAAAGTTTCTGATGCATCCAGGTATAACTTTGTCTAAAGCAACTTTTTTTTCTTTTTCTGCCTTTGATTTCCTAAACTGCAAACTAATAGTTCATATATATCTTTCTATATGTCTTTTCTAACACATTTTATAATAAGGGAGCTGCTATTTTGAGAATAGTAACCTTATTTGAAAGTGTGTTTAAAAACGCAAAATCATTGACAAGTGTGCAACGGGTTAAATAAATTCACTTAATTCTCCAAGTTTTTCTTCCCCTTAAGTGCACAATTGAAACATGAAAGTCGGACTTTCCTATTTATCCGCATGTGCTTCAGTATTCATTTCGTTTTCAAGAAGCATGAAATTACTCACTGAAAATGTAATCTCCCTAAGCCTGCAGAGCTAGGTCTGGAGTGCACTTGTCAGAATCCCCGAAATGTGTCCAGGTTTTTCTAGCAGGGGGCCGGGAGCCTCTCGGCCTGAGGGCTCGGGAGTGCTCCCCAGCAGGCCAGTCACTCTTGCAGTGCCCCATCGTCTCTTTACCCAGCACTTCTGTCTCTGTCTCCGAAATCACAAGGGAAACGCCGGGTGACACACTGCAAAGGTAGGCGGCATTTCTGAAACCTCATAGCTCTCTGAGCAAAGCTGTGACCCAGGCTGCAGAAACTCTTTTCATACAGGCCAACAGATAGTCTCCTTGTATGAAAATGTTTTTGTGATGCAAACCACTTTGATTCGTTGGAAGTTAAAAGCATTCCTGAGCATTTACTTGGGTGGGTTTTAATGAGTAGCTATAAATTGGATCTTGATTGATTATTGGCTGATTATAGGAACTCTTTTTAAAATCTGTATGAACCTTAAGAGAGCTATAGGGCAACCCCTGGATGCCCCACTGTTTGAAACCTGCACTGCTGCTGGCCGCTCCCTCTAGCACCTTTGGGTTTGGTGGGTGTGTGCTGTTATCCTAATATGCCTGAAAAAAAAAAAAAACCCAAAAAACAAAAAAGAAACATTGCTTTCCCTTGCTGCGTTTTTTATTTTAGATGTAGAACGTCTGACTTACCAGTACAAAACAGTGCCAAGGCTAACTCCAGCGCTTTTTTGCCCAGTCCAGTGATGTAGAACTCCCAGTGAGCAAACCTCTATCATAAGGACTTTACCAGCACATGACAACAATATACTCAAGTAGATATTTCACTTACGTTGATTATATACACCCATGCTAGGCTTCTTGTGTGTGCCGTGGGATGGCATTATATTCCCTTTATTCTGAATCTGCATTCCGTGATTCCCCTTACAAAGAGAATTAATGGAATCGCTTGTCATTTAAGCTGTCACACCCACCCCTCCTTGTCCCCCTTCTTTCGGTCTGCTGGGTGCTTTTAGGGTCTGCAGTTGGGGTAGCCACACTGTCTCATGAGCTGAGACTTGGGTGAGGGATTAAGGAAGAAAAGAGGTCAGCTGAGGCGAGCATGGGTAGAGGCACGGAGTGGTGTGCAGGTGGCAGAGTGAGAGAAGGGTCCACGGGGTTGGGGGTAGCTGTGGCCAGTGAGGTCACATACGGGAATAGCGGGGCAGGGCAGTTAGAACTTTGGGTCCAGCAGGTAAGAGAGTGGGAGAAGGATTCTGAATCCATTGTGGGCCTTGACAGGTTTGGCAGCAGTATCTAAGATGACCTGGGTTGGGGGGACTGCAGTGCCGTGGGCCTCAGATGGGCTAGTCCCAGCGGAGCTGGGGAGGCGGATCACAGAACAGAGCAACTGGCACGCTGTATGCAGGAGTGAAGAGTGTATCACATGCATGCATTTATGACCTGAATTGCACGCACACCATAACATAGAAGTGGGATGGCCTCTGAACTTTTAGGCAATGTTGCATGTGGCATTGTTTGCAAATCCTTAGGAATAAGACTTAACAAAACTAATTTGTAAATGTGGTACTTACGACACTATAATTACTTTATGACTTCCTCAGCAATTTCCTCTCTGTGGAGGATTTTTCTGTTGAGTGATGTACAGATATCCGTGGTCCCAACTGCCCAATTTAAATGCCATTAAGACCCAGTCTTTTGATCTGCAGTGAAGCATCAGAATGCAGTGAGTTCTGAATCAGAACAGAATTCAGCAAGAGCTCACAAGACATTTTCTTTGGTCTTATTATATCCTGAAAACTGTAGCCTGAAAACCCGAAGTCGTTTCTTTTTAAAAGTCCAGGAGTTGCCCCTTGTCAATATATTATTGGGCTTTACTTTCATCCCTATAATTTATCAAAACATCATAAGTTATTTTGTTATTAAAAATGTTTGTTTAAGAAAGGTTTATTTCCCAGTTTCTCTCTCTAATGGGTCTTTTGTTCTTTGGTTTTCTATTTCTAGCTTTTCTTTGAGCATTTTCCTTTTGCATGCATCCTAGCATGTACTTCTGCTGATTTTGTGTTCTTTACACTTGAAAGAATTGTCCAGTGTAAAAGATACATAAAGACACATTTTTACATTGCGCTATAACACACCAATTTAAATATTGAAAGATATTTTATGAATTTTGATACCGAAATTGTATATACATTGAACTCAATAAAGAATTTAAGTGGATTTCTTGTGTTAGTTGTAATTTTTTGGGGGGGTGGCATTTTTCCCCCTCCTGATGAGGAAACGTAAGCACTAAAATCTCTCACGGAAAATAATTGTTGGAATCCAGTTCTTTCCTGCCTTTTACAATTTCTTACATTACTTAAGTAAGCAGAACGTCAAAGGCAAACAAGATGAAAAATCTTGTTTCAAACCGTTTGTGTTTTAGGTAGTTTTCCCTAGGACTTTAACCAGAAATGACATAAAGGGCAAAGTTTCCGCTTTCCCATTGAAAGGCTAGAGAAAATATAACCTCTTTTCAGGTACGCTGGGCACTGAGGTATCCTACTGACCTCTTTGTTCTTTTCATAGAAGACGGATATGTAAAAATGTTTCTTCGTGGACGCCCTGTTACCATGCACATGCCCAAAGATCAAGTGGATTCTTACAGTTTGGAAGCAAAAGTAGAGCTGCCAACAAAGAGACTTAAGCTGGAATGGGTGTATCCTTTATTCATTGATTAAGTCTTAACACGAAGTAATCAGTCGATGAGTGCTTTTATCGAAATTCAGCTGTAGAAAATCATGTAACTAAACCGTGCTGGCAAAAAGTTTTTAAACCCAGAGAAAGAAAGAGGGGTACCCTGGGAGGGAAGACTAGCATTGCCCCCTCAGCCAAGGAGGGACTTGGCCAACCTTGGGGCCTAACTTCAAGTTAATACCGACTAATTAAAGAAGGAACATGAGGATGAACCCAGTACTAAGTGAAGGAAATGCAGTATATGGCTTATATTAAATGGACATGTAGCACAGGTATAACACCCTTTACAAAAAAGAAAACGAAAAAGCTCCCACAATATCTAAGCCACAAAAATCTGAGCCAGCCGTATGACTAGCGTTCTTGAAGTAAAGCTGCTGGAGCCTTCCTAGTATGAGATTTGGGAACGTGAATGAGCTTCCAAGAAGAAAAAAATGAAAGACAAGAAAATAGAGCATGTGCAAGAGTTGGGTTTTTACTTTATTTTTTACTTTTAAAAAACATATTTTTTATTTTGTCTTGACGTACACGAAGCTATGGGTACAGGGGTCGAGACTGTCGTAACAACCTGTACTTGCTTCCAACGGGCGAGACTGTGTATTTCATCGCATCCGTGGTCGTGCTGTACAACGTGGAGGAGCAGCTTCAGAGGCATTACACGGGCCATAATGATGACGTGAAGTGGTGAGTCCTCAAAACTGGGATTCCTCTGACACCTGTGGGAAGAGCTTTGGCAGAAAGGGTTCAGTGATGGGATATAATTGAAGAGTAAGAAAGGGATCTGAGAAAATAGGATCTTTGGGGAAAGCTCTTCTTTGTGTTCTGGGTAGCCTACTCTAAGACACCTTTTTAGTTTTCTATCCTTATAACACATCATCTTAACCAACCATGTTACCTAAACAGATAGCTGTAACAGACCCCTATCTGGAGGCCTTCTCGTGCTAACGGCTTCTAATTTGGGTCTTTACTTTTTAATAAAAATGTTTTGCCTCATGTGTATGTCTGGGTCTGCTATTCCTATCATTCGTTTATACCTTTGGTAGCGATTTTATGTATCTGGGAAAGAGGATGGATGAATAGATGGATTTATGTATTTCTATTTATCCTGACTCCCTGGTCAGTTATTAAAATGCTGTTGGAAAAAGATGATGCTTTTGCTATTTGATATACTCAAATGACTTTTTTTTTTTTTTTTTTTCTTGGTGGTACGCGGGCCTCTCCCTGCCGTGGCCTCTCCCGTTGCGGAGCACAGGCTCTGGACGCGCAGGCTCAGCGGCCATGGCTCAGGGGCCCAGCCGCTCCGCGGCATGTGGGATCCTCCCGGACGGGGGCACGAACCCGTGTCCCCTGCATCGGCAGGCGGACTCTCAACCACTGCGCCACCAGGGAAGCCCCCAAATGACTTCTTAATAAAGATTGTGTACTGATGAAGTGGTTCTGAGATTGAAATGGTATTTCCCAAGCAGAGGGTGCTTTTTCTTTGAATTTGAGAATTCTCTATAGATAAAGGAATTAAGATGAAATGAAATGAGGTGCTTAGAGAATTTATCATGAGTCTGTAAGGAGTTAGGCACTGTGTATATCTTACTTTTAAATTTTTTGACCAGATTATATTTGATCAAGGGAAGAGTAAAGCTTACCTTTAAAGAGTAGATGTTTTTTAAATATCTCTTTTTAGCCTTGCAGTTCATCCTGATAGGATCACGATAGCCACAGGACAAGTTGCAGGCACATCTAAGGATGGAAAAGTGAGTTATATTTTAATATTTTTGTAATGAACTGGTAACACAAAATAATTTTCTGAAAATTTTGCTGACGAATGAGCCTGCTTAGATATAAAATGTCTGAGTACTTCTTAATCCCTCATTTGAATTTTTTATTGCAAAGTAAAGTTCTTACACTGACTCTAAAAACCCCTTGAGCTCACCTTAGTTTCAGCTAATTTTAAAATAGCGTTGTTCTTGCCTAAGAATCCATTTACTCTTAAGATACTTATTTACACACATGATAAACATTAAAATGTTAAGTACACATTTAATAAGCAAAGTTAAAATCATAATAAATAATCATTTGAATTTGGGGCACGTTGCCTCTTCAGTGAATTTCAGACACCCTCTGCCATGAATTCCCTGTAATCATGACTTCAACCCATGGAATTTGTGTCTGGGTGTAATCTATAAGGGCTGCTGGAAGGATTTTAGCACAAATTTTGTAAGCACTTCAGCAGCAAGACTTCAGTTTGTATTTTAAGGAATCAGAGAAGGAGCTAGTAGAATTTGACAAATAGAACAACTCAAAACTGGCTTCCACGTACTGATTTACCACAATCTGTGGTCATTGTCATGTCTTATCCAAAACTTCTTGTAACTTTTCTGGTGTCTTTTTTTTTTTTTTTTTTTTTTGGGCGGTACGCGGGCCTCTCACTGTTGCGGCCTCTCCCGTTGCGGAGCAACAGGCTCCGGACGTGCAGGCTCAGCGGCCATGGCTCACGGGCCCAGCCGCTCCGCGGCACGTGGGATCTTCCCGGACCGGGGCACTAACCCGCGTCCCCTGCATCGGCAGGCGGACTCTCAACCACTGCGCCACCAGGGAAGCCCTGGTGTCTATTTTTGTATAGCACTGTGTATCCATGCACAATGTATGATCTGAAACTAATTACATTAAGTTCTTCCATTTTTATCATGAGTGCTACCATTTTTCAGAAAATATTTTTGTTTTGTTTTGTCTTTGTTTTTGTTTTTTGGTACGCGGGCCTCTCACTGTTGCGGCCTCTCCCATTGCGGAGCACAGGCTCCGGACGCGCAGGCCCAGCGGCCATGGCTCACGGGCCCAGCCGTTCCGCGGCACGCGGGATCCCCCCGGACCGGGGCACGAACCCGTGTCCCCTGCACCGGCAGGCGGACTCCCAACCACTGCGCCACCAGGGAAGCCCCAGAAAATATTTTAATAACATCAAATTTTAAATATTTATGCTATTTTCCATTAAAATCCTATACTTGAAAGGAGGTAACAGGAACAATGGAAATCAGACTACTATTTCGTAAACACAGAGGGAACAGGGTCTTCATCTTTTTTTTTTTTTTACTGTTAAATGATCTTTAAAAGTTATTTGAAATTAGTAGTAAATCATTTGTTCCTCCCCTCTAGTGGATTAACTATGTATTTCAGTTTCTGGCCTTGGAATTGAATCAGAACCTTAGAGCCAGAGAAAATGTCATAGCTATCTGAACCATCCCTTTGCATTTACAAGTGGAGAAGTCTGGAGAGGCCGAGGGACTGTCTGCAGACGCCCAGCTACTTAGAGACAAGTGCAACCTAGAACCTAGTTCACCCATCTACGGGGTACAATGCTAGTCCTTTTCTTGATAAACCTGCTGATTATTCTGTGATGCTTTCTTCTATTAAGGAAGAGAAAAATTAACATAGTTGAGAGGGTTTTGAACTAATCATAACAATTCTAAATTTTCGTTTGCGTACAATCAATTTCCTATGGGGCCCAAGGATGTTAAGCTCTTAATACCGTTGGTGGCAACCATCATGATGAATTGAACCACGCTTGATCCTTAGTAACAATACAGACTTTGCAAGAACAACCCTTAAATGAGACGCCATTTTCTTCGTCATTTTTCATTTTTAAAACTCAGACGCATTCGATATACAAATGAGAATATCACTTCCTGTGGTATAGTTATCAATAACGGGCTCTTCAAAAGTTAAAGCTCGGTAGACCTCTCCTAAAGTTAAATTGGCCCCAGGCGCCACGACCTCTGGGAGAGATTGGGAATGTTTTATTTATATTAAAAGGCAGAGTCCTCAAATGCGTTTAAAAAAAAATTTTTTTTTTGACAACATTAAAGTAATCTCATAATTTCAAGGTAAAGATAAATTTGTAGACGCGGCACAGTGGGTGACTCTGCATTGTTTTCTAAGCAGCAGTTGCCCCCAAACGTGCGCATCTGGGATTCTGTGACACTGAATACGCTGCACGTCATCGGAATCGGGTTTTTTGACCGAGCCGTCACCTGTATCGCATTCTCAAAATCCGTAAGTATGAGCCCTGTGGGTATTGCAGCCTTTGTCCACAGGGAGGAGAGAATCAGCTCAGGGTTGAAGAGGGAGAGAGTTAACACGCCCGTAACTGCCCAGGTGTATGTACAGATTTGGACTCTGAAACCTCCCGCATCCCAGGTCCCCTCATTCAGAGTCGCCTGCTCCGCCTCGGTGACACACGCTCCCAATCGGACGTTTCCACGGTGACGAGAAGAGGCCCTGCAGCCACACTGTCTTCAGGCTCCTGGAGCAGTCTTGCCTGCTCTGGCCTTGAATTTCCCCTGCCTGTCTGTGCCGTCCCCAGCCGGCCTGGCTTGCTGCCTGGCCATGAGCAGGGGCTGGATGGACCTCGTGGTCTCCCAGACTTCCTCAGCATGTGCCCGTTCAACAGAGCCACCCTTTAAAGCACTTGTTCAGCCAGTTCAGAAACATGCATGCGTTCACATCAATACACCGCGCACCTCACCCCCAGTGCCCCCTCCCCTTATACGGCCTTGCGGTAACCTGGTCATCGCTCAGCGCAGACCTGTGCCCTGGAGCCGCAGATGCCTTCTCCTCCAGGGCGGGGGCTCTGCAGCCCCTCGGAGGCTGGTTCTAACAGAACCAGTGGTGAAGCGCACCCCCCGACCCCTCCCTCCCGCTCCTGTCCCTTGTCACCCCACATCCCCCTGCTCCCACTGTCTGTGTGCCCAAGTCATAAGCAGGTCTCGACGGTGGTGGGTAAATATTCTTTAATGAAGATGTAGCGGACTCTTTATTAAAAATAAAATTATGTTCCTTTTTAATCACTCTCAACCTAGTTTATTCTCAATTGTAGTCTTCCTGTGAATACCTTTTTTTTTTTCCAGAATGGAGGAAGCAACCTCTGTGCCGTGGATGACTCCAATGACCACGTGCTGTCTGTGTGGGACTGGCAGAAGGAAGAGAGACTGGCGGATGTCAAGGTCTCTCTCCAAGCCTCATGTTGGGCTATGCTGTCCTTTTCCCATGTGGAGCCTTCCCCTGCTGGCTCCTGGCCAGCTTTCTGTGTCTCGGTGGGCTGTGGGCTCCATCCCCGCCATGGCCCCCAGGCAGGACCCCTTCACCGAGAAGCCCTTGGGCCCCCCCACATTCCCAAGGCCTGGTAGGGTTTCTTCTTCTCATCACAGCGTCTATAAGGGTTTTCCTTCCTCATTTTACAGTCACCACCCTTTTAATTCGCTCCATCGCTCATTTGCTCGCGTTCTCTCCGTCATCCACAAATGCCGAGTGTCCCCTTTGCGCACACGTGTCGAGGAGGCACTGGCACGATGGTGACAAGTGAGATGTGCCTGCTGCCCAGCGGAAGGGCCAGGCAGGGAGCAGGGGCACGCGGAGGCCGGCACAGCCAGCACGGGGCTTGTCCCGAACTGAGTGGACTCGGGAATGAGGTCCTCCCAGCGGGGCTCTTCCTGCAGTGGGACCCACTGGACTTTCCTTATGTCAGTGTACCTTCCTTGAGCTTTCTTATGCTTTCCTCCTGTTAAAACCACGATTGGATCTATTTTTATAGAACTGACTTCAGGTTTCTCACCCTGGCATCCATTAACGGTAGATCACCTGACTTACCTAAGATTAGCATCACCACTGGACCACCTGACTTACCTAAGATTAGCATCACCATTGGATCATTTTACCTACCTAACATTAGGAGCACCATTGGATCACCTCACTTACATAACTTTCTCTCTTGTTTGTGTGTGGGATGCAGACCCTGTGTTCTAATAAGGCATTAAATAACTATTTTTATGCTATAGCTGTGCCTTCTAATAGTCTGCTCAAGTATTTAAGTTCTTGCCATGTCGCTGGGTTGGAAGCAATCAGAGCAAGTTATTGTCCGGGTTTAAGAATGTATAACTGAATTATCAAGCACAAAGAGCCATCAGGGTCAGATTCATGGGACCAGGGTGCAAGTCGTGGAAATCAAGATAGCAGGGTGAGGGTGGTAAAGTGGTACCCAAAGAGCCAGATCCCCTACTGGATTCCAGGCTTGGTCGCCAAACCACCGGCAGAGTCCTGGGGATCCGTATCAGGAGGGACTCCCCAGACAAGCAGGGCAGCCAAAGTGGGCCAGGAGCGATGGAGCCGAATACGATCCAGACTCCGGGGCCCTTCCAATCACTCGATGGCGATGAACCTGCGATTCTTAATTCCCCGGCCGCCCCTTCAGCCAGAGCTCACTGTGTGCCTGCTGTGTCCCAGTTCCTGTGAGTCCCCATACGGAAGGATGGCCTCGTGGCCCCGTCCTCGGGGCTCAGTGCAGTGGGGGAGACAGACGAGGAGAGGGGTCGGCACGCACAGACACGAGCTCAGTGATTCCAAAAGACGAATTCAGTGGGAGAAAATACCAAGAGGCCTAGTGCTTACCTTGATGAATTATTTATTTGTGGTTCAGATTGTATTTATTTTCTTAAGTGTCTTAAGAGACTTGAGACATTTGATTCTCCTGTTTTGCACCAAGTGTTCTAATGAAGCTGTATTCACTGCGGATTTCCACCCCACGGACACGAATATAATTGTTACCTGTGGGAAGTCCCATCTCTACTTTTGGACACTAGAAGGAAGCTCCCTTATTAAGAAGCAAGGATTATTCGAGGTAAAGTGAAATTGCATCTGTCGTTTTATTTTATATTTATATAAGTACCGATGGTACTTGTGGTCACCTAGCTTTTAAGGAAGCTTCGAGGCATCCCAGTGCTAGAATTTGTTTTAATTGGCAAATGGGGGGGTGTCATGATAAAGACTGTTCCTGGAGATCCCTGGCAGAGTTGGGGAGCCCCTCGTGTCTCGTGGATAACACTGGTGATGCTGAGAAGGAAGGATCGACACAGGCAGGAGCACCAGGAAAGGATGCCCAGGGCCTGGGTCCTCACCGAGGCCTGCTGGCTGCAAAGAGCAAGGAAGAAAGCGCCCAGGAGACCCCAGTGGGACTCTGCAGAGAGCGATGGGCAGTCTCTGTGCCATTTAGTCCAGCATCTGCGGGCCTTGTGAGAGCACCGGGAGGGCACCTGCTGCCCTGTGGGCCCAGAGGCTGAGATAGAGGATGCCAGGCCCATCCTTCAGGCCGTAGTCACGGCAACATGGCCCCTTAGCCTCTCCAACACCCTCCTCTGCTCGAACTGCCTTCAACCTGATAGGTACCAGAAATCTCTATATTTTAGACCAGATAATCTCAGGGCATAAGTTACGTAATGGTGGATAAGAATGAAAGGCACACAGTGTGGTAGCAGAAGCTGACACTATCCAGCTTGGGGTGACTGTGCTTCTTGATGGTATTAATACGAACAAAAGGATGTCTTGATTGTATATACGTATTCTTTTAAAATATTCTGCAGAAGCAAGAAAAGCCAAAGTTTGTCCTCTGTGTGACATTTTCTGAAAATGGTGACACCATCACCGGAGACTCAAGTGGCAACATCCTGGTATGGGGAAAAGGTAACAAGTGATTCCTCCCAAAGCAGACATTTCTGGGTGATGTTATAAGTATGAAGCCAAACGTGGCTCCTGTAAGAACTGTCTGTTAATATCATTTCCAGGTTTACTATTCGATTCCAAGGTACATAGGTACATACACGCATGTGTGCAGGTGTAACTTGGAACCAAAACACTGGGACTGAGGAAAATGAGACTAGTAAGCTGTGGACTTCTGTCGCTCTAAAAGGCTCTTTAAGCCCAAGACATTATAATGGAATTAATAGCTTATTTAGGAGATCTGATAACAAAGTATAATGATGAAATCATCAAAGACTGTTTATTTAGCTCTATAGTATTTAACTTCTCTGGTCCACATAGTGCTTGGCAGACATTGATTGAGTACTGTGTCTGAGGCAGCATGCTAGATGCCGAGCATACATATGAGTCAGATGGGCATCCCCGCTGTCAGTGGGCAAACAGTGTGGTAAGGAGGTCTCCTTACTCAGAAACATTTATTTGGTCAAGTTCAATGAGCATTTATTTATTTACTTTAAAATATGTATTAATTTATTTGCTTATTATTTATTTTGGCTGCACTGGGTCTTAGGTGCGGCAGGCGGACTTCTTAGTTGTGGCATGCAGGATCTAGTTCCCCGACCAGGGATCAAACCCGGGCCCCCTGCATTGGCAGCTCGGCGTCTTAACCCACTGGACCACCAGGGAAGTTCTTCAGTGAGCACTTATGAGCGCTCACCATGTGCCGGGAAAAAAGGGAAAGTGCACCATCCCTGTCCTCAAGGATCTCAGTATTTGAGTTGGGGGAGAAGGTGAAAACAGACCCATCAGTGTAATTTCAGATTAATATGGTGACCTTTGTAGTATCCCTGCTACTCTGGGTGCCATGGACTCTACGTATACATCAGTTCATTCCACCCTTAGAACAATCCAATGGGATAAGCAGTAGCCCCATTACACCAAGGGGGAAACTGAGACAGAGCAGTTAAGTCACTTGTCCAGAGACACACAGCTCATTTCTCAGCCACATGTAGTCTGGCTGCACTCTTCACACACTATGCTTCGTGTTAGCATGTTTTCCTTAATTATTTTTTTCTTAGTTTATTTTATTGAAGTATAATTGATCTACAACGTGTTAATTTCTGCTGTACAGCAAGGAGATTCAGTTATACGTATACATATATATCCTTTTTCATATTCTTTTCCATTATGGTTTATCACAGGATATTGAATATAGTTCCCTGTGCTATACAGTAGGACCTTGTTGTTTACCCATCCTATATATAAAAGTTTGTATCTGCTATTCCCAAACTCCCAGTCTGTCCCTCCCCCCCAACCCCCTCCCCGTTTTCCTTAATTATAAAGTAATTCAGTTCATGCTTGTCTGGTGCTCTGGGAACTTCTAGAAAGTGGATCCTTGATAGAGTCACACTGCAATGATGTTGTAACCGAAAGTATCGCATTTTAAAACAAAAATGAAATGACACGGGCAGAGGTGAGCCTTTGACGTTGTCCTTAGCTTGGTCTTGCTGTGTTTAGGTACGAATCGAATAAGCTACGCAGTTCAAGGGGCCCACGAGGGCGGTATTTTTGCACTTTGTATGTTGAGGGACGGCACGCTGGTGTCGGGAGGAGGGAAAGACCGGAAGCTCATTTCTTGGGATGGAAACTACCAGCAACTTCATAAAACCGAGGTAAGACAGCAAGTCATGCTATTGACCTTCGTTTTGAACGTTAAACTATTTCACTGACCGGTTTCCTTGTTAGTTTGAAATCTTCAGCTTACAGCTTTGAGAATCGTTTAGATAAAATTTTCCTAAACGGGGTAGTATTTTACCAAAATCACGAAGGCAGTTTAAGTACTAAAAGGGAATTAGGTTTATAAAATGTGAGGTGGTCGCGTTTCACATCTAGAATATTTTTATCAAAGACCCAATCTCACTTTTCCAAGGGAACATTTATCCACATTTTGATTAATCGTTACAACGTTTCTTCTCTTTTCACTTTAATTGCCATCGCATTACTTTGGAGACGTTTTCACTTTGAACTAGTGTTTACTGAGTATTTATGTTGTGCGTGGCTGAGTGCCAACACCATCTCTAGAGCTCTGACCCCTTTTGGCATCTCTTTCACCTCCTTATTACATGGTTAGCAGACCTGGACTCCAACAGGAGCCAGAGGCAAGAAATTCAATACTCCTTCTACACACTCTGAATTTTCTCTCCCCCAGGCCCTGGGAAATTATGAGCAGACAGATACCAAGGTCGGCATCAATCTGAAGGTTGAGTTTCTTCCTCTCTAGCATAGCATGGACACCTTGTAGAACTTTTCCAACTTCTAAGTCAGATGCACACAGCACAGTTCCATCAGACAGCAGCGTGGCATGGTGCTCTGACTGTATGAGAATTTGGTTTTGTTGATTCCTGCTCTTCATAAAGGAAGGCCTGGGCTTCCCTGGTGGCGCAGTGGTTGAGAGTCCGCCTGCCGATGCAGGGGACGCGGGTTTGTGCCCCGGTCCGGGAGGATCCCACGTGCCGCGGAGCGGCTGGGCCCGTGAGCCATGGCCGCTGAGCCTGCGCGTCCGGAGGCTGTGCTCCGCAAAGGGAGAGGCCACAACAGTGAGAGGCCCGCGTAC
>NW_006783036.1:4550784-4571310 GCF_000442215.2 Lipotes vexillifer | reverse complement strand
GCCTGCGCGTCCGGAGGCTGTGCTCCGCAACGGGAGAGGCCACAACAGTGAGAGGCCCGCGTACCCCAAAAAAAAAAAAAAAAGGAAGGCCTTTATCTGAGTTTTGGAAATCACCTTCCTTTCATGGAGACTTTAATTGCGGTAGCATTTTTTATAGTAAGATTTGACCAGCATTTGATGAACCCAAGTTACATTATAATCATAACAAAGACTCCAAAGTCTCACCTAGTTTTATAGAAGATACGCATCATTTTTAAGTACCTATAAGTCCTCTTCATTAGCATGGATTGTTATCCACTTTTCTCCAGTCTGTGCTAACAAAGCGCGCTGGAAGTAGACAGTCTGTATGAGAACAGGCTGCGCCTCGCCGTCCCAGAACCGCAGTGCCTGGAGTCCACCCCAGGCTTTCACTGCGATTTTCTGTTCTTTTCATAAAGTGCAAGAACCTCTGTTTATTTTATCATAGCAAATTGTTCTTGACTGGTGTATTTTGAAATTATTTTTATTAACACTTATATAATCATATATGTTTGCCAACATGAGCAGTGGATTTCAAAACTAAATGAAGTTGCCAAAGAATTTATCCTTTTAAGTTATAAAAAAATGTTTAGGAACGCTCTTTACAGCAGATTACATGTTCTTTACTTTCCAAATTTTACTTGGTTTTGCTATCAGAAGTCATAACAAGTAAAGAGTAAACTACTCAGTTGTATTTCTTATTTTTATATTTTGTCAAGAAAAAAATGTTTTATTCTTTGTTTTTTAAACAACCTTACTGGGCTTCCCTGGTGGCGCAGTGGTTAAGAATCCGCCTGCCAATGCAGGGGACGCGGGTTCGAGCCCTGGTCCGGGAAGATCCCACATGCCGCAGAGCAACTAAGCCCGTGCGCCACAACTACTGAGCCTGCGCTCTAGAGCCCGTGAGCCACAACTACTGAGCCCGTGAGCCACAACTAGTGAAGCCCGCGCGCCTAGAGCCCGTGCTCCGCAGCAAGAGAAGCCACTTCAATGAGAAGGCCACGCACCGCAACGAAGAGTAGCCCTCGCTCACCTCAACTAGAGAAAGCCCGTGCGCAACAATGAAGACCCAATGCAACCAAAAATAAATAAATAAATAAATTTATAAAAAAGAAAAAAAAACCTTACTATTGCTGATTTTTTTTAGGTATATTAAATGTTTGGAGTTTAAATGTAAGATTTGGGATCATTCACTCAAGTACTTTCTCTCTCTCCATAGCACATGCATGTGTGTATGTCACTGTGCTAGGAACTGCCATCATGATAAATAAACAAGTATTTTGAATGATGGAGCTAAGAATTTAATGACATTTGAAATCTTTTCATTGCAGATTCCAGAACAGTTTGGTCCCATACGGACAGTGGCTGAGGGGAAAGGCGATGTGATCTTGATAGGCACGACCAGAAACTTTGTTCTACAGGGCACACTGTCCGGAGACTTCACACCCATCACTCAGGTACGCGCCAGCTCAGCAAGCCCACCAAACACGTTCATTCTGTGCAATAGTAGAACGTGAGACAGAGTTACAAAGAGGAGATTTTTCCTGTGTTTTATACTAACATCACCTTCCTCGGCTTCAGTCAGCGAGGAAGAAAAACATATGGGGGAAGTTCCAGAGTGTGCAGTAAGCCATGGTTCATGGTCTTGCAGGGCTCCTGGGTGTTGGCTGTAATATTTCAGAGAGCTTCTGTTTGTCTCGGTTCTTTGTAGGGTCACACTGATGAGCTCTGGGGACTGGCCATCCATGCCTCAAAACCTCAGTTCTTGACCTGTGGGCATGACAGGCACGCCACACTGTGGGACGCTGTTGGTCACCGGCCTGTCTGGAACAAAATAATAGAGGTAGACGTGCATGTTATATTCCATCTTTCTTATAAAAATTCATCTGGAACATGTTGATTTTTTTTTTTTTTTTGCATGAGATTAATAGTGATATAAATTCGTCCCAAAGCAAATGTCACTTTATCTCCTTCAAATTGTACTGCTTTAAACATTGCCTCAAGTGGTCTCATCCGTGTAATTCAGAAGTTTGCTGTTGCATTTTTGGACAGCAAGTGAGCCTTTCCGAGTTGGTTGCTGGGTTTCCCAAGTGCAATCTCTTCCGGCTTAAAGGCTGAAAAACCCTCGTTATGAGCCTGCATTCTATTTACAGAGTACCTTTTGAATGAGAATTTATTAACTATTCTAACAGCGTACAGTTTAATTTATCTCTGCACTTTGAGTCTGATGGTAAAGTTGAAAGTCAGCATGTCTGTGACCTTTGCAAAAGGAACTCCAGTTGTACATCAGAGTGCTGAAGTGTCCTCTCCCTACATACCACACAGCAGTGTCTGCATTTATCGAGCACTGTTTGCATACCAGGCATTGTACATGTACTATCCTTAATCCTTGCAGCAGCCTTGCAGGTTGAAGTTTTTTACCCTGATTTTATTGATTAGGAGATTGAAGCTTAGGTAAGTCAATAGCTCACCAAGGTCCCTGAATCTGTGATGGAGCCAGTGTTCACCGCCAGCTCAATCTGACTCCCAAAGTCAGGGTCTTCTGCCACATCATACTGTAGTGAGTGAAATACACCTCCCATCTTGCTTGTGCCCTTAATGACACATCCAGCCCCAGGCAAGGGGTTGCCCCTCTGTAGACCCCACACGTCCTCCTTTCAGCCCCCGCAGAGTTGCCAGCATTTCCTGACGTGCTGGGTCCATGTTTCGGCCCTCCTGCCCTTCGCATTTTTAATAAATAAATTTATTTATTTATTTAATTTTGGCTGCGTTGGGTCTTCGTTGCTGCACGCGGGCTTTCTCTAGTTGCGGCGAGCGGGGGCTACTCTTCGTTGCGGTGCATGGGTTTCTCATTGCAGTGGCTTCTCTTGTTGCGGAGCACGGGCTCTAGGCGCATGGGCTTCAGTAGTTGTGGCACACGGGCTCAGTAGTTGTGGTGCACGGGCTTAGTTGTTCTGCGACATGTGGGATCTTCCCGGACCAGGGCTCGAACCCACGTCCCCTGCATTGGCAGGCAGATTCCTAACCACTGCACCACCAGGGAAGCCCCTGCCCTTCGCTTTTGGAGAAGGTCTGTGAGAGACTGGAGCTGGCTGGTCACTGGGGGAACTGATCACTAAGATGACAGGCCTGGGGGTGACACCGCCACTAGAGGGCAGAGCGGGAGTGGCCCAGATGGCAGGGCATAGCTACAGGAAGTGGTGTCCCATGTCGTGACCGTCCCCTCGTGGGGGCTTGGAGGACCAGATGGAATGGCGAATACATGAAGGGCTGGTGCAGAGCTGACAGCCACTGATGCAGCAGGGACAGTGATGGTCCAGGAGAGCAGCCTTCCCTGTGGCCTTGGTCTACACGGCAGTCTGGCCAAAAGCAATGCCAGTTACTCCATCACCAGCCTGGCATCAGGGCACGGGCGCCAAACTGGAGCCCAGAAAGATCTGCAGTTTCGTAGCTTCTTTGCCCACAGGCCACTAGACAGAAACACTCAAGTGTCTTCATCTCAAAAATGTTATGAGCCTCAAACCAACTAGGCCGTAAAGCTTCAAGTGCACATGATTTCTCTCTGTGTGTCCGCAGAGGCCCTGAGCTTAATCACAGCTCCCGCTTTAGAAAAGCATCGCAGTAACGTCATCAGTCCCTGAAGAGTTTCTCTCTGGTGTCTCTCTGTTTTTTTCGGTTTCTCCAGTGGTACCTCAGTGCCTCCTTCCATTTCCATTTCCAGTGCTCCTCTTTTCTTGGTCTTCCTGTGGTTAATCTCTTCTCACTTCAATTCGTCCTGAGCGCTCCTACCAAGTGATCTAAGACGTAGATTCGACCACATCGTTCTTTTTAGTGAAAGGAAACAGTTATTCTCACTGTGTTTTTCCTAGTGATCACAGCCCTTGATGTGGCAGTGCAGCCCACATTACTAGCATCCTCCGTATGCTTTCCCATTCCCCACCCTGTAAACCCGCTGACTCTACCTGCCATTCCTCAAATATGCCCCAAACTGTGTTGCTTCTCCCTCCTTGACCATATTTTTGTCCCCTTAACACTCGATCCAAAAAAAATATTGGTGTGTCCACGTCCACCTTCACCTATACTGGAAGGCCCGAGTCAAAGGCTTCCAGCACCGGCATGCCTCGGCCCAGCTTCCCCATCTCACTTCACTTAATGCTCCCTCTCCAGCTCCTTTTACCTCTCTCATCAGTGTCCTTCCACCTTGTTAGGAACAAACACGTACGTGTCCCACTAGAGCCAAACCTGGAATGTGCCCTGCTCATCTTGAGATCCGTCTAGGGCTACCATGGTGTCTTGCACCCAGTGGGGGGCGTTTACCCAGTACCGACCTGATGGCATTGGGTGCAGGGGTCGTAATTCCAGACAGATCGAGCACAAGCTTCCCATTCAGCATGCGGGTCAACTGAAGGAACTTCCAAGACCTGGAGGCAGAGCGTGTCTTTGTTGATCTGTCTTCTGATTACTGTAGCTGTGAAAGGTTATAAGACAGAAAGAGAAAAATTATAAGAGGATAAAAATTTAGTATTATTGAGACGTGACCTTCATTAAAGTAGGAAAATGTTTTCCTCTCTGGAGAGAAAAGAGATTTTTCAAATGGGGCCACGTAGCCCTAAGGGATTACAGCTGTGCTTGTGTGTGTTTTATGTGATCGCACTGTGTCTGGCCATCAATTTACACTTCCTTTACAATGTTTTAGGATCCAGCTCAGTCTTCTGGTTTTCATCCTTCAGGGTCTGTGGTTGCAGTCGGAACACTGACTGGGAGGTAAGTGCATGTCAGCATGGCTTGTGCTTTCAAAGTTCATGGGAAAGAGGCTTGCTGTCTGTGTTTCCCCAGCGACAGGCACAGGGTAGCTCTTGGCTGCCTCTCTCAGCTCCTAATGACTTGCCGGGGATTAAGTCGGAACTCGAAAGTGAACCCTGAGGCAGTGGCCCTTCACGTTTTGGACTTTGGGAAAAGCCGAGGGAAGCTGTGGACCCCTCTCCCAGAAGAGGCCCCAGCTCCACACACACAGGATTGTGGGGCTTCTCAACGTTGGAATGGGGCAACAAAGCATTTCAAAGCACTGCGAATTTTAATTGCTTTTTCTTGCTGCCCTGTCAGACTTACAGAAACTGCCCAGATCCTGAGCCTTATGTTTGATTCAGCCAACACTTATTTGCCAAAGCGCCTCTGATAGGCCAGGCGCTAGCTCTGCGCTTGAATCCCAGCTTCACCACTTAGCCGCAGTGTGTCTTTGAGCCAGTTACATGACCTCTCTGAGTTTGTTTCTTCCTTTGTAAATTGTGACGATATATCTGCCTGGCTGTACACTGATGACTGAGGGAGACAAGGGATGCAGCAGCTCCTGGGGTTGCCTGGCAGGCGATTTCAGTGGTTATTATTATATCATTGTTTCATAAGATTCGATTATACTTTTATATTGTTTGTCATAGTATCTACATGTATTATAGCTTAATTCATATACCATTGGTGATCCCCTCCTCTCTAAAGAGCGTACCACTTACGGAGAGGGAAGTGGGGAGGGGCAGCACAGGGGTAGGGGAGTAAGAGGTGCAAACTATTAGGTATACAGTAAGCTACAAGGATATATTGTACACCATGGGGAATATAGCCAATATTTTATAATAACTATAAATGGAGTGTAAGCTTTAAAAACTGTGAATCACTACATTGTACACTTGTAACTTATAAAATATTGTACAGCAACTGTGCTTCAAAAAAAAGAGTACCACTTAGATTCTGTTGCTAGGAACTTAGAGTATGTATAAAGAAAGAGTAACCATTTATAGGTCATAGGTGGCAACATCTTAAGAGTTGGGCACCTTGTATCCAACAGAATCCTTCGTGAAAATGTTTGCACACACACACACACACACACACACACTCTCTCTCTCTCACACCCATTTCTTTGACCTCTCTTAGAGACATATGAAGCTTCCAAGTCAGCAGGCTCTGATGAACGGCTGCCAGCCAGTTACTGCCGTCAGCTACGTGCTGAGTCTGTGTGGCAGGACAGGGTATGGGACAGTGCCAGCTGCTCAGAATCACAGACAGTGCCCTGTAGGAGGAAGAGAGATGGAACATGCAACCTAATCCTTCCCCGCTGTTTATGCCTCCCCCACCCCTGGTCCTGGTACCAGGCTTAGCTCTCAATGGGGCTGTTTAACACGATGTTTCAAAGGCACAGCCCAGACAGCCCGGTCTCTCTGCTTCTTCTATTCTGACCTCTGTTAAAGTTAAATAGCACAGGGACTTCCCTGGTGGTGCAGTGGTTAAGAATCTGCCTGCCAATGCAGGGGACACGGGTTCGAGCCCTGGTCCGGGAAGATCCCACGTGCGGCGGAGCAACTATGCCCATGCACCACAACTACTGAGCCTGCACTCTAGAGCCTGTGAGCCACAACTACTGAGCCCGCGCGCCACAACTACTGAAGCCCGCACGCCTAGAGCCTGTGCTCTGCAACAAGAGAAGCCACCGCAATGAGAAGCCTGCGCACTGCAATGAAGAGTAGCCCCCGCTCGCCACAACTAGAGAAAGCCCACATGCAGCAACGAAGACCCAAGGCAGCCAAATATAAATTAATTAAATTTATATTTTAAAAAAATGTTAAATAGCACACATTAAAGGTAAATGGTTGTTAAAGATGCCAGGAAGCAAAGCTGAGACGCCAAATCCAGATGTCAGGGGTCAGCCAGTCCCCTTGAGTGGTGCCGATTAGGGCCCTGAGTGGATAGTGACTCTGGCTCGATGGACACGCCGATGGATGTGTGTCATCAAGGTTTGAAACGGCAGCAGCAGGGAGTCCACATTCCTTTTCATCCCTGAAAACACTGGGATCCCACTCACTGCCACTACTTGAGAACACGTGGGCAGGAGAGTTCAATCTTCCCGCCATTTAACAAACATTGACCGAGTACCGTGTCCTGATTAGAGGATTCGGAGCACTTCCGTGTCCATTATAATTTGACCGATTGGACGCTGGGCCTGCAAAGTCATTCTGGGCCTTTATTCCCATTTTACAGTTGGGGAAACTGAGCCCAGAGAGGCTAAATTCAAAGGCCAGTCCTCTACTCGCCCTTCTGCCATTCTCTGGGTCATTTCTTTCACCCAGCTGGTTGCACACCAGCATCACAGAGGGTCAGATGCTGGCCCAGCTCTGCTTGCAGCAGCCCTGGAGGTTGTCCCGGCCCCATCCTCCTGTACCCATCCTGCCTTGCCCTGGGACAGATCTCTGGGTGAGCGTGTGCAGTGGCCCCTCTGCTGCTTCCTCTGGCCACAGGCTGGGGGTAAGTGTTGGTTCATCTTCCCTGCCCAGGGCTTTCTCTCCTTTAATGTGTAAGTGACAAAACTCAAACACCAGGGAACCCTGCCATAGCATCAGTAACTGAATCATTTCCCATAGTACCCAGTTTGCTGCTCCTATCTTTAGGAAATGCTCATACGTAGGAAATTTTCTTTAAATGAAAGCTGGGAGTAAGAATTCTTATTAAGCAAATACAGAGCATTTTTAAGCTCTTAGGTTCATTTTTTTAAATAGCTTTGCTGTGACTGTAATAGTCTTACTTCATTTTCTCACTAAACAATTGATTTGTACTTTTCCCCATGTTTACAACAGGTGGTTCGTGTTTGACACAGAAACGAAAGACTTGGTCACCGTCCACACGGATGGAAATGAGCAGCTGTCTGTGATGCGTTACTCACCAGGTTAGAATACGGTCCAGTCACTCTGAGAGATTGATGAAGTTCTCTGTAGATGTCTTTAAAGAAAAACATTCACAAGCCCCCTCAAGAGCGAACTTTAAACTATATCTGCACATAACTGTGGCACTTGGGCGTTCTCAACCTCCCTTCTTTGGGTCTCTATGCTTGTGTGGGTCTTTCTGTTTGTTTGTTTCAGCATGTCAAAAAGCACCTTTATTATATTTATAATAGCCTCTCATGCACTCATGCTTTCTTGCCAGGTGCCTTTGGAGCAAGTTACTTGTGTGTTTTTAACTTTTTATTATGGAAAATTTCAAACAGGGACAAAATTGGACAGAATAGCATAAGGAACCCCCATGTACCCATCACCCAGCTTCAATAATTATCGACTCTTAGCCATTTTGTTCACCCATAGCCCCACCCACTGCCCCCTCCCATGTTGTTTCTGAAGCCGCTCCCAGACGTCTTATCCTTTCATCTGTTAATGTTAATAAATAGAGAGATCTAAAGAATATGAGGACCCTTTTTTAACAGCTTTATTGAGGTATAATTTACATACAACATTTTACTCTTCATGAAATGTACAATTCAGTGATTCTTAGTAAATTTGTAGAGTTGTGCGACCATCACCACCATCCAGTTTTAGAACCTTCCCATCACCCCCAAAAGTTCCCTCCCTGCCTATTAGTAATTAATCTGTACTCCCACCCCCAGCCCTAGGCAACATAAATGGCCTTTTCTGAACATCTCATATCAATGGAGTCGTTCAACGCGTCACCTGTTGCATCTGACTTCTTTTAGTTAAAATAATGTTTGTGAGGTTATTCATGTTATTGTATGTGTATCAGTAGTTTATTCCTTTTTAACTGCTAGATAGTATCCCATTTTACGGATATGTCATGTTTGATTCATCCATTCATCAGTTAGGGGATATTTGGATTGTTTCTGTGTTTTGGCTATTATGAATAATGCTGCTAGGAACATTGATCATATGTCCATTTTGGTTGGTTTCTTTTTTTTTTGGCCGCGCCTCATGGCTTGCGGGATCTTAGTTCCCCGATCAGGCATCGAACTCACACCCTCAGCAGTGAAAGCTCGGAGTTCTAACCACTGGACTGCCAGGGAAGTCCCCATATGTACATTTTGTACGCAGAAGTCTCTTTTGCTCCATAGGCGCCCTCACTCTCTCTCTCTCTCTCCCGCCCCTCTCTCTCTCTCTCCCTACACACACACATACACACACACACACACACACACACACACACACACACACACACACACACACACACACAGGCAAACACACGCTACCCTCGCCTGCAGCTCATTTGTTGAACAAGCCGCTTCATTTTCCCCAGAGCATTTTCCACACTGGATTTTTGTGGGCGCATCTCTGTGGTGTTGCTGAACATGTCCCTCTGTGCCCCGTATTTCCTGTAATGTAATTTGGGATCTAGATCCTCTTCCGGCTCTATGTGTGTTGGTCTCCTCTTCCTACAAGAGACACGTGAGGTCTGCTTGTCTCACTGTCTATGCCATTAGAGCCGTCGCTGCCCAACACTTAGATCCGTAAGGGGACTGGCTTTTCTGTTTTAGCCTTTGTTCATTTATCAGATATAGTAATTCTGTAAAGAGAAACTTCCCTTCATCTACTTTTTGTTACCCAAATAGTATACTATTTTGTTACCCAGTCATATGGTAGAGTTAACCAAGATAAATGCTTAGTTTCTTTCCCTTTATTTACCAGTTTCCAAGATAGTGAGTTTGTTCTCTGCTCCCTTTAACAATGATCAGTTGCTGGTGGTGGTGGTTTTGGTGCCATTATGAATTTAAGTGTGTTTCAGTCTGTGATAGTTATGGTACGTGGAACAGTTGATCCATTATTGGCCGCTTCAGTTTGGCTCCTGAGTCCTTTTGACAGCTTGGGTTCCTGGGATGCTCGTGGCTACTGGGTAGGTCATTGTTTCTAAGCCTCATCATTTATGCTTTTGGTTTAGGAAGCACTCTTTCTCTGTGATATGTAGGACCTTCAGCTATGTGAACACTCTTGGAAATAGCAGTTTTAGTCCTTGGAAATACTTGGCCAAGACTGAATTGCCGTCACTCTGTAGGAGTCTTCTATTTTATAAGCTGATAGACGGTCGTACTTATCTCATGGTGGCGCTGTGTTCTTGTTCTCTAGAGTTAACCTCATAGAAAGAATACCCTTTTTAGACCCTTGCATCCAAAGATGTATAACTTCTCATCCTAAACAGACAACTGCACAGCCACCTTGGGGACCTTTTCTCCACCTTACTTGACTCGACATTTTAAGTGTCATATTTCGTTCTGTTCATCCTGGGCAATATTTTGCACCCTCCTATGTGCTTCTCGTCATTTTCTTAGTTATTTTGAACCTCTGCTGAGTGCAGGAGGGCCTCATCTACAGCTGCTTTTCTAGAAAGCCCTCAGATATCTATTAGCTCCTGCTAACCTAGCAGGGCCCTTTCGGGAGTCCATTTCTGTTTCTTGTCAGTTATACTAATGACTGTCCCCTAGAGACCAGAGAGCTCTCACTACCAGTAACTCTGCCTCTCAGGTTTTAGAGTCATTGACTGGAGGCTGTGTGGGGCAGAGGTGATGAGCCGGGGCCAAATCAGGGCGACCTGCATGTGGATCCAGTGCCCTCTCTTCATCAGCCAGCTGTCCCTTGTCAAATCAGACAGGTTACTGTGGGGCTCAACCAGAGGAGGAGGTGTGAACGTGCTCTCTGAAGAGCAGAGCATTACGCAGACGGCATGGGTGATGGGGTGTCGTCAGCAGCAGTGGCAGTGGTGGTGGCCCCAGATCCTCGGGCCGTGGCCCCCAGCCCCATAGTGTTTTGTTCAGCATTGTATGCCCAGCACCTAGCTGAGAGGAGATGCGACAGAGTACGAAGAGGAGGTAATATATACATAGACAGAATAGATGCTCAGTGAATATTAGTTGATGCACGAATGCAGACTAACTACAGTGCATCTGACTAGATGCAAAGCACACTGTGATCATCATTATGAGTTTTCTGCTTACACACGAGATTTTTCAGGCACGTGGGCTATACTATTGTAGATTACCAGCTGGCTCCTTTTCGGATTCAGGTATTTACAGATTTTAGACACACACACACACACACACACACACACACAATTAGATGACCAAACACAGGCTGCCACACAGGAAACTGCTGCCAAATCCCAGCCTGTATTTGCAGCCATCTCCCAGTGGCTCCCTGAGCTGTGCTTTGCTGAGAAGAGAAGACATCAAACTATGAGGGCTTTTTTCTCATTTCTTCAGTCTCATGCAAGTTCTGGATGTTGTGCTAGCAGCTAGAGGAAAAGCAAACGATTCTTAAGCTTTATGGGTGGAGCTGACCCCCAGGATGCTGGGAAGGACCAATATGCTCCAGCTGCCAGGCTTGACCGTGATAAATGCTGCCTTTGCAGTCAGTGACATAGGCAGTGTCGAGGGAAATAATCAATAAACCAGTCTATAATAGGGGTAGAAAAGAGCTTTCTTGGAGTCAAACTGAGGACTGTTGCCCAGGAGACAGCCTCTCAGATAACTCTGAGGCACTGCTCCAGAGAAGTGTGGTTTTCAGCAGTTTTATGTCTTGTCAGAACAAAGAACGTCTAACAAGTCAAGGGTAGATTTCTGCAAGGTTAAAAAAAACCAGACCAACATGTACACAGAGAGTCAGTATGGCACCTGGTGCCTAGGAAGGGAGTCTTATCATTGAAGGAGTAACAGCTTTGGCATCCTGGGAAAGGAGGCATTTGATCCTTATTTTTAACATGGACATTCTTTTTTTTTTTTAACATCTTTCTTGGAGTATAATTGCTTTACAATGGTGTGTTAGTTTCTGCTTTATAACAAAGTGAATCAGCTATACATATACACATATCCCCATATCTCCTCTCTCTTCCGTCTCCCTCCCACACTCCCTGTCCCACCCCTCTAGGTGGTCACAAAGCACCGAGCTGATCTCCCTGTGCTATGCGGCTGCTTCCCACTAGCTATCTATTTTACACTTGGTAGTGTATCTATGTCCATGCCACTCTCTCACTTTGTCCCAGCTTACCCTTCCCCCTCCCCGTGTCCTCAAGTCCATTCTCTACGTCTGCGTCTTTATTCCTGTCCTGCCCCTAGGTTCGAAGATATACAGATTGCCCACAAACACATGAAAGGATGCTCAACATCACTAATCATTAGAGAAATGAAAATCAAAACTACAACGAGGTATCACCTGACACCAGTCAGAATGGGCATCATCAAAAAATCTAGAAAGAATAAATGCTGGAGAGTGTGTGGAGAAAAGGGAACCCTCTTGCACTGTTGGTGGGAATGTAAATTAACATGGACATTCTTTACTTTGGTCAGTGCACCCTTTTCTTTAATGATTAAAGCAGATGTATGTTTGATGTATGTTTGATAAGCCACAAACAGACTGTTTTAGTTAGTGTAAAATTCAAGTTAAATCATGTATAAGCCAGAATGACTTTTCCATGTCTCAGTATGTGAAAAATTTTGCATTAATTGCCTCTTTTGATCATAAATCTTTCAGTAGAAAGCATTGACGATCAAAATGTTTGTCCCTGATGTCAGGGTGGTTGCTGCCTGCCCTGTCTCCCTCATGTCCCTTGGTGCTTGGCCTCTTTTTGGTTGTTTATGTATGTATGGAGATTTGCCTAGTTATCCACATTAGGGGGAAACTAAGCAGACATAGTGAACAAGTACAGGGGTATGCTAATTGGGAAATATTTTATAGGCGATATATTTTTTCAGTTGTGTCAAATTGTCGTGCATACATTGTACATGTGCTTTTAGCAGTAGGCCTAAAGCAAGCAGTGATATATGTCATGAGTAACTTGATGGCTAGGAAAAGAATAATAATACACATTATGAAAATGATAATCATCTGTAAAGCAGAGCAAAAAAATTGCCTATTTCTGAGGGGAGCCAACGAAACAGATCATTTAAAGCGTCAGTTTTTCTTACATGTTATAACCGTTTTGCCTTTTGGGACATTCTTTCTAGGTGCATCTCAGTTTCTCCAGAGGTACTGATATGAGTGCAACAAACAGTATGAGCAGTAATAGCGCAAACACCCCCTTGTTTAGCCAGTAGAACATCTAAGGCAGCCCTGTTATCTAATGTTACTTGGGCTAAGGAATTTAGGGATGTCTGTTGTGCTGCAATGCTTTTTGCCGTCTCTTTGGCTGTTTAACCAATGGTGGCTGATAGATTTCTGATCATCTTTTTTGTAACAATATGTAAACCGTACATTCCTGCACTAGGAATTAATATTCCCCAAAGATTTTGCCACCAGGTATCTTAGTATCTTGCTAACATGGTTCTCTTGACTCTGTAATGAAGAGACAAAGGAGGTTCATCTATTTCGTGATGTACAGACAATGGAGTAACAATGTCCCAATAAGAGGAAACCTATTTGTCAGCTTTTAAGAAATTTATGTGCCCATCCTTGGGAAGGTGGGTCAATTCCAATACCACCTACGAATACAAAACCTGGGGGAGCACAGGTGATCCCTCCCAGAGTGCTCTCATTGATAGCCTCATGAATTGGGAGTTTTGTCAACACAATTTTTTTTTAATTTATTTATTTATTTTTGGCTGCGTTGGGTCTTTGTTGCTGCGCACGGGTTTTTCTCTAGTTGCGGTGAGTGGGGGCTACTCTTCGTTGCGGTGCGCAGGCTTCTCATTGCGGTGGCTTCTCTTGTTGTGGAGCACAGGCTCTAGGCACGTGGGCTTCAGTAGTTGTGGCATGCTGGCTCAGTAGTTGTGGCTCGCAGGCTCTAGAGCACAGGCTCAGTAATCGTGGCGCACGGGCTTAGTTGCTCCGCAGTATGTTGGGATCTTCCCAGACCAGGGCTTGAACCTGTGTCCCCTGCATTGGCAGATGGATTCTTAACCATTGCACCACCAGAGAAGCCTGTCAACACAATATTAAACTATGGATCACTTCTCCTGTAGACCTTCCAAAAGTCATTTGCATGGTATTTAATATACAGTAGTTGCTGGCATAATTTACTCGCATTTTTCTCTTCAAGACATTTTTCAGTTAAGTAAGGGACAGATCAAGGGGCCCTAGGGTAAGTTGTGCTCAGTCTCTAAGGACTGAGGATAGTATCAGACAAGGGATGGACATATTAATATGTTGAAAAGTTTGAACCTGAAAGATTAGGCCAGAGGGAGGTTAGTCTGGGGGAGTGGTCACATTAGGAAAACCTGAACAGTCAGTGATACGTATTATGAGGGGCTTATATCGGTCTTGTATTGACCAAGGAATTTGACGACAGATCCACCAATTGGTTAGATTTTCCCCCAGTAGCTATACTCTGCGATAACTTTACTAAAGAATTTTTTTTCCATCCTGAACATTGGGGCAAAAATATAGCTAAAAGTAAAACAGTAACCTTCAATTTTGATAGGGAGACAAACATTTAGTAAACAGTTCAATTGAACTAGTAGGATGGGTCTTCCAGACCTAGTCTGGATTTGCGGGCCACCTGTCTACTGTTGTTATCATCTCTACCTGGCTTGATGGTTGTTTTAAGGTGAGTTTGAGGTTAGCAGTCCTCTCTATAGAGCAGTCTGGTGCGGAGGCCCTTTTTAAGTGGGGAATATGAATTCAGGAGTCAATTCCCTTCACTTTCACTGTGCAGAGTACCTGATAAGGGTCCTTCCATCTAGGTTGGAGAGAGTTTTTTTAAAAATGTCTTTTACAATATTCATAATCTCCTGGGTGCAGGTCATGGTGCATCTGATCTTCATCCAAAGATAAATAACTGTAATCAGCTTTAGAAACAAGCTTAGAATATCCTGTTAATAATTCAGTTAAACTTTAATGTAACATAGCAACAAAGAAGCATCTTGGATGTAGGTAGTAAATACAGAAACCTCAATATATATAAAACCTCAATATCCACAAAGGTATATTATTGAAACATAATTTTTCTTTCTAAATTATGCTCATTTTAGCTAATAAATATTTGAAAAACTAACAAAGCAAATAACTTGACCTTGAGATAATCTTAAGGATGAAAAAAATGAACTTAATCTGATGCCCATCCCCACCCCAAATTCACGTGTGAGTAAAGAGAAATTTCGTATTAAGTCATATGGCCAGGATTCAACATGCTGTGCTTCAAGTCCAGGGAAGAAAATGCAGGCTTTTAAATAAATATATACAATTTTGTATTAAATAAATAGATAATCCTCATTTTTACCAAATATAGTCAAATTAAGACTAACTTGTTTGCAAAATACGTCTGGTTTCAGTAAACTTGGCCTGATTACTTACATAAATGTAATTGATCATATAGGCTCTTTTAAATTTGGCTTTGCTGGAACTTTTCATAGGGAATCTCAAATTGAACTTTCAAAAGCCCTCTCAAAGCCAGGAAAGCCACACCAAAGACTTGCCATTAGATTCTGCCTGCAATACCTACAGACTTAGGTGAATTCCTCTTTTCTCAAGGTCCAAAATACCTTGAGGTTACTGCACCTGCCAGGAAGGGGCCTTCCTTATTCACCTGGAAAGGCTGCTGGAAACCTAAGAGTTTCCAAATTCTGGAGAGGTCAGGTAGAGAGAAAAGATAAATGCTTCAATTCTGTTTACAAAGGTATAATTTACTAAATTGCTGTAAGTCGTAATTAGCTTAAGGGGAAAGGTTCCCTTATCTGGAAAACAAAGATTAAAAGCCAATAATATTTCAGATGAAAGTCACAAAAATTATAATCATATTTATCAGTTCATTCAATCCCATGTAATTAATTTTTGTTCCACTTGAGTCCAGTTTTTCCATCAATTCTGTTGACCTTGCCTGACGATTGAGGGTGATAGTGACAGTGATAATTTCAAGAAATTTGTAAGGTTTTTGTTAAGGCTCGTATGATTTGCCCAGTGACATGGGTGCCTTTGATCACTGGAGACTGTGGAAAGTATATCCCAAGTGGAAAACACAATTTCTAACAGTTTCTTTGTCATTGTGAGGACATTAGCCTTGCAGCAAGAGAAGGCTTTAACCCATCAAACAAAAATGGGGTTTTCCAGGGAACAGGGAGAACCAAGCAACCGTCATGGGTTTCCCATAGCCCTGGCTCTTTAAACTCACAGCTATTGTCTACCCATCTTAATTATCTGATTTAGGAGCAGACTGTTGCCATGTCACAAGCATCAGGCTGGCAAAAGTCTAACAATGGGGGGTTAACTTTTGTAGAAGCAGAAAATTTTTTGTATCTACATCGTTACATCATCGTTACAGATTTTGTTGTTGCCTTTGCCTGAAAGTCAGCTGGAGTATTTCCCTAATACTTGGGTTCAGTCCCTTTAGTGTGAGCCTCAATTTTGATGACAAATAGTATTTTATGTCGGGACATATAAGATTTCCAAGAATTTCATATAATTTCTGGAACACCTGTAATGTATACTTAAATAGACAGAACATAAAAAAGGCTTAATGTTATCTTTTATTTGACCACGCTTCCCATGTTATTTAACATACCAAATAAACCTAATTAGTTTAATATCTCTCTTTGAGATGCTTCAGGACAAAATCACTTTCTTTTCCCTTAACAAAATGCATTTCCATTCCCTATCTTCTTTTACTGAAAACCTCATTTTCCTTGTATACTGAAATATTTCCCTTAATATTTCTAGTAACATGAATTACATATATAATTTTGAATCCTTAAAAGACATGAATCTCTAGCAAAAACCAAGAAGTAAACAATTGTGAACTGCTTCTCATATTAACATTTCTCGGTTGGCAAAAGCTTATGAAAATTTTCTATAACGTCTAGAAACATACATCTTCTTATAGCGTAATTTCTTTTCTCAATGTGGTATAAGATGTGTGTCCAAATAAACCCAAACATCTTTAGTTTTTCTCTAATAAGAAGACAAAGAGGTAAACTTAGATTTGCTTAGCAATTAATGTTTTAGTACTTTATCTTATTTGGAAATGATCTGTATATTTAACGAATTTCCATAATTTATATTAACTTAGCAAAACTCTCAAGTTTCAAGTTACCAAAATCTGGAGGAACTATTTTTAAGTAAACGTACTATATATAAAACATAATTATTCTTAAAGAGTTTGCCTAAAAACTTTTATCTCATGTATCTCTATTTCCCTACTTATGAAAACATCATCATACCAAGTTAGTTTTCTTGTTGACAAGTGTTGGAACAGAGATAACATGAGCTTATTGATTTCTTTTTTAAGATTTTTGGGGGACTTTTTTTTTTGGCTGCGTCGGGTCTTAGTTGCGGCACGCAGGATATTCATTGAGGCATTCGGGATCTTTTGTTGTGGCGCACCAGCTCTTCGTTGTGGTGTGCAGGCTTCTCTCTAGTTGTGGTGTGCGGGTTTTTTTCTTCTCTTCTCTAGTGGCGCGCAGGTTCCAAGGGTCATGGGCTCTGTAGTCTGCAGCACATGGGCTCCAGTTGAGGTACACAAGCTCAGTAGTTGTGGCACACAGGCTTAGCTACACCGCGGCATGTGGGGTCTTAGTTCCCTGACCAGGGATCGAACCCAGGTCCCCTGCATTGGAAGGCGGATTCTTTACCACTGCACCACCAGGGAAGTCCCTTAATTGACTTTCAATAAACCTAGGTATAATAAAAGTATTATACTTAATGTTGATGACTTAAAGACGTGTCTGTATTAACCAAACCAACAACTTAAACTTATTTTCATTTATTAAAGATTAATCCTGGATTATATGATACTTTCAAAATGTGAGGGGCTAGTTTCGTGTCATAGTTAGAAATATTTCATTGGTAAGCACTTACTTCTAAGTCAATTAAATAGAGCTCTTTTCAAATTAATTTTGATAATATCACTTGGAGGTAGAAACATGTTATATTTATAATGTACATACAGACATACACACATCCAGATAGACAGACAGAGATCTCGTAGTTTTCCTGCTTGAGTTGTTAAAGGTCTCATTTCCCCTTTTCTGCAGGTTTAGGTTCTACTAATTGAGCGAAGGCTGTGGTCTCAGGCAGTGTGGGCTGTGCTTGCATTTCAAGGACACGATAAGACTTATACCTTCAAGTTTGCTTGAATTCTTTTACTCAAGCGTAAAAAGGAGCACTTTTATTCTCTCAGGTCAGAATTTTGAAAAAAAATGTCTTATCAAGCCAGTTTTCTTTTTTTTTTGCCGTACGCGGGCCTCTCACTGTTGTGGCCTCTCCCGTTGCGGAACACAGGCTCCGGACGCGCAGGCTCAGCGGCCATGGCTCACGGGCCCAGCCGCTCCGCGGCATGTGGAATCTTCCCGGACCGGGACACGAACCCATGTCCCCTGCATCAGCAGGCGGACTCTCAACCACTGAGCCACCAGGGAAGCCCGAGCCAGCTTTCTTTAATTGCACATGCAAAACTCAGTTTTAGAATGTCAAAAGAGTCCCATTCTGGCCATTTGAGAGCTAGATCATTTCTGCAGTTGTGGAAGCCAGCCGGAGTTCCAGTGAGTGGCTGGCCTGTTTGGGAGCCATTAGGCTTTAGAAGCGCCATTTCCTGATTTATTTTAGTTTCATTTTATTATACAGTACAAATCTTTCCAATTTTAAGCCACATTTTTAAAAAAGTCAACCAACCCAGTTTACCCCAAAGCTCCTTCTAGGCCTTTCCTGCCTGGAAATTCCTTCTAGGTTTCTTACCTGGAAACTCCATCTAGATCCCTTGCCTGGAACTTCCCGCTAGGTTCCTTCCGGTACCCCCTTAAGAGTCCAGGTCTTAAGGTAACAGCTCAAATAAAAGTCACGGGCTCTGCCCCTTCATACAAGAAGATCCAGACATCAGGAAAAACTCACCGAACCACCCAACTTCAAGAGTGCTGTGAAGCTGGGGGGCCGGGGCTGGGGCTCAAAGGGTCCGTGTTTGCTACCCAGCATGCATCCGAAGCAGACTCCAGCGACTTCCCTGGTGGTCCAGTGGTAAAGAATCCGCCTTCCAGTGCAGGAGACCCAGGTTCGATCCCTGGTCAGGGAACCAAGATCCCACATGCTGCAGGGCAGCTAAGCCCGTGCGCCACAACTACTGAGCTTGCACGCCTCATCTGGAGAGCCCACGTGCTGCAACTACAGAGCCCACGCGCCTTGGAGCTCACACGCCATAACTAGAGAGAATCCCGTGTGCCACAACGAAAGATCCCACGTGCCTCAACTAAAACCCGATGCAGCCAAAAATAAATAAATAAATAAATATCAAAGGCTGAGGGGAGAAAAGTAGAGTCCAGGTGACCCCACGTGGGTTTTTCTGATATCCTGCCAGCTACGCCAAGCAATGTAGATGGAAATAATCAATAAGCCAATCTCTAGTAGGCATAGAACTGAGCCAAAGTGAGGACCATAGCCCAGGAGACAGCCTCTCAGATAATTCTGAGAAGCATGGTTTCAGCAGTTTTATATTGCGTCAGAACAAAGAACTTCACACAAGTCAGGGATACATTTCTTCAAGGTTTAAAAAAAAAAGAACAGAACAGCACATACACAGCAAGTCAGGACGGCTCCTGGTGCCTGGAAAAGGAATCTTATCATTGAGGGCAGACCAGCACTGGCGTCGCAGGAGGGGAGGCATTTCATCTTCATTTTTAACGTGGATATTCTTTACTTCTGGTCAATGCACCCTTTTCTTTAGTGAGTAAAGCAGATGTACGGTGTACGTTTGATAGGCCACAAATAGGCTGTTTCAGCTAGCCTAAAATTCAAGTTAAATCGTGAGTAAGCCAGAATGCCTTCCCAGAATTCAGCATGATTACATTTCTTCGCTAGCAGACACCTACCTACTGCCGCAGATGGGTTGTGTAGGATGAGCTCAGGTGGAAGTGAGACTGCTTTGTAAATCCCCTTTAAGGTTGATGTTATGTTGTGCAGGGGGGGTGAGAGGTGAGCGGTTGCTTCCTGAAGTTAACTGTATGGGCTGAGAACTAAATCTTTCAGATAATTTCTCAATTCTGCAGGCACTAGTGAGAGGTCCAGGTTTCAGCGGCTAATAACCTGTATGTGGCCTTTGGTTGAACTGGGAGGTTCAGAGCGATAGTCCCAGACACAGGTGCACGCTAGGAGCCAGTGAAGCAGAGCCTTTGGCGTGCATTAGAATCGCCCAGAGTGTGTGGGCTTGTGGAGGGGTTCTTTGGCATCCTGAGAACCACAAACCTAGACCATTTCTATGGGTCATCTGATAACCATTTCAGTCACATTTTATTACATGTTTTCATTTAAGAAATATCCTACATAAGACGGCCTAATGCTAATAAGCTAATGTTATGTGAATTTTTACTGAAACCGTAGTCAACTACGATTGCCTGGCCCCTCGTAGGTTCATTAAATACAGAACTGTAGTAGGGACAGTTCTCAAACTTGACACGCCCATCAGGACCCTTACAGAGCACTTTGTCAGTGGACCAATGGAGTTTTGATTGGATTAAATTTGTAAAGTTTTTAAAAGAAGAATGGAGATTGGAAGAAGATAGTTTCATGTTCGTTAAGCCCAACTGCAAATCCTTAGCCTGCCTGGTCTAGTTTCAACCTGTTGAAACTTGGATTAAAAATCTAAACCCCCCCCACCCAGGGCTTCCCTGGTGGCGCAGTGGTTGAGAGTCCGCCTGCCGATGCAGGGGACGCGGGTCCGTGCCCCGTTCCGGGAAGATCCCACATGCCGCGGAGCGGCTGGGCCCGTGAGCCATGGCCGCTGAGCCTGCGCGTCCGGAGCCTGTGTTCCGCAACGGGAGAGGCCACAACAGTGAGAGGCCCGCGT
>NW_006783036.1:4531327-4549435 GCF_000442215.2 Lipotes vexillifer | reverse complement strand
GCGGGGAGCCAGCAGGAATCTGTCTCTCCACCTGGACAGCAACTGGCAGAATCTGTCTGATAAAACTGTTTTGGAAAGCCAGAGTCTATTGAAGGCTTGCAACTTCCAGAAAAAGACTTGGATGGTAAGTTGCAGTTAATTTCAGTCAGTTTCAGCTCTTAGCACAGAAGCAGCTACCCACCCCTCACCTCCAGTCCCCTGACAGGCAACTGTGCATGTGTTCCTGGAGCAACAACAAAAAAACTAGCAACCCACTCAAAAATGGGCAAAAGGCTCGAATGGGCATTTCTTCAGAGAAGACATACAAATGGCCAGTAAGCACTGTGAGAAGGTGCTCAACATCACTACTCATTAGGGAAATGCAAATCAAAACTACAATGAGACGCCATCTCACACCCATTAAGATGGCTACTATCAAAAAAAACAGAAAACAGGGCTTCCCTGGTGGCGCAGTGGTTGAGAGTCCGCCCGCCGATGCAGGGGACGCGGGTTCGTGCCCCGGTCCGGGAAGATCCCACGTGCCGCGGAGCGGCTGGGCCCGTGAGCCGTGGCCGCTGGGCCTGCATGTGCACGTGCACTGTTGGTGGGAATGTAAAGTGGTGCAGCCATTGCAGGAAACAGTACAGCGGTTCCTAAAAAAATTAAAAGTAGAATTAGCATATGGTCCAGCAATTCCACTTCTGGATACGTACCCAAAAGAATTGAAAGCAGAGTCTCAAAGAGATGTGTGTACACCTATGTTCATAGCATCATTACTGACAATAACTAAACCATGGAGGCAATCCAGGTGTCCATCAACAGATGAATGGATAAGTAAAATGTGATATACAGTGGAATATTATTCAGCCTTAAAAAGGAAGGAAATTCTAACACATGCTACAACATGGAAGAACCTTGACATCACGCTAAGTGAAATAAGCCAGTCACCAAAAGACAAATATTTTAGGATTTCACTTATGAGGTACTTAGAGTAGTCAAAATCATAAAAGATGGAGTAGGCAAAATCATAACAAATGGTTCCATGATGAAAGAGAGCTCATTATTTTAGAGTTAACAAATAATAAGGTCGTTCTTATCTAAAGATCGTTGTGCTTAGGAGTGTACAAGCCAGTAGATAGCTAGTGGGAAGCAGCCGCATAGCACAGGGAGATCAGCTGGGTGCTTTGTGACCACCTAGAGGGGTGGGATAGGGAGGGTGGGAGGGAGACGCAAGAGGGAGGGGATATGGGGATATATGCATATGTATAGCTGACTCACTTTGTTATAAAGCCAAAACTAACACACCATTGTAAAGCAATTATACTCCAATAAAGGTGTTAAAAAAAAGAGTGTCCAAGCCAGGATGCGTACATCATTTATCATATTTTCAGCTGTTCTTTACTCTTATTCTTTGTCACAGGGGCAATGGCATTTAGCAAAGAAATGCTCAGGCTCTGGTCAGACTGCTGGGTTCGAATCCCAGCTTCTCTAAACCTGTGTGACCTTGTGCAAGTTACTTTACCATCCATGCCTCAGTTTCCTCTCCTGAAAAATGGAGATAATATCGACCTCACAGGGGTCTATGAGGATTAAGTAAGTTAATACAGGAAGAGCTTAGAATAGTACTGGTACATAGCAGTTACTCAACAAATGTCGACTCATAATTATTTGATAGTAATTCTTGTTAGCATTTACTGTTTACTGTCATCATCATCATTATTGTCAGGGCTTGGTCAGTTGGAGGACCAAGTGCAGGTGGTCTGCCGGGCAGCTCTCTGGCCTTCTCTAGAACCATCAGCAGCAGAAGGTGGCCCATCCCCCAGCTTCGGCAGTCCTCAGCCCATCTACCCCACCCCCTCACGAGCCTGCTTTGGACAGGCTAACTCTGACTTGCCAACACCTTGATTTTGACCAGGCATTGGCCAAGATTTCCGAAAATACCATTTCCTGATGGCGCCAGGCCATGCTATTTCCTGTAGGTCTTCCTACCTTGCGAGAAGGAAAACCAGGGGGAAGAGGTTGGGGGAGAACCCTTATTGACCTCATGATGTGCCAGTGACCGCTGGGACCTTTACAGACACTGTCCAAGGGAATCCTCTGAATTTCGATGAGAAGGTGCCTTGCTTCGTGGATGGAGGAACTGGCGCTCAGTGAGAGGAGGGACGCATTTGCTGTCCCCGAGCTCGTGGGCAGAGACCCCACCTCCTCTAGGCTCCATTCTGGGTGCAGGTTGTCCAGCCCCCACGTGGTTCCTTTCTCCTTCCTTCCGGTACCTGGCCCCAGGAAGGTCTGACCTCCTCCAGACTAGTCTCTCAGGCCCCGCTTCCATCCCAGTACATCCTGGGCCTCCCCACTTTGGCTTCACACTTGGCAGGTTCATCTGCCAGCGACAGGGACTGCTCTGCTTTTACATTACAGTGAGCTCCTTCCCTTGTGTTTCTACACGAGCATCACGGCCTGATTCCTTAAGCTTTCCTGATGCCAGAAACCTGGGTAAAGGAGATGCTAACTGATGGCCCATTGGAAGAGTGGCAGGAAGGGCCTTACAGGCGGGGCGGGGGGGTGGATAAGGGGGGCGCTGTGTGCACAGAGGTGAGGGGAGAGGGCCCTCCAGGCATGGGGGGAGGGGGCAGTGTGCACTGAGGTGAGGAGGAGGGCCTTCCAGGCAGGTGGGGAGGGGGCAGCATGTGCAGAGGTGAGGGAGAGGGCTTTCCAGGCAGGAGAGGAGGGGCAGTGTGCACAGAGGTGAGGGGGAGGGCCTTCCAGGCGGGGGGGGGGGGAGGGGGCAGCATGAGCAGAGGTGAGGGGGAGGGCTTTCCAGGTGCGGGGGCAGGAGGAAGTGTGCCAGAGGCCTGAGAGAACCCGGTCTGTTCAGGGAGGAATGATGTGGCTGCATCCTGGAGGGCCTTGGGGACCCCACTGAGGAACTGAGTCTTGATCCTTCAGCAGTGGGGACAGCCAGGGAAGGTTTTTTTAAGAGGCAGAATCTGATCAGATGTGGATTTTCAAAAGATAGCTTTGGAAGTGGTATAGGATTGATTTAAAAGCAAATTTTGTCTGAAATAATTCATGGCTATTTTTTCTAACTCTGTAATGGCCACTAGCATTATTGCTTGTAATTGATAAAATGTTTATTCTTAACAACTGAAATGTAATCCCGCGTGTTTTTGCAGATGGGAATTTCTTAGCAATAGGCTCCCATGACAACTGCATCTACGTATACGGAGTCACTGACAATGGGAGAAAGTACACACGGGTCGGCAAGTGCTCGGTGAGCGTGCTGGTCACTCCTCGGGGGTCTGTGCAGTTGTTTGTCACGTCACGACAGTGTGGGTGGGAATCTATAAGGCAAGTGAAACTCACCCATGTGTTCTCTCCCAGGGTCATTCCAGCTTCATCACTCACCTGGACTGGTCTGTAAACTCACAATTCCTCATGTCGAATTCCGGAGACTATGAAATCCTTTACTGTGAGTGGCTCCCCAGGTGTGGTCTGGGTGCAGATCACCTAGAACCTTCACTCTGAGACCAAATGGGGCCTCCTGCAAAAACCCACGCCCCGTACAACTTGGGCACATGATGGCGTCTCTGGGCCTGGGCCCCTCCTCTGCACAGTACAGGAGTTGGGCTGGACACTCCCGCCTTGGCACTGAGATACTTGGGGTTTGGGCCCCCAGGAGGAGAAGGCGGGGCCCTGCAGGGAGAGGCAGAGAGAGTGGGTCAGAGCTGTCCCGGCGAGAGGCCCCGTGAAGGCATCACCCTCACGGGCAGAGACCCAGCAGCCCCCTGGGCCCCTCCTCCTCCCTCAGCCCCTCCTGGCCAGGTCTGAGCCCAGGCAGGGCCGCGCAGTGGAGGCGTGAATGATGAGGCTGCACTTGCCAAGCGCCTGCTACACGCCGTGCACTGCTGCCGCGTGCCAAGTGCAGGGTCCCAGGGCAGAGGAGGGCCCGGTCTCTGCCCTGGCGGAAGGTACCAGCAAGTGCAGGGTGCTTCACCCACAGGCTCTCAGGTGATCCACAGCACTTTCTGGCTTGTCCCATTTTAAGGAAGAGGAAGCATCATCTCAGATACCAGGCCACAGGTCAAGAGCCAGTGTGTGGGGAGGTGGGCGCCCCCTCGTTGAGGAGCAGGCCTGGGCAGGGCTGCCGGTGGTGGAGGGAAGGGGCCTCCCTCGGGCGGGGCAGGAGGCCCTGCCTGATGTGGGGCAGGAGTGGGGGATGGTTTTCAGGGACAGGCCATGGGTCTAGAATCTTCTCAGACGTGGTCTCATACTCCACTAGTGAGAGTTTAACTGGGGAACAAACAAATCACCTGCAATGCCACAGGTACTTGGTATGACTGGTTTCCGAAAGCTTCCATTCCTAACTCGGAGCTGAAGGGGTGTGTGTGTGTGTGTGCGCGCGCGCGCGCGCGCGCATGCCCAAGTGTATGTTGGGAGAGGGCTAGGGAGCCTGACAGCAGGGGGTGGAGGTGTATCCAGGGGAACAGTGAGCAGACAGGGGCCTCAGAACCAGAGGTGGTCAAAGAAAAGAAGCCAGACTGGGGGACAGACCCAGAGAAGGAGATGAGAAGCAGAAGAGGGGTCCCCACCGAGGCCCTGGGCCTTGGGCAGTGAGCACGGTCCCCACGGAGCTGAGAGGTGGATGGTGTCCCCCTCCCAGAGGGCTCTGTAGCCGATGGGGCCTGGCTCCGAGGGCCCAGCCTTGCCCAAGAAGGAGAGGGGGCTTTGGCACTGATGTCACCAGACGTGCATTTGCCTTTCCAGGGATTCCCTCTGCTTGTAAGCAAGTCGTAAGTGTGGAAACTACAAGAGACATCGAATGGGCCACATACACCTGCACTTTGGGATTCCACGTCTTTGGTAAGGTTTCTGCACCTTTCATTCTTTTCAAACATAGGATGTATCTACTTTTAGAATGACTTTCTAATAGTAGTGAAATCTCTTGGTCGGCTTCAAACTGCTCTGCTACCCCGTGGACCCCACAGGTCACACTCCCCGCAGCCCTGGGCAAAGGCCAGGGCTTGCCCAGCTATGGCCAGGTGAGAGGAACCAGAACCCTTTTCTCTCATACGAAATGGGTCCTGAGATAATTCTCTAGAACGCTTATATGAGGTAGTGCCAAACGTCCTCGATAAATGGACCAGATGGCACCCTGTCAATTTATTTATCATTTGTTAGACTGATTGTATCTTTTGGCCCTTAAACTAAATTTTTCACCTCCTTCAAAGTTTAGATTAGGAATATGTTTATAAATGGTCTAAAATAAATTGCCACAATTTAGTAGAATAAAAAAGAAAAGGCAGTACTTATAATCTCTTTATGTATGACCGTAAGTCAGTAAGTTGGTCAGAAGTTCACAAGCCTCCTTAGGGCTGGTGTTTTACCATCTTCTGGTGTTGAATGCTAGGACGCCCTGGGTTTACTCTAGATCTGCCTGTTAAGAAACTGATGTGCATGCAGCTCTCTCATATCCAAAGTTATTGGGACCAACAGGGTTTCCTGAAGCAATGGTCAGGAGATCCCACCCCCCAGACCACACCCCAGGCCCACCTGGGCACAGGGCTGTGGAGTCAGAGCTGCTGTATCACCCGGCCCACAGTGAGCAGACACCCCACCTGCCCAGTGCCACTAGGCAGACAGCAGCCATGAAGGGCTGACACCAAGGAACGCCTGAAACACACAGGCAGTCCCAGAGTTAAAAAGCTCTTTGGAGGGCCTCTCATATGTAAAGAGTTACCCCCAAAAAAGAAAAGTTAGGAAACTGCAGGCTTAGGACTAGTCAGCTTCCCATCATATGCTTTGGGGATAAAGAAAGCCATCGTGTCCAGAACCAGGGATTCTGACCTGCTTTCTGCTGTAGCGTCAAGAAGGGGCCCAAAAGAGGTGGAAGCCCTGAAGGCCTGTCACTGCAACTCTCATGCAGCAGAACAGTATACGCAGTGAGGGTTTCCCGGAGCAGCCTCCAGGGAGATCATCTGAGACAAAGCATTCCTTGGGCCTGGTTTCTAAATCTGGGACATTTCTATTTTCTTGGGAGTTCGATGGCCAGTCCCCACACGGTGTGGCCCTGTGTCCTGGTATTTCCAGTGCTCTCTCTGGGGTCTTTGTTTTAGGAGTGTGGCCAGAAGGCTCGGACGGAACTGACATCAATGCCGCCTGTCGGGCCCACGAGAAAAAACTCCTGTCAACCGGTGACGACTTTGGCAAAGTGCACCTCTTCTCCTACCCCTGCTCACAGTTCAGGGTAAGGGCTCACCTTCTCCTCTAGCCTTACCCCACGGGGCGCACTTACCGCCTGGCCTGTTGGTAATTGAATAGAAAGGTGCTGTGAGTGATGCCACCAGTCACAAATGCAGGGGTGACCATCATTCGGCTGCCCCAGAGCACTTCAGGCCCCCCTCCACTGCCCTCCGGGGAGAACCCCGCTCCCCCACGTGGTGCTGGCTTGTCCTCCTCTGCACTTCGTGGGCCTCCCCCCTCTGCTGTCCACCACGGCTCCCTCTGCTCCAGCCCTGCTGAGCCGAGCCCACACCAGTTCCTGGAACACCCCTCTTGGTTCTTCCCAGACCTGACCCTCCTCCTAGAAGACCCTCCCCTCCACCCCTGCATCCGGTCCTCCCTCCTTTGGGCCGGCCTGTGCCTGGTGCAGCCTCTGGGGTTGAACCTCTCCCTGCCCGCATTTGTTCCCTCCAGACCAGATTCTCAATGTACAGGGGCCCCATGTGGTTTGGCACGAATGTAGATGTCCAGCACTTCCAACCCTGCCTCGATGGCTTTGCGTTCAGCTCCCTCCATGTCATTCTTCCCCAGGCTCCCAGCCACGTGTATAGCGGGCACAGCAGTCACGTCACCAACGTCGATTTCCTCTGTGACGACAGCCACCTTATCTCCACTGGCGGCAAAGACACGAGCATCATGCAGTGGCGGGTCATTTAGTCCCGGCAAGAACCCGGGGGAGCAGAACGGGCCAGGAGGTACAGACTCGAGTTTCGCTCACTCGGTGACTGTGATTTCTGCTTTGTTTGAAGAGTTCTCACAAACCTCAGGAAAATTATGCCCTTTACTGGTTACCTTAGCTTAGTGGATCGGTGAGCATCACAGCAGGTCAGCCATTCAGGTCTCTCTTTTGTTGTACAATATATAAAACACTTAATATAAAAAAGATGCCAAGGTTTACATTACGGTGACATCGAGAAGTGACTGGTGTATGCTTCATAACTTTTCTACGAACTCTTCAAAAACGGTCACAGAATGCCTTTTCAAAGATTGTATATAGGCTTTACTATTTCACCATGGAGGTTGCTAAGTCAAATATTTATGATAACGAGGTACTGAATCATGATCGCTGTTGATTAACTGGTCCTAAAAGGATAAGTCGTTGGAGAAGAGAATGGATAACTGATTTGCACAACTGAATCAGGAAATGCAAATAAGACTTCACTTGGTTAACATTTTCTAAGGTTTCATTCAGTTCTTCCTCTGGGAGGCTGGTGAGAAAGGGGTCAGATTCTTCTTGTGTTAAGTAGAGTCTACTCCAGATTAACTTAACTATTGCAGCAGGGTACCCAGGCATTTCAGAGTTCCAGCTAGACTGTCTGCCTAACCGTGTGCAGTCAGCCACTTAACGCCTACACGAATCACGTCCCCTCTGTTCCCCGTTCACAGGCCCTTGGTGAATGGTGGAGACAACTAGCCACCTTCTTCTGTATATTAATTGGCATGATATGCTATTGTACTTGTATAGGATTTTAGCAATTCATAATGAATACGTAAGGCTAGGCTTTACTATTTTAATGCTTACGGACATTGTATATTTGTATTTTAAGACCAAGTAGACCAAGTCAAAAAGATATCTCTCTAGTGTACCATACACCTGCAGCGGGGAGAAGTCTGGAAGGCTCCACCAGGTACTAAGGGCAGCTTCTTTTCCTGTCTTTTGTGCATGGACGGCTTATTACGCTATGAAATAAGATTGCGCTCTGATGAGTAAAACAGAGAAGGCCTTATCCATTTCAGTTGTGTGGCAGATTGAAATTTATTGTTTACATTGGGGAATGTATCTCAGATTTTAAAACGGAAGAGTAATAAACAGACTTAAAGACGAATGTTAAGATTTTTACTTGTTCCAGGCAAGTAAATGAACTGAACCATCAACTCTACAGCACTGGTTGTTTAGAGTGGCCGATGAAGCTGAACATTGGGAAGCATTTTTTATTACATCTCCAGCCTGCTGCGGAAATGCCGGGCACCAGTAAACAATATGTATTAAAGATGATTCTGTTTGTATGTATCCTTATCAAATATATTCTATAATGAAATAAAATTTGAAAAGTGGATTTCTTATTGACCTATAATCATGAAAGTATATAAATTAAAATATTTAAAATTAGATATGATTCACACTATATTCTGTTTCATATCCAGATTTTTTTTTTTCTCACCTGGGTCACTTTCAGATAAAGCAGCAGGTTGCATATGGTGTGTAAGCATTCATCAGCTTAGACAACTATAAAGAATTCAGCTTGTTGTTGTTGTCGTTGTTGTTGTTTTTGGCCGCCCCACATGGCTTTTGGGATCTCAGTTCCCTGACCAGGGATTGAACCCAGGGCACAGGAGTGAAAGGCCAGAATCCTAACCACTAGGCCACCAGGGAACTCCCAAGAATTTAGCTTAATTACCATACCCAGTTGTTAGTTTACTTGGTTATGTAAATGCTGGCAAAAATAATCATTTTAAAATTAATAATTAAGGAATAACCAGATCAGAGAAGGGAAGGAACCCCATTACTGACTCAAAAGTTATAAGATCTACTTTTATTTCTATACACTTTCAGTATTTTCCAAGCTCAATAATGGAAAAGGGGTATGTATATAAATCATTATTGCTACCTTCATACTTGCCTACGTTTTAAATGAAATTCTCAGTATTAACCTTGCAGGTATTCATTAACATAGCAAGCAGTGGCCACGTACCACCACTTACCACCTCTCAGGCGAACTAGGCCTAGAACCCCAGGATTCTGCTGGAGTGAGAGACCCCAGAAGCAGAGCCAGGCCTGCTCCTCCCAGTGGCCTATGGCCGCGTCAGCTCTTAGCCCTACTGTGGAGAGTGACAGATGAGGGACTATTACCCTAATCTCGGTGAAGTGATGGCGTGGACTAAGGTGCAAGCGGTGGACAGGGGAGAGGTGAATGGAGTGTCTGAGAGCGGTTTCTGGGGTGACGTCGGCAGGGCCTGGCAATGGATGGGATGGGCGCGGTGGGTGAGGCCCAGGTCCCCGACTGTTCTCTGGGCAGATGTTGGTGCCGTCGGCTAAGATGGGGGGCACTGCAAGTTTGAAAGAGGATAATGAGTCAGGCCTGTGACAGGCTGGAGTGAGGTGAGGGGCCGCTGAGACATCCAAGTGTTAAGTGTGAAGCAGGCGATTGGCTAGCAGGCGCAGAACAGAAATCGGGCTGGAGGTACCACCGTGAGTGATGCTCTCCGCAGGAGGCCGACACTGAAGCCAGGGTGTGCTGAGTCTGTGGGTCCTGGGCAAGCAGGGCGAGGAGAGGGCCTCTCACCCAGCCAGGGGGACTCCGATGGACTTCAAGGGCAGGTAGAGCATGAGCTGTCAGCAAGGAAGGAGAAAAGGCAGCAGAGGGCTGGGTGGGGCAGAAAAGAGACCCACACGAGGGCTGTGGAGGACCCGGCAGCCGGGTGGCTTGATTTGGTGCTCACTGTGGAACCACTGTGGGCTCTTTACTCACTTAGCAAATGGTTTTCCAGCATCTTTGTACAAAGTGATGCTGGGCATGGGGTCCAGGCGTGCTGGGAGAGCCTCGGCAAGTGGAGGAGAGAGGACACAAGGTCGGGGTGAGGGCATGGGGTGGGAGGCCTCCAGAGCCCCCTGGAGCTGCATGGGGGGAGAGTTCAGTGGATCCTGGCGTCCGTGGACTTACGTCTGCGGTTTTCACTGCATGAGGTACACCCTGGCAGTGGGTCGGAGGGGCTGTCCGTGGTTCACTGGAAAGCCCGCTCAGACATCTTCCCAGCCCCTCCAGTTTTTTTTGAGGGATTGCTTCCACTGCCCAGAGGCTGCACACAGCACTCATTGGTCGTTTTTTCTCTGATTTGGGAACAGGCTACCATCTTTGAGGCAGGAGAGCACACAGAAGAAGTAACGTTGGAGACCCTCTGGCCTCCTCAAAGGGGGTCAATCTAATACACAACCGGGAAGCAAGCTGATAAGTGTGTACATCTTGCAAGGTAGAAACTGATTCCAGGCTACTCTTCGTACTGGTTCTCAATTTTTTTTAATAGAAAATTTCAAACATACACAGAAGCAGAGAAAGCCTCTCACCCAGCTTCAGAAATTATTGACATCCTGAAAGCCTCGTTTCTACTCTCTCTCCTAACTGTGGGTGGGGAGGGGGACTGGAGTACTTTAAAAGTCAGTCCAGCAGATGGCGGACCAGGAGGACGCGGAATTCGCGTCTCCTCACAACCAGGGCACCTACCAGGCCCCGGTGGGGGACCGCGGACACCTAAGGGGATGGGCGGAACCCCCAGCGACCAGGTAGGACGTGGGGCTTGGGGGGAGTGAGGGGGGAGGACGAGTGGAGGCGGGACGGGACTGGCACCCCTGAGGGGCGGCTGGTGGAGGGGAAGGGAGCCCATGCCCGAAGGGGGAAATTGGGGAACCACTGGCCGGGCAGAGGATCAAAAGGGAGCGTGGCCGGGTTTCCCTTGACCACTTGGGCCCCCGGGAGCCTGCTGAGATCCCAGGCCTGATGCTCTGCCCACCGAGGCCCCCTCCAGCCGGGCGGATCCTGAGGGAGTGGGAGGGAGGGAAGGGGGAGCAAAAGTAAAGGCCAGACCTCTGGGACCGGCACCCCTGCGGGATGGCTGGGGGAGGGGAGGAGTTCCTACACCCAGCGGGACCCACCCACGGTTAGGGGTCCAGCGGAGATGGGGGAGACCCTGGGGGAGATGATGGGGGAGGACACGAAGGAACGGAAGGCAACGGGGCCAGTGCTCTCCCTGTCCACTCAGGCACTGGGTAGCCTGCTGGGCTCCCGGGCATAATCCTCTGTCCTCATAGCCTCCCTCCTGCCGTGCAGAGCCCAAGCCCCGCCCCTGCACCCCCAGCCAGGGCCCCACCTCTACACTCCGAGACCCCCTCCAAGGCACTGGGCCTAAGCCCCACCCACACACCCGCACGCAGGGCCCTACCTCCAAACTCCGGAGCTCCATACTCCAGCGGCCCTACTTTCAACGTGCAGCCTCTCCCCTTCTGCCAGGTCCTAAGCAGAGGCCCCGCCCAAGCTTGAATGTCACCCCGCCTAGGCCCCGCCCCATCCTCAAACGTCACCCCCCCCCACCCCCCTAGGTCCCACCCCACTCTAAAAACCATCCCTGCCTAAGTTCCACCCCCCACCTATACTCCACCCCCATAGCCAAAGCTTTTTTTTTTTCTTTTCCTTTTTCCTCTTTTAGATCAGGGTTCTGTTTTACACTGTTGATTCACTGTTGTTGATTCTTTAATATTTTTATTTTTCCAATTTTATTTTATTCTTTATACTTTGTTAGTGATCTCTCCTTTTGGCTTGTTCCCTACCAACCCCCCCCCCTTTTTTTTCTTTTTTCTGTTGCGGTTTTGTTTTACCTTGTTGCAGTTGTTTCAATTATATTTTTCCTAATATACTTTTTATCTTTCTAATTTTATTTTATTTTTTATTCTTTGATATTGTACAGCTCCTTTTTTTCTTTCTTTCTTCCTTTTTTTTCTTTTTTAACCACACCACGAAGCTTGCAGGATCTTGATTCCCAGGCCGGAGGTAGGGCCTGAGCTCCTGTGGTGGGAGCTTCGAGTCCAAACCACTGGACTAACACAGAACCTCAGCCCCCAGGGAATATCAATCGGAGTGAGGTCTCCTGGAGGTCCTCATCACAGCACCAAGCCCTGGGTCTATCCAACTGCCTGCAAACTCCAGTGCTGGACGTCTCAGGCCAAACAACCATTAAGACAGGAATACAACACCACCCATCAAAGAAAATAAAATGAAACGACAAAAAAATACGTTACCGATGAAGGAGCAAGGTAAAAACCTGCAAGACCAAATAAATGAAGATGAAATAGGCAACCTACCTGAAAAAGAATTCACGGTAATGATAGTAAAGATGATCCAAAATCTCAGAAACAGAATGGACAAAATACAAGAAACATTTAACAAGGATCCAGAAGAACTAAAGAGCAAACAAACAGTGATGAACAACACAATTACTGAAATTAAAAATAGTCTAGAAGGAATCAATAACAGAATAACTGAGGCAGAAGAATGGATAAGTGAGCTGGAAGATAAAATGGTGGAAATAACTGCCAGGGAGCAGAAAAAAGAATGAAAAGAATTGAGGACAGTCTCAGAGATCTCTGGGACAACATTAAAGGGTCTAACATTCAAATTATAGGGGTCCCAGAAGAAGAGAAAAAGAAAGGGTCTGAGAAAATATTTGAAGAGATTATAGTCGAAAACTCCCCTAACATGGGAAAGGAAATAGTCACTCAAGTCCAGGAAGCACAGAGAGTACCATACAGGATAAACCCAAGGAGAAACACGCCAAGACACATACTAATCAAACTATCAAAAATTAAATACAAAGGAAAAATAGTAAAAGCAGCAAGGGAAAAGCAACAAATAACATATAAGGGAATCCCCATAAGGTTAACAGCTGATCTTTCAACAGAAACTCTGCAAGCCAGAAGGGAGTGGCAGGGCATATTTAAAGTGATGAGAGGGAAAAACCTACAATCAAGATTACTCTACCCAGCAAGGATCTCATTCAGATTCGATGGAGAAATTAAAACCTTTACAGATAAGCAAAGGATAAGAGAATTCAGCACCACCAAACCAGCTTTACAACAAATGCTAAAGGAACTTCTCTAGATAGGAAACACAAGAGAAGGAAAAGACCTACAATAACAAACCCAAAACATTTAAGAAAATGGTGATAGGAACATACATATCAATAATTACCTTAAATGTAAATGGGTTAAATTCTCCAACCAAAAGACATAGACTGGCTAAATGGATACAAAAACAAGACACATATATATGCTGTCTACAAGAGACCCACTTCAGACCTAGGGACACGTACAGACTGAAAGTGGGGGGATGGAAAAAGATATTCCATGCAAATGGAAATCAAACGAAAGCTGGAGTAACAATTCTCATATCAGACAAAATAGACTTTAAAATAAAGGCTATTACAAGAGACAAAGAAGGACACTACATAATGATCAAGGGATCAATCCAAGAAGAAGATATACCAATTGTAAATATTTATGCACCCAACATAGGAGCACCTCAATACATAAGGCAAATACTAACAGCCATGAAAGGGGAAATCGACAGTAACAGAATCATAGTAGGGGACTTTAACACCCCACTTTCACCAATGGACGGATATCCAAAATGAAAATACATAAGGAAACACAAGCTTTAAATGACACATTAAACAAGATGGACTTAATTGATATTTATAGGACATTCCATCCAAAAACAACACAATACACATGTTTCTCAAGTGCTCATGGAACATTCTCCAGGATAGACCATATCTTGGGTCACAAATCAAGCCTTGGTAAATTTAAGAAAATTGAAATCATATCAAGTATCTTTTTTGACCACAATGCTATGAGACTAGATATCAATTACAGGAAAAAAACTATAAAAAATACAAACACATGGAGGCTAAACAATATGCTACTAAATAACCAAGAGATCACTGAAGAAATCAAAGAGGAAATCAAAAAATACCTAGAAACAAATGACAATGAAAACACGACCCAAAACCTATGCAGCAAAAGCAGTTCTAAGAGGGAAATTTATAGCAACACAATCCTACCTCAAGAAACAAGAAACATCTCAAATAAACAACCTAACCTTACACCTAAAGCAATTAGACAAAGAAGAACAAGAAAACCCCAATATTAGCAGAAGGAAAGAAATCATAAAGATCAGATCAGAAGTAAATGAAAAAGAAATGAAGGAAACAATAGCAAAGATCAATAAAACTAAAACCTGGTTCTTTGAGAACATAAAGAAAATTGATAAACCATTAGCCAGATTCATCAGGAAAAAAAAGGAGAAGACTCAAATCAACAGAATTAGAAATGGAACAGGAGAAGTAACAACTGACCCTGCAGAAATACAAAGGATCATGAGAGATGACTACAAGAAACTATATGTCAATAAAATGGACAACCTGGACGAAATGGACAAATTCTTAGAAAAGCACAACCTTCCAAGACTGAACCAGGAAGAAATAGAAAATATAAACAGACCAGTCACAAGCACTGAAATTGAGACTGTTATTAAAAATCTTCCAACAAACAAAAGCCCAGGACCAGATGGCTTCACAGGCGGATTCTATCAAACATTTAGAGAAGAGCTAACACCTATCCTTCTCAAACTCTTCCAAAATATAGCAGAGGGAGGAACACTCCCAAACTCATTCTATGAGGCCACCATCACCCTGATACCAAAACCACACAAGGATGTCACAAAAAAAGAAAACTACAGGCCAATATCTCTGATGAACATAGATGCAAAAATCCTCAACAAAATACTAGCAAACAGAATCCAACAGCACAGGGGCTTCCCTGGTGGCGCAGTGGTTAAGAACCCACCTGCCAATGCAGGAGACACGGGTTCGAGCCCTGGTCTGGGAAGATCCCACATGCCGTGGAGCAACTAAGCATGTGCACCACAACTACTGAGCCTGCACTCTAGACCCCGTGAGCCACAACTAATGAGTCCATGTGCCACAACTACTGAAGCCCACGCGCCTAGAGCCTGAAACAAGAGAAGTCACCATAATGAGAAGCCTGCGCAGCACAACAAAGAGTAGACCCCGCTCACCTCAACTAGAGAAAGCCTGTTCGCAGCAACAAAGACCCAATGCAGCCAAAAATTAATTAATTAATCAATTAATTTAAAAAAGAATCCAACAGCACATTAAAAGGATCATACCCCATGATCAAGTGGGGTTTATCCCAGGAATGCAAGGATTCTTCAATATATGCAAACCAATCCATGTGATGCACCATGTTAACAAATTGAAGGAGAAAAACCATATGATCATCTCAATAGATGCCAAAAAAGCTTTTGACAAAATTCAACACCCATTTATGATAAAAGCTCTCCAGAAAGTAGGCAGATAGAGAACTTACCTCAACATAATAAAGGCCATATATGACAAACCCACAGCCAATATCGTTCTCAGTGGTGAAGAACTGAAACCATTTCCTCTAAGATCAGGAACAAGAAAAGGTTGCCCACTCTCACCACTATTATTCAACATAGTTTGGAAGTTTTAGCTACAACAATCAGGGAAGAAAAAGAAATAAAGGAATCCAAATCAGAAAGGAAGAAGTAAAACTGTCACTGTTTGCTGATGACATGATACTATACATAGAGAACCCTAAAGATGTTACCAGAAAAACTACTAGAGCTAATCAATGAATTTGGTAGAGTAGCAGGATACAAAATTAATGCACAGAAATCCCTTTCATTCCTATATACTAATGATGAAAAATCTGAAAGAGAAATTAAGAAAACACTCCCATTTACCATTGCAACAAAAAGGATAAAATACCTAGGAATAAGCCTACCTAAGGAGACAAAAGACCTGTATGCAGAAAACTATCAGACACTGATAAATGAAAAATGATACAAACATATGGAGAGATATACTATGTTCTTGCCTAGGAAGAATCAACATTGTGAAAATGACTCTACTACCCAAAGCAATCTACAGATTCAATGCAATCCCTATCCAACTACCAATGTCATTTTTCACAGAACTAGAACAAAAAATTTCACAATTTGTATGGAAACACAAAAGACCCCCAATAGCCAAAACAGTTTTGAGAAAGAAAAACGGAGCTGGAGGAATAAGACTTGCTGACTTCAGACTATACTACAAAGCTACAGTAATCAAGACAGTATGGTACTGGCACATAAACAAATATAGATCAAGGAACAGGATAGAAAGCCCGGAGAAAAACCCACGCACCTATGGTCTCCTTATCTTTGATAAAGGAGGCACAAATATACAATGGAGAAAAGACAGCCTCTTCAATAAGTGGTGCTGGGAAAACTGGACAGCTACATATAAAAGAATGAAATTAGAACACTCCCTGACACCATACACAAAAATAAACTCAAAATGGATTAAAGACCTAAATGTAAGGCCAGACACTATAAAACTCTTAGAGGAAAACACAGGCAGAACACCCTATGACATAAATCACAGCAGGATCCTTTTTGACCCACCTCCTAGAGAAACGGAAATAAAAACAAAACTAAACAAATGGGACCTAAAGAAACTTAAAATATTTTGCACAGCAAACAAAACCATAAACAAGACAAAAAGACAACCCTCAGAATGGGAGAAAATATTAGCAAGCAAAGCAACTGACAAAGGATTAATCTCCAAAATATATAAGCAACTCATGTAGCTCAATATCAAAAAAACAAACAACCCAATCCCAAAATGGGCAGAAGACCTAAAAAGACATTTCTCCAAAGAAGATATACAGATTGCCAACAAACACGTGAAAAGATGCTCAACATCACTAATAATTAGAGAAATGCAAATCAAAACTACAGTGAGGTATCACCTCACACCAGTCAGAATTGCCATCATCAAAAAATCTACAAACAATAAATGCTGGAGAGGGTGTGGAGAAAAGGGAACCCTCTTGCACTGTTGGTGGGAATGTAAATTGGTACAGCCACTATGGGGAACAGTATGGAGTTTCCTTAAAAACTAAAAATAGAACTACCATATGACCCAGCAGTCCCACTACTGGGCATATACCCTGAGAAAACCATAATTCAAAAAGAGTCATGATGTTCATTGTAGCACTATTTACAATAGCCAGGACATGGAAACAACCTAAGTGTCCATCAACAGATGAATGGATAAAGAAGATGTGGCAGATATATACAGTGGAATATTACTCAGCCATAAAAAGGAACGAAACTGAGTTATTTGCAGTGAGATGGTAGGAACTAGAGACTGTCATACAGAGTGAAGTAATTCAGAAAGAGAAAAACAAATACTGTATGCTAGCACATATATATGGAATCTAAAAAAAAAAAATGGTTCTGATGAATCTAGGGGCAGGACAGGAATAAAGATGCAGACGTAGAGAATGGACTTGAGGACACGGGGAGGGGGAAGGGTAAGCTGGGACGAAGTGAAAGAATAGCATTGATATATATACACTACCAAATGTCTAATAGATAGCTAGTGGGAAGCAGCTGCATGGCACAGGGAGATCAGCTCAGTGTTTTGGGACCACCTAGAGGGGTGAGATAAGGAGAATGAGAGGGAGATGCAAGAGGGGTGGGATATGGGGATATATGTATACATTTAGCTGATTCATTTTGTTTTACAGCAGGAACTAACACAACACTGTAAAGCAATTATACTCCAATAAAGATGTTAAAGAAAAAAAAAAAGCCCAAGCCACCATGTCATTTCACCTAGAAATACTTCAGTCTGCTGCTCTGATGAGGACAGTTTATTTTATGTCACCACCATGACCTCATCACAGCAGACAGACTTAATAGCGATTCCTCGCTACTGTCTAATGCCCAGTTCATATGCAGATTTCTCCAGGTGTCAAACCAGCCCCATGTCTCAATGCCTAGCACTGCCTGGGTGTACGATACAGCCATATAAGGCCTTGGGCATACAGCTGCCATGTGTGCCCCCTCCCCTGAAAGTGCGGATAGGGGCTCAAGCCTGCATGTGCCCTTAGTTCCGGACCCTTCTCTGACCCTGTGGCTCACTGCCGCATTGTACCCTTCCCCTCCCACTCCCTCCACCCCTGGGCAGTATGCTCAGCTGTCCCCTCCCCCCACCCTGCCTCAGGCCCCCTCGGGACATTCCCCTCCTAGGCCATCCAGCTGGATCCTTCCCACCTTGGCTGGCGGGTGGGACCAGACCCAAGTGCCTGTTGAGAAACCTCCACTCCCTCTTGAAGGTGGAGCCCTGTTCAAGGTGAGCCTTTCTGGCAGGGGTTCAGTCCCTCCCAGGGGGTCCCAGCTGTTCCAACTTGCCTCCTCCACGCTC
>NW_006783036.1:4511733-4531317 GCF_000442215.2 Lipotes vexillifer | reverse complement strand
GCTCTTCCACACGTTTCAACAAAAACAGGACGCAAGCTCAGACCACCCTGGGGCCGGGACGTGGGAAGGGAGTGGAGGCAACCCTGCACTTGGGACGCCTAAGGGAGGGGTGTGCTTGTGGACACAGATTTTGTCTGAGCTCAAGATGTGGATGAGCTAAGAACAAATTTGGTTGTTTCGGCTTAGAACCAAAGTAGGTGCGTAGCACCCGTAAGATGAAAACTGAGAAGGTAATCATCAAAACTTGGGAATAGATTTACGTGTAAACCTTCCCTCCTCTACCCTTCTGGCTACAGGTGCGCCACCTGGTGGCAGAAAGCAGAGCTCACCTCTTCCCCAGCTTGCCAAGTCCTGTCTGACCTCCTTAGACTAGGAGTGTGGGGAGAGAGAAAGGAAATTCTTTTCTTTGTTTTTTGAATTATAGTTGATTTACAATGTTGTGTTAGTTTCAGGTATACAGCAAAGTGATTCAGTTATATATAGATATATAGATATATATATTCAGATTCTTTTCCATTACAAGTTATTATAAGATATTGAATATAGTTCCCTGTGCTATACAGTAGGACCTTTTTGTTTAACTGTTTTAAATGTAGTACAATAGTTTCTATCTGCTAATCCCAAACTCCTAATTTACCCCTCCCCCCTTCCCCTTTGGTAACCATAGGATTGTTTTCTATGTCCCTGAGTCTGTTTCTGTTTTGTAAATAAGTTCATTTGTATCATTTTTTTAGACTCCACAAATAAGTGACATCATATGATATTTGTCTTTCTCTGTCTGACTTACTGCATTTAGTATGATCATCTCTAGGTCCATCCATGTTGTTGCAAGTGGCAGTATTATGTTCTTTTTTATGGCTGAGTAATATTCCATTATATATATATATATATATATATATATATATATATATATATATATATATATGTATCACATCTTCTTTACCCATTCATCTGTTAATGTACACTTAGGTGGCTTCCATGTCTTGGCTACTGTAAATAGTGCTGCAGTGAACATTGGGGTGCATGTATCTTTTCCAATTAGAGTTTTCATCTTTTCCAGATATATGCCCAGGAGTGGGATTGCTGAATCGTATAGTAACTCTAATTTTAGTTTTTTAAGGAACCTCCATACTGTTCTCCATAGTGGCTGCACCAACTTACATTCCTACCAACAGGGTAGGAGCATTCCCTTTTCTCCACACCCTCTCCAGCATTTATTATTTGTAGACTTATTTTTATTTTTATTTTTATTTTGCGGTACACGGGCCTCTCACCGTTGTGGCCTCTCCCGTCGCGGAGCACAGACTCCAGACGCGCAGGCTCAGTGGCCATGGCTCACGGGCCCAGCCGCTCCGCGGGCACGTGGGATCCTCCCGGACCGGGGCACGAACCCACATCCCCTGCATTAGCAGGTGGACTCTCAACCACTGCGCCACCAGGGAAGCCCTATTTGTAGACTTTTTGATGATGGCCATTTTGACCGGTGTGAGATGATACCTCCTTGTAGTTTTGATTTGCATTTCTCTAATAATTAGCAATGTTGAGCATCTTTTCATGTGTCTGTTGGCCATCTGTATGTCTTATTTGGAGAAATATCTATTTAGGTCTTCTGCCCATTTTTTATAAGGTTGTTTGTTTTTTTAATATTGAGTTATATGAGCTGTTTGTATATCTTGGAAATTAAGCCCTTGTCCGTCTCATCGTTTGCAAATATTTTCTCCCAGTCCGTAGGTTGTCTTTTCATTTTGTTTATGGTTTCCTTTGCTGTTCAAAAGCTTGTAAATTTAATTAGGTCCCATTTGTTTGTTTTTGCTTTAATTTCTTTTGTCTTGGGAGACTGACCTAAGAAAACATTGCTATGATTTATGTCAGAGAATGTTATGCCTATGTTCTCTTCTAGGAGTTTTATGGTGTTGTGTCTTATGTTTAAGTCTTTAAGCCATTTTGAGCTTATTTTTGTGTATAGTGTAAGGAAGTATTCTAACTTCTTTGATTTACATGCAGCTGTCCATCTTTCCTAGCACCACTTGCTGAAAAGACTTTTTCTCCATTGTATATTCTTGCCTCCTTTGTCGAAGATTAATTGACCATAGGTGTGTGTTTATTTCTAGGCTCTCTATTCCATTCCATTGACTTATATGTCTGTTTTTGCACTAATACCATGCTATTTTTTTTTTTTTTTTTTTACCATGCTATTTTGATTACTGTAGCTTTGTAGTATTGTCTGAAGTCTGGGAGGGTTACGCCTCCCACTTTGTTCTTTTTCCTCAGGATTGCTTTGGCAATTCTGGGTCTTTTGTGGTTCCATATAAATTTTAGGATTATTTGTTCTAGTTCGTGAAAAATGTCATGGGTAATTTGACAGGGAGCACATTAGATATGTAGATTGCTTTGGATAGTATGGCGATTTTAACAATATTGATTCTTCCAATCCAAGAGCATGGGATATCTTTCCACGAGAAAGGAAATTCTTATCAGACAACGATTGTTCTCGCTCTCTGGGCAGCTGTTTCAGCCGACCCTTCCCGGGGAGATTCTAGAGGTTCTTGGGGAGCCCCTATGTTGCCAGTGTTCTCTCACCCATAGTGTAGTCCCCTTGACCTGGAGAAAGGTGCTCTTTCTATTAGGTAGCTGCTTTCTCCTGCAGTCCCTGAGCACAGGGCAGTCCACCTCTTGTCCTCTTTCTGTGGAAGTCCGACAGCCCCTGATGGTGGCCCTGTGGACGGGATCTAAGATGATTCCTCCCCTGGCTCGCATCTTGTCCCACCCCCAGCACCGACGGGTGGGCAGTTATGCCCTCCCACACAGCCTCCTCGGGCATCTTCTGAGAGCCACCCAGTTGCCTGTAGATTTTTCAGCCACTAAGTCCACAAATTCCAGGGGACACGCTCGAGCTCTCAAGAAATTGGGGTGAGAGGGAAGCAACGCCCACCCCTCCTTCTTGGGGAAAGGGGGTTGGAATCAACAGCTCAACTTTCCCCAAAAGAAATTCTCCTTACAAATACTTTTTAAGAATTTGAATTCCTGACCCTTTTATACCCTTAATGTGGTTGTGAGAGGCTGAGAGGTCTCTTGGGGACCTCCTTTGTAAACTCTGCCTGTGGTCCAGCAGCACCTTTGAAACGCAGGTCTACTGGGTCTCAGCTCCTCCCCCAGGACTTGGCTGGCATGCATGCATGCATGCACACACGCAAGTACTCATGCACACACACATGCGCGCGCACACGCAAGCAGGCTTGCACGGGCTCAGCTTCACTGGATCTCACCCAGCCTTTCTCCAGTTCCCAACCTTCCACTTCCTCTCTGCACGACCGGCCTGAGAGGTAGGATCACTTGCCCATCTTCTACGAGGAAGAGACCTGGGGTCAGAAAGATAGAGGTGCTTGCCCAGGTCGCTCAGTGAGTTGGCTGCAGAGCCAAGGGAAACCGCCCCAGTTCTCCCAAGCTACGTTCTTGGACCCGTGCTCCGCAGAGCGCCATTCAAGGAGCAGCAATAGAGGATTTCCAGATAACTTGAGAAATGCCACGTGCTACGTACAGTGTGTGGTCTATGGGGACTCAAGGGAAGGCATTGGGAAGCTCTGTCGTAAAGAAACCTGTTGGGACTTCCCTGGTGGTCCAGTGGCTAAGACTCCACACTCCCAATACAGGGGGCCGGGGTTCGATCCCTGATCAGGAACTAGATCCCACATGCCGCAGCTAAGAGTTCGCATGCTGCAACTAAAGATCCTGCATGCCACACCTAAAAAAGATCCCGCATGCCACAAGGAAGATCCCACGTGCCGCAATTAAGACCCGGTGCAGCCAAAAAAAATAAATACATAAATATTAAAAAAAAAAAAAAAAAAAAAAAAAAAAGAGACCTCTTTACACCAGCATTTCCCAAACGTGAGGGTTGGGCACCTGTGCTCTCAAGACACTGATTATCGGCCATGAACGTTCCACCTTGGGAAAAGCTGTGAGAGAAAGTTCATCATGCAGGAGCTGAATATAGCAAAGAAAGGGGACTCAGAGGCCGCATGATTCTCCCTGCCCTCCTCCATCCCCAGTTTCTGCTAAGAAGGGCTTCAAGGCTGTATTCTGAACAGCAGGGACAAGGTGCATGAGGGCTCTTCTGCTTTCCTGTGTTCCCAGCCAACTCCTGCTCTCCTCTAGAGCAACCAGCCCCACTGATGCACAGAATCTGCAACTGGAGACCCTAGGGTGCAATGCAACAAGACCCTAGACAGCGGAGAACACCAACCCTCGCCTCCCTCGCCCCTTTTATTAGGCCGGTTGCCATGGCGATGGGGGGGGACCAGAATGGCAGGCAGTGGGAACGAATTTGCTTAGAATGTTTCAGCTTATAACATTTGGGGGCAATCTCTCCCTCCTTACCAGGCCTGAACTAAGGAATTGCCTGACTCCCTGCTGTGTGACACGGTTTGTGGCATTTCTGAGATTCCCTTGGCCAAATGGGCTTCTTTTTTATTATTATTATTTATTTATTTATTTTTGGCTGCATTGGGTCTTCGTTCCTGCACGTGGGCTTTCTCTAGTTGCAGCCAGCAGGGGCTACTCTTCGTTGCGGAGCACGGGTTCTAGGCTCCCGGGCTCAGTAGTTATGGCTCACGGGCTCTAGAGCGCAGGCTCAGTAGTTGTGGCGCACGGGCTTAGTTGCTCCACGGCATGTGGGATCTTCCCGGACCAGGGCTCGAACCTATGTCCTCTGCATTGGCAGGCGGATTCTGTGCCACCAGGGAAGTCCCCCAAATGGGCTTCTGTATCTTTTAGGTTACCCCCAGAACCCTTACAGCCATGACTACCAAAAAGGAGAGCGAGCTGTGATAGTCACAATCCAGCACGCTGCCCACCCCTCATTTACACCCATGGCACTGCACAGTGTTCTGTTCTCATGTGGTTTATTTCGGTTTATTTTACTCTGATTCACACAGAAGTGGCGGGTGGCAGAAGTGACAGGTTTAGAAGCCACAGCATCGGCTCATCACCTGGATTTGAAGCCAGACAGCAGCCCTGTGCTTCTTGTTTCGGGAACACCTGAGGTTGCCCCATCCTCACCTTCAATCATCCTTGGCATCGGGCTGCTGTGAAAGCACTTTCAGATGCTGTGGGAAAGGCTTTTCCCTCGTTCTGGCATGTTCACTCCTGTGTGTCTCCTTCCCAGGCTGAAGCAGCTCTCGGGCTCAGATGTCAGCAGGGTTCAGAGGAAGGAGAGGACCCAGCAGGCTCAGGACAGCCAGATGGGGAGATCTGGAGTCCAGGAGGACAGCCACGCAGCTACTGCACCCTTACCTCCCCCGAGGTACTCTGGCCGACCCCCACAGTAGGACTGTTTATTTGTAGAATGGTGGGGCTGCAGGAGAGCTCCGGGAGGGGGTCATCTTGGGGGAGTATTTCCGCAAGTGTGTTCTGTGGAACATCAATTCCACAAGGTGTTAATAGACCCTGGGTTTGTGAGTCAATGAGGTAAACAGGTTTGAGTATGCGTTTACTGTGGATCTTCTCAGAGTTTTAATACATCGATGTGCATTGTCCAGAGGGCCATTGTGTCCATCCATCCATCCAATAAGTACCATCTCCTTTCTGCACCAGACACCATACTAGGACCAGAGATACCAAAGGATACCACAGTTCTTGCTCTTGTGGAGCCAGACAGCTGGCGACAAGCAGCGAGGGGTCAGCAGAGATGGAGACCCCTTAAGCCTGGGGACTCAGGCAGGTGGCCTTTGAGCAGAGAGCGGAGTGGCAGAGTGAGGGGCCGAAGTATGCAGCCATCTGGGGGAGGCCTCCTGGGTGCCAAGCACGCAGGGTCCCCAGGGCTGTCTGACCACACTCACTGCCTTTCTTTCCTGGGATGTGTCTGCAAGGCAGAGTCTCTGGAGCACATGGTGGGGGGATACGATTTTGTTCAGCCCTGTCTTTCTGTAGATGTAGAAACCAGAGTACTGGGAAAACAGGGATTTGCTCTGGGTCACTGTGACCTTGGCAGGGACAGCCACCTTAGTTTGTTTGTTTTTTTACAAAATAAAGTTTACTGTAGTTTTTCATGATAAAACTAATACATACTCATCACAGCAAATTCAGAAGGAAGCCCTCGCATATCCCTACCACCCAGAAATAGCACTGATACTTAGTGCATTTCCTTCCTGCGTTTTATTTCTGGGAGTACATTTTTGGATGTGTTTCTGTAGTTAACATATTGCATAGACAATGCTTTGTATCACTTCTTTCATGTAACTTTGTAAGCATTTTCCCCTGTCATTTATAACTTCATTATAAAGAACTCCGATCAGCTGCAGATAAACAGGCTGCTGTGACTAATATCACTCTCTTAGCTCAGTCCTCTCACACCTATGGTGATGGTGATGATGATGATAAGAAAAAGTAATAAAGGCCACACTTACAGAGGGCATTTGTCCACAGTGCATTCTCTGAAGTCTCCTTCCATCAACATTTAAAGAGGCTCAAATCTTTCCCATTAGAAGAAAACCTCCCCGGTCTGTCCCTCAACTCTCGGTGCTCTGCCCGCTTCTTTTCCTTCTCCGCCCCTCCCGGGGCTGTGTCCACAGTCACCTCTTCAGCTCTGATAAGCCCCCCCGATCAGTATCTTTGACTCATCTTCCTTAGCACCACACCTGGATGTCCATCTGCTTGCCCACTGGGACCTCAATTTCATGTCTCAAATCAAGTTCATCCACTTTTCTCCCCAAACCCTGTGCTCCATCCTCCCAACTGCCCAAGCCAGCAGTGGGCATCCCTCCCCACCCCTCTTTTGGACTCACTGCCCGTATCAACAAGCCGCCAATAATAGTCACGACTCCACAGCATCCCTTAGAGAGCCCGTAGCCATGCCCCACACAGGGCGACTCCTTCAACACTCTCACCACTCGAGGAGGGCGCTTCTCCTTGTTGCAGGCTGCAGGTTCGTAGTTCCCGTTGTTTTTGGTGTCTGTCCCCAGTGGCTAAGGTTGGTTTAGTGGGTTGTGTAGGCTTCCTAGTGGAGGGGACTAGTGCCTGTGTTCTGCTGGATGAGGCTGGATCTTGTCTCTTTGGTGGGCAGGTCCACGTCTGGTGGTGTGTTTTGGGGTGTCTGTGGACTCATTATGATTTTAGGCAGCCTCTCTGCTAGTGGGTGGGGTTGTGTTCCTGTCTTGCTAGTTGTTTGGCATAGGGTGTCCAGCACTGGAGCTTGCTGGTCGTCAAGTGAAGCTGGGTGCTGGTGTTGAGATGGAGATCTCTGGGAGATTTTCGCCTTTTGATATTATGTGGAGCTGGGAGGTCTCTTATTGACCAGTGTCCTGAAGTTGGCTCTCCCACCTCAGAGGCACAGCACTGACTCCTGGCTGCAGCACCAAGAGCCTTTCATCCACACGGCTCCTCAATTTGGGATGATTCGTTGTCTATTCATGTATTCCACAGATGCAGGGTACATCAAGTTGATTGTGGAGCTTTAATCTGCTGCTTCTGAGGCTCGAGGGCTCTTCTCTTTATGATGGCCCTCCTTTTATTGACAATGAGGAAACTAAAACTCAGAGAGGTCAGGTGACTTCCTAGGGCTGCACAGTGAGTGAGCTGGGATTTGAACCCATGTAGTCAGGTTTCAGAGTTCACGCTCAGCAGTCCTTCATCTCCAGCACTGAAGGGGCCATCACCTGCGTCCACGTCGTCTCCCCATCTGTGCTGCCTCTGCCCTGGCCCAGCTGCAGCCCCACGGGCCTTGCGCCACGTGGCAGCCGAGTGAGCTTTCCAAACACCCCCATTCTCTGGCTTAAACCCCTTTAGCGGCTCTTAGGGAAAAGCTCCTTCACGCTGTGCACGGGGCCTGCTCAGGGGACTCCGGGCTCCTCTCCCACACCACCTCTCTCTGCTACCACTCTCTGTCCCCACACCTCAGCACGCCCCCTGTCAACACCCAGCCTTCACCAGTCTTTACATGTGCTCTCTGCCCCAACACTCTTCCTCCCATTTTTCCTGGCCAACCATCATAACTTTCATAACTCAGCTAAAAAGCCACCTCCTGGGGACTTCCCTGGTGGTCCTGTGGTTAGGACTCCACGCTTCTACTGCAGGGAGCATGGGTTTGATCCCTGGTTGGGGAACTAAGATCCTGCAAGCCACAAGGTGTAACAAAAGAGAAAAAAAGCCACCTCCTCCAGGAAGCCTTCCCGGAGTGCCTAGTCTGATTTCTGGTCCCTCTTATGTGTTCCCCTCCCCCTCCACTGTACTTCCCTTATCACAGTGAATTGTAAGCATGGGTTTCCTTAGTCTACTTGCCTGTAGCCCTTCTGTCTATAAGCTGCCTAAAGCATAAACACTCCGCATCTTGTTCATTCTTCTTTCTCCAGCACTTAGCACAGTGCGGGGTGAGGACAGCCTATCAGTAAGTTAGGGGGATACGCGAATGAATGGAGCTACAGGCAAGGTGAGCATTAGGACTTGTATTCAATTCCTAAACCTTTGCCCTTATCCCCGAATATCTTTTCCTGCTTCCAGTGTTTTACTATTGCAAACCACACTGCTGAGAACAGCTTTGTCCCCTGAGTCTTTCTTTTAGATTTACTTCAAGACAAACGCCCAGAAGTAGAATTACTGAATTAGAGGGCAAGAACATCTATATGTCCCCTGATAGGTTTTGCAAAAACTGAATTCCAAAATTATGGTAACAATCTAGGAGGCTTTTTCTTTTGTAGCAAATGAATCCTCTTTCCTTTTCTATGTGTCTTCCTGGTGGAAGCCGCACAAAGCTATTTTTACCTAAAGGCTGTGAAGCTCGTCATTCTCAGGGGAGAAAGTTGGGCATGTGTGTGGATAGACAGTGTGCGCGCCTCATCAGCCCATCAGCCCCTGCATGCTATCTAGTTCTAGGTCATTTGGGGAAAGCAAATTTCAATTATGTTCCAAATTAAGCAGCACTTCTGTAAAAGAAGGAACGCACACAGACACAGATACACACACACACACGTCCATCTCCATTTGGGGACTTATCTTTAAAATCCTAAGGGACAAGCAAGTTGTCAAAGCATAACCCATGAACTTTGGCATGTGAATGCTATGAAAAGATCAAAGCTGAAAGCACTTTGGGGGCGGGGGGATCGTCTGACTTCCAATGTTCGTTTTAGCAACAGCTTTCTGCAGATAAAATCTTACAGGAAGGGAGGGAGCCGCAGAGGGAGGAGAAACGGGGATATATGTACATGTATAGCTTTGTTATACAGCAGAAACTAACACACCATTGTAAAGCAATTATACTCCAATAAAGATGTTAAAAAAAAATAATAAATAAATAACAATAAAAGAAGCCAGTAGAGAAACAAGTATATGCTGTTGCATAATAAAGTCTACCTTGTATCGCTCTGAACTGAATAAAATCAGAAATGATTTCATTAAAGTGGACAGACGAGAATAAATCAAAGAGAAAAAGAAAAAAATCTTACGGGAAAATCCACGCTATAATATGGTTGAGAATGCAGCTGCTGCGGCTTCAGGGGGCAGAGGTGACCAGAAACGCTCTCATCCTGTGTTCGCTCCCTCTCCCACCTCCCCACCCTCCATCCCACCTCCACTTGGGCTCCAAAGTCTCCTGTCCAGGATCCAACGCGGGAGGACACCCAGGCCCAGCAAGGGCAGAGGCCTGCCCAGGGCCCCACAGTGAGTGGTGGCCTCCCTGTCTGGGGCTGACTCTCCACCTGCTGTCTTGCCAGGAGCCACTCGGCCACTCACAGGCACAGTGCCTGACGTGTCCCCAAGGAGGTCCTGGAGGTGGCTGGCTTCCCCCCAGTGCTTACCATCTAGGCAGCCCCACTATCAATTTGGTTTTAGGATCCAGTCCGATTTAAGTCCTCTTATTACCAGCCTTTCTATCTGTCTTTTAAGAAAATCATCCATTTCATGTAGATCCTCAAATTTATTGAAATCAAACTGCAATAGTATCCTCATGTAATTATTTTGTTCTCATTTGCCCCATGCAATTATAAGCCCTTTTTCATTCCTAGTTTACTTTTCTTTTCTGGTCTTTTATTTCTTGGGCTTTGTGGGTTTTCCATTTTATTTCTTCTGGAGGAAGCATATTTTTTTTTCTAGTTCATTCTTTTCAGCTTTTTATCCTAAATAATTTCCTTCTCATAATTTTTTAATTTATTTTGTTGTGTTTTAAGTTGAATGCTTCATTCCTTTATACATATTCTTTGTTATATGATAAAAACGTGTAAGGTTTGCTGTTGGTGTATCCCACAGGTGTTACCCTGACGTTTTCTCATTTTCATTAATTTCTTATTAATTTGTAATTTTAATATTGATCTCCTCTTTCAGCTCAAAGTTATCTAGAAGAGTATTTTTACATTTCCAAGCTAAATTTTTACCATATTTTTTATGGTTATTTAGGGTTTCATTGCACTCTGGTGAAATTTCTGAACTCCTAGGATAACAAGGGTAATTCCAGGAATCTTTCAGCCTCCTGGGAGAAAAAAACAGATTTCCTATGTGCAGAATGCACCCTCCACCCCTCCCTAAGATATCCAGTCCTAATCCCAGGAACCATGAGTATGGAGGTTCCATGGCAAAGGGGAATGAAGGCTGCAGGTAGAATTAAGGTTGCTGATCAGCTGACCTTGAAATAGATTATCATGGATTGTTCAGGAGGGCCCAGTGTAATCACAAGGGTCCCTAATTATGGGAGAAGGAGGGAAAAGAGGTGAGGGACATGTGACTACACAGCAAGGTCCGAGTGATGCCCCGTGAGAAAGACCTGACTTGCGTTGCTGGCTTTGAAGATGGCCCCTTCCTAAGGCGACATGAGCTGAGGAATGTAGATGACCTCTAGAAGCTGGAAAAGGCAAGGAACAGACGCTCTCCTGGAGCCTCCAGAAGGAGCACCGTGATTTTAGCCCAGTGAGGTCAGACTTCTGACCTCCAGAACTGTAAGAGAATACATGAGTGTTGCTTTTTTTTTTTAATTAATTAATTTATTTTTGGCTGCGTTGGGTCTTCGTTGCTGCGCGCGGGCTTTCTCTAGTTGCGGCGAGCAGGGGCTACTCTTCGTTGTGGTGCGCAGGCTTCTCGTTGCAGTGGCTTCTCTTGCTGTGGAGCACGGGCTCTAGGCGCGCGGGCTTCAGTAGTTGTGGCACGAGGGCTTAGTTTCTCCTTGGCATGTGGGATCTTCCCGGACCAGGGATCGAACCTGTGTCCTCTGCATTGGTAGGCAGATTCTTAACCACTGCGCCGCCAGGGAAGTCCCCATATGTGTTGTTTTAAGCCAGCAATTTTGGGGTAATTTGCACGGCAGCAACAGGAAACCAAGACACTAGATAAAAGGGAGAAACAGATGTGTTATTCGGCTTCTTACCTGCATTTGAAACTCGAAGTTTTCAGATCTCTGAGAAAAGAGAAGTGCAGGCCTAAACTCCTGTCCTGTCCAAGGGTATCATCCACATGGGATAGTAAACAAGGCCGTTCCTTCCAGGTTGTGGCTAGGTGAGTGTCTTTCTCCACCAATCCTCCCAAATGCCTGGTGAGCTCTCTCTTTTCAAACGGCTTTATTGAGATATCACTCACATTCCTTAAAATCCACCCATTTAAGGAATACCACTCAATGGTTTTTAATATATTCACAGTTGTGCAACCATCACTACAGTATAATTTTATAACATTTTCATCACCCCAAAAGAAACTCCATGCCCATTGGCATTGTATTTGTTTACTAGCGCTGCCATAACAAAATATCACGGACTGGGTGGCTTAAACCACAGACATTTATTTCCTCACTGTTCTGGGGGCTGGAAGTCCAAGATCCAGGTGCAGCAGGTTTGGTTCCTTCTGAGTCCTCTTCTTGGGGGCTTGCAGACGGCCACCTTCTCAAGGTGTCCTTTCCTGTGTTCGAAGAGTCTCTCTGTGTGTCCTAATCTCTGCTTATAAGGACACCAGTCAGATTGGATTAGGGCTCATACTAATGGCATCATTTTAACTTAACTGTTTAAAGGTCCGATCTCCAAATACATGCTGGGGTACCAGGAATAGCCCTTCAACAAATGAATTTTGAGCGAACACAATTCAGTTCATAACAGATAGTTATTCCCTATTCCCTTCCTGCTCCCCCACCCCAGCCCTTGACAACCACTAAACTACTTTATGTCTCTATGGATTTACCTTTTCTGGACATTTCCTAGAAGGGGAATCATACAATATGTGGTCTTTGTGACTGGTTTCTTTCACTTAGCATAATATTTTCAAGGTTCATCCATGTTGTAGCATATGTGTCGGCACTTCACTGCTCTTTATTGCCAACTAACATTCCAGTATACGGAGGGACCCCACTGTTTATCCACTCATCAGGTGACGGACATTGGGGTTGTTTCCACTTTGGGGCTATTATGAATACTTCTGCTGTGAACATTTGTGTACAGGTTTTTGCGCGGATATGTTTTTATTTCACGTGGGCACATACCTAGAAGTTATATTACTGGGTTATAACTTTTTTGAACAGTTTGAAGAACTGCCAATCTGTTTTCCAAAGAGATTTGCATCATTTTACAATTCCACCAGAATTATGAGGGTTCCAATTTCTCTGCATCTTCAGCATCACTTATTACCCTTTTATAATTAAAAAATTTTAAATTTATAGCCATCTCAGTGGGTGTGAAGTCGTATCTCATTGCAGTTTTGATTTGCATTTCCCTGATAGCTAATGAGGTTGAGCAACTTTTCATTGCCTTTTGGCCATTTCTATATCTTCTTTGGAGAAATATGTATTCAGGTCCTTTGCCCACGTTTTAGTTGGCTTATTTGTATTTTTATTATTGAGTTGTAAGAGTTCATTCTATAGTCTGGATACAAGGCTCTTTTCACATATATGTTTGCAAATATCTCCCCCATTCTGTGGGTTGTTTTTTCACTCTAATGGTATTACTTGCAACAATTTTTTTTCATGCTGATGAAGTCCAATTTATTTTTTTCTTCTGTTGCTTGTGCCTTTGGAATCATATCTAGGAAGACTTTGCGTAACCCAAGGTTATGAAGATTTAAACATGTTTCCTTCTAAGGGTTTTATTGTTTTAGCTTTTACATTTAGGACTATGATTTATTTTAAGGTAATTTCTGTGTATGATGTAAAGGGTCCAAACTTCATTCATTCGTATGTGGATGTCTACTTGTTCCAGCACCATTTATTGAAGACTGTTCTTTCCTGCACTGACTTATCTTGGAGCCCTTGTCAAAAATCAATTGAACATAAGTATAAGGGTTTATTTCTGGACTCTCAATTCAATTCCATTGATCTATATTATCTATGCCAGTACCACACTGTCTTGATTACTAAAGCTTTTCAATAAATTTTGAAATCAGGAAATATGAGTCCTCCAACTTTGTTCTTTTTCAAGATTGTTTTGGCTGTTCTGGGTCCTTTGCATTTTTCCAAATGAATTTTAGGATCAGCTTGCTCATTTCAGAAAAAGATTTTGACGGGGATTGCATTGAGTTTACAATCGGTCTGTGGACTGTTGCCTTTGTAACAATATTGTCTTCCAATCCACGAATGGATGTCTTTACTTTTATTTAGGTCTTCTTTAATTTCTTCCAACGACATTTTGTAGTTTTCAGTGTATGTCTTAACACTTCTTTTGTTAAATTTATTCCTAAGTATTTTATTCTTTTTGATGTTATTGTAAATAGAACTCTTTTCTTAATTTAATTTTCATATTGTTCATAGCAAGTATATAGAAATACAATTGATTTTTTGAATATCGCTCTTGCATCCTGCAACCTTAGTGAGCTCGTGTATTAGTTTTAATAGTTTTTCAGTTGATTACTTAGGATTTTCTAGACGCAAGATCATGTGATCTGCAGATAGAGATCGTTTCACTTCTTCCTTTCCAATCGAATGCCTCTTTTTCCTTTGCCTAATTACCTCCAGTACAATCTTGAAAAGCAGTGGTGAGAGTCGATAACCCTGTCTTGTTTGATCTTAGGGGAAAGCCTCCGGTCTTCTGAGGAGCTCTTTTGATTTAAAAACTCTTATTGTGTCCTCAATTATGGCTTTTCCTCCTGCCACCCCATTTGGAACTCCTCTTATTTAGAAGTTAGATCTCTTGAATCCATCATTTACGTGCTTTATCTTGTCAATGATAATTTCCATTTCTTTCTTTTTTTACTCTGCTTTACAAAGTAATTTTTTCATCTGATCTTTTAGGTCCCTGGATTGTAGGCCCAATCCTGCCTGCCACCTGTTTTTGTCAATAAAGTTTTATTGGAACACACTCACATCCATTGGTTTAGGGATTGTCTGTGGCTGCCTTCACGCTGCGATGGCCGAGAGGAGTAGTTGTGACAGAGACCGAATGGTCTGCAAAAAGCCAAAAATATTTACTATCTGGCCCTTTGCAGAAAAGTGTGCCAACCCTAGTTCTAGATCAGTGTCTTTTCTGTTTTTCCCTGCCTCTAATTAATCTTTTAAATTATGAAGTAATGGTTTTTGTTCTCAAGAATTGTCTTTTGTTCTCAGATTGTTCCACTGCAAGATCTTCCTGACTGTCCTGATAACTTCTCTGTCATTGACTCCTCTAGACATGTCACCTTCTGACTGCTCAGCGTGGTAGAGCATTTTGGGGGGGGGGGAATGGCAGTCTTTAAACTTCCCAAGCTCAGGGTTTCGGAGGCCCAGTCCTCCCGGCTCTGTTGCAGAAACGAGTTCCCCACAGAGGCCTGGCTGTCAGGGTCTCCAAGGCAGGTGTGAGACAGCCAACAGGGAGAGAAGTAACCAGGACGTTTCTTCCGCAGGCTACTGGTGAACAACCACCCACACTGGGACCTGATGGCTGGGGCTGGGAATGCCAAGGAGGTTGGGCTTCCTAGGTAGGAGCTGGCTGGGGCATCCTTTCCCAAAGGTCTGGAGGCTCCTGGGTAAAGGCTTCCCGGGGATCAGCAGCTCCCTCTAGGATTGCAGGCTAGGCTGGCCTGAGGGATGCACTTGGCTAAGTTTTCTTAATTTAATGAAGCGGGAACATTAAGATCCTGTTAAGTGCGAACACTCAGGCAGCCCAGGATGGCAGGACTTGGCTCCAGGCTCCTCCAGGAAGGCAGGCCTGCTCCAGCCTGGGTCCTCGATGCTCCTCTCCCAGTGCAAAGGGGCACTAAGAAGTTGCCCTTTGCCGGATGGGTACCCAAGGTCCTCCCCCTGCCCCCAACACGCACACATCTGGCCCAGCTTCCCCTAGATTGGTCCAGGTCTTTGAGTTACCCCAGCAGAAAGCTGGAGTCATCCCAGGTAGGACCACTGCCGGCTCCTCTCCCAAGAGTCGCCCCCTCCTGAGCCTTCAAAGTGGGTGAAACATAATCTTCAGGGGAGTTGCTTTCTGAGCTGAGGCGCCTGAGAGATGGAGTCAAAGAGAAGCTCCAGCTGTGCACCCCACACCAACCTCAGTGTGTGGAAGGCAAGGTGGGCCAGGAACAACTTATATTTCCCACCAGATGCAACCAGAACACAAGCGAGAGCTTTGGTTTCCAAAATATAATGCTTGCAGGCTCGTCCCCACCCCACACAAGCACCGTTTGGCATGATGACATGTCAGTTCTGTGCTGTAAGAAGCTTGGGGGCGGGGGGTGGGGGGTGAAGAAACTCGGGGGGGACAAAGAGGAATAAGCACGGAAGACATGCCTGCTGCTCTCATGAAGTTCACAGTCCAGTGCGGGGGGCCAGCAAGTGAAAAGACCATTCCAGAATGGGATGGCAAGGGTGTGTTGGGGTGGAGCCCAAAGCCCTGAAGCCTTTCTGAGATTGGTGCCTACAGCCCTGTGGGAGGGGGTGCCGAGTGTTTGGGGGGCGGGGAGGGGAGTGACATGTGGGTGGAGTTGAAGATAATTGGCCAGGTAGAGAGTCAGTGGGCTGGGCGTGAGAGGAAGCAGCTGTGTGTAGGTGCTCAATAAACAATGAATGAATGAATGAAGACAAATGGTGCTGTATTTAAGGGAAACAACTGTTGGTAATAACTGAATTGGTCAAGGAGATTAACGGGTGTCAGTGGGGATTTTCAAAAAAGGGCTGCAGGGTCACAGGTGATCCCAAGTTCCCTGAGACCTCTGCTGTCTTCCTTTTGAAGAAGGCACTTCGGTGTCTGACACGAATTAGTAATTTACCTTCGCTCGCGAATATAAACCAGACATGGTCTCCTTGGTGAGTCATCAACAGCAGCTGTGTTTCTTTTTATTATTAGTGATGAGTGAGGCAATTACTTTGTTTTGGCAACCCCAAGTAATGGAGAAGATGATCCATGGAGCTGGTTCCTCACCAGTGACTCCAGGCTGGAAAAACTTCTAGAAACAGGGAGGGAGCATGGGATAACGTGGGCAGTCCTGGAGCTTGTTTGCAGAAATGTGTTTGTTAGGCTCTTCATCCACTCACCCGTGCACCCTCTCAGGGCCTCACCTCCACCCTCTGGACAAGGAGGTTGGATAAGATACTCTTTAAGGACTTTTTAGCTCTATTATGTATCTGTGGCTCTATGACTAGCCTGGGCTTAACACACAGCAGAAACCCCATCTTTCCTGCCTCCCCCATGAATGAGAAATCCAGTCCAGGAGTGCCTCAGAGCTGACCCACAGATAGCCTGGCCACTTGTCCCGAACCCCAATTCAAAGTCACTGACTTTGGTGAGCAATCTTTTCAAATCCAAGAACTGGTGACTTCCAGATACACATTGTTCAGGGGCCACATGTCCCCCCAAAATGTTAATTTTCTTTTTAGCAGAAGAATGGAAAACATGAATTCATGTACTTTTAAGAAATAAAGGCTTCATTCAGCAAACGGGAAAGATGCTAAATAGACGATGGGTTTAAGTGCTGCACAGTCAAGGGAAAGCGGAAGGAGCTGTGAGAGTGAGGCACTGGAGAAGGGCAGGAAGGATCTTTTGGGAGCTGACTTTGTGCTTATCCTCAGCAGTGCCTGCAAGACAGCGTTTGGAGTCCCATCTGTCAGTAAGAAATGGAGGCTCAGAGAGGTCTGAGCTGCTGAGTAAAACGCAGGGCTCTGTCTCCCCAAGCATCCTCGGGCTGGCTGGACAAATACCAATGCCCATTCATGGCGAAGTGGGGCTCAGCTTAGGGCACAAGTGGTCCCTACCTGCCCACCCGGCCCTTTCTGCAGCTCAAGAAGCCCTCTAACGAACAAACATCACATGGAAGAAACCTACCAAGGAGGCTGACACAGCTGATTTCGTGAATTCACTGAGTGATGTTGGGCCACTAAAACCCTTCTCAGTGTTCTGTGCGCCAAACCCTTTACTAAGAGTAGGACTTGCAGGTCCCCTACAGCATCCACATTCTCTGATGCTCCTTAAAGGAACTTGAATGTCTTTATTGTTCCAGGAGATTAGTAGTTAGCAGGAAAGGTTGACAGAGGCAAGTCCCCCTCACCTTTGGTGCTAATGTTCTATCGGAAGTCTGCCATCAACATCTCCCAGCAAATCTTCCAGCTATAGAGTCCAAGACAGCAGGGAAAGTGCTTGATCTAGAGATTAGAGTGCGCCACATGCTTCAATAAATCAGGCTGGGAACAAGCAGGCCAATATCCTGGGAGTGTCTTCTCACAGAACTTTGATATGCATGAACCAGGGGTGACCCTGCCTCTGCAGAGCACATTGGGACATCTCCAAGTGACCTGAGGCTTGTCCATTTTAGTAATTTTTAGCGTCTAACAAGTCTCTTCTGTAGCAAAGAGACCGATCTTGACCCTGGAAAGAGAGGGACAGATAAGGTTAGGAGGGGCTGAAATCCTCTGGGGCTCCTAACAGCACTGTTAGAGCACCAAGGTGCCCTTTTGAATTTGAAGACTCTAGCTCAGAGAAATCGGGGAAGGAAAGTGGAGATGTGACAGCCAATCGCTAAAGAACTCTGAGGACAAGTGGATGGTGACGAAGGGGGATCAATCGGCAACGTGTAAGAATGATGAACAACTGCAGCAAACAAGAATGGATGGGGGACTTCCCTGGTGGCGCAGTGGTTAAGAATCCACCTGCCAATGCAGGGAACATGGGGTCGAGATCTGGTCCGGGAAGATCCTACATTCCACGGAGCAGCTCAGCCCCACGAGCCACAACTACTGAAGCCCGCATGCCCTGCAGCCTGTGCTCTGCAGCAAGCAATGAGAAGCACGTGCACGGCAACGAAGAGTAGCCCCTGCTCGCCACAACTAGAGAAAGCCTGCGTGCAGCAATGAAGACCCAAGGCAACTGAAAATAAATAAATTTATTTTTTTAAAAAAAGAATGGGCCTTCCCTGGTGGCGCAGTGGTTGAGAGTCCACCTGCCGATGCAGGGGACGCAGGTTCGTGCCCCGGTCCGGGAGGATCCCACATGCTGCGGAGCGGCTGGGCCCGTGAGCCATGGCCGCTGAGCCTGCACGTCCGGAGCCTGTGCTCTGCAGCGGGAGAGGTCACAACAATGAGAGGCCCGCATACCGCAAAAAAAAAAAAAAAAAAAAAAGAATGGATGGGCACTGGGATTTTGAGTCTGAAAAACCTTGGCTTGAGAACTGACTCCACCACTTCCTGTATCTTGGGCAAAACCACTCTTCTCACTCTGGGCCAGGAGTAGAATAGCGACCCTTCGCTGCCCTCCTACTATATGCCAGAAACCGCTTAACGCTTGATGTGCTCTTGCTCAGAGGCAGTTTTTTAAAAGGTAGATACGATTCCATTGTTGCTGTGATAGAGGGGAATGGGAGCATTGGTGGCGATACTGAGAAAGCATGACGAACTGTGTGTAATTAGAAGTGAGACTCTGAGGGTTTAGGGTTTCCAGCCAGCTATGAGGATGGCTAACCTTTAGGAAGGTTGGGGATTTAACAACCAGAGAAAACCTGGACGACCTCGTGCAGTCGATGTGATTTTTTTCGCAAGCTGTGGTTTGCAGGCGCCAGGTGGGGCTTTTTTGGACTGGGAGATCCTCCCGCTGTTGATATTGCCTCAAAGATACGACTCCCCGTCCCAGCCTTGGCTCTTTATTTACAAAGAGAGGGGGTTGTTCACTGCCTCGGAGCAGGCTGGGCACGCCGCAGGGCCGGGGAAGGTGGACTCCTCCGGCCAAGTCGCACGGACGCCGGCGCGCTCAGCTGCCTTTGTAGTTGAGAGAGGCACCCCGCGCGGGGAGGGTGACACAGTGCTCCACGTGCTGCGCCAGCGCCCCGCCCACTTTGGGCCCTGACCTCCTCCTAGGCCCCGCCCCTCACGGATCGCGTTTTCTTCTAAGCCCCGCCCCTCTCACATCCGCCAGTCCCACCCCGCTCTCGGAGCTCCTCCCCGCCCCTCACTGAACACCCTTCCTTCGAAGCCCTGCCCCTTGCAGCCCGGCCGGGCCCTCACGACCCGCCCCCAGACGTTCCGCCCCGCCCCTCGCAGACCCCGGCTCAGCTCTCCTGCAGGCGCGGGTGGTGGGGCCCCGCGCCTTTTGTGTCGGGCTTGGGCCGCCGCGCGCGCTCTCCCCTCAGTTTCGACGCGCGGGCTGAGTTTGCCCGCGCGCGCCCTCTTGCCTCTCCGTCGGTGGCCTCGCAGCCGCCCGCGCCCGCCCGGGGACCGCGTCCCCCGTCTCGGGCGGGCGCACGCTC
>NW_006783036.1:4493939-4510371 GCF_000442215.2 Lipotes vexillifer | reverse complement strand
TCCCCTCCCCTCCCCTCCTCCCGGCGGCGTGCGCACACGGCGGCCCGGGCACGCGCCCGCCAAGATGGTAGGGGCCGGGGCCCAGCTGTCAGCCGCCGCCGCCGCAGCCCGTCCCCGCAGCTAGCGGCCCGGACGCCATCCCTGAGAAGATGAGCCCTCGCTGCCCCCCGCAGCCCAGCGAGACGCGGAGCCGCCGCGCCCGGGGCCGGCTGCCCCGCTAACGCCCCGCGCCCCGCGCCGCGCCCCCGGCCCCGCGCGCCCGCCCCGGCAGCGACAATGAGGTGAGTCGGCGGGCGCCTGGGCGTGGGGAGGGCGGGCGGGCGGCGTCCGGAGCTCTGGGCGGGCTTCGGGAACACCGTGGGGGGGGTGGGGGACCGTGAGAGGGTCTGGGGGAGTCGGAGTGGGCGGCCTTCTGGAAGCAGCGGGGTGTGCCGGCCTTTGCAGCTAGCGGGAGGCACACGTGGGGGCTGGGGGCCGCGTGGGGAGGCCGACCGCGCGGCAGGTGTGGCCGCGCCCGGCCCGGAGCCCCTCCGGCCTCCCTTCCCGGGGCTCTGTACCCTTGGTCGAAGCCTCCCTGTGCCAGCGCTCCGGGGCTTACACGTTAAGTGGTCGTTTCCTTCCACCTGGAGCTACTTGCCCGCTTCTGCTTCCTTTTTCTTGTCCCCGTCTCCTTTCTTCTTGCACGCCGGTCAAGTGCAAGACCCGCAATGTACCACTTACTGGTTTATCACCCAGCCAGGGGGACTGGTGGTTACCAGTTCGAGAAAAAACATTGCCAGCACCCAAGGAGCTCGGAATTCTCTCTCCAGAGGTAACCCAATCCTGACTTTTTGGGGATAATCACGTCCTTGCCTTTTGTCTGTGTGATTTTACCTTCCAAACATATATCCCATAAAAACTATAGTGTCTCTCGTCTCATTTTGACTGTTTTGTGATCTTTATATAAACGAAATACTAATGAAATATATATTCTTTTGTGTCCGGCTTTTTCACTCAACAAGCTTCTGAGATTCATCCATTATGTCGTAACCGTTGTTCATTTTTATTAATCTATAGTATTCCACTGTATGAAATACTACAATTTAACTATTCTGGTATTGGTAGACATTTGAATTGTTTCTAGCTTTAGACTATTAATAATAATGCTGTTTTGAATACTCTTATACATCTGGTACATTCATTTCTGTTGGGTATATACCTAGCAGTGGAACTTCTAGGTCAAAAGATACCCATATCTTCAACTTTAGGAGATAACACCAAGTTTCCAAAGTGTTTGTACCAATTTACACTCCTACCAGCAAATGTATGAGAGTTCTCATGCTCCATGTCCTTGTCAGCACTTGTCAACACTTACATTTTAGCCATCCTGGTGAGTGTGCAGCCATCCTGGTGAGGTATCCCATTGTGGTTTCGGATTGCAGTTTCTTGCTGACTGTTGAGGTTGAACATCTTTTCATGTTTATTTGGTATCCTCTTTTATGAAGTGCCTGTTCAAAAGTGTTTTCTTTTGGGGTTTACATGCCTTTTTCTTCCTAATTTGTAGGAGTTCTATTCCAGAGTCAAGAAGGTAGTTTCCTATGACATCGTCTAAAAATCTTACTGTTCTGCCTTTCAAATTAAGATCTGCAGTCCACTTGTGACTTTTGTGTAACTTGTGGAAAAGCAGTCAAATTTTATATTTAGCAGAACCATTTATTCAGTACTGTTTATCAGAAAGGTCATCTTTTCCCCATAGTTCTGCAGTGCCACCTTTGTCATCTTCCAGTCTTCCATTTGGGATCATTTCTTTCCATCTGAGGAATACCCTTTAGAATTACTCGTGCAGGTCTGCTGGTGACAAATTCTTACAGTGTTTGTTTGCAAATGTCATTATTTATCCTTCATTTGAAAAAAAACAGATTTATTGAGATATAATTCACATATCATAAAATTTACCCATTTAGAGTATGCAGTTTGGTGGTTTTTAGTATTTTCACAGAGTTATGAAACCCTTACCACAATCTAATTTTAGAACATTTTCCTCCATTTTAGAAGGGTCTTTTCAGTAGTTACAGAATTCTTGGTTTACCGTTGCTTTCTTTTAGCACTTTAAAGATAACCTCATTGTTTCTGACTTGGATTGTTTCTGTTGAGAAGTAACTTGTCATTCTTTGAAAGTCGTCTTTTTCTCTGGCTGCTTTTAAAATGTTCTCTGTGTTTGATTTTCAGCAGTTTTTTCTGTGCTGTCCTTAGTATGGATTTTTTTTTTTTTTAAATAACTTGTAACTTAGGGCTGGCTTCTTGAGTCTTTGGCTTTATGTCTCTCATTAGTTTTGGAAGTCATGAGCCATTAGGACTTCAAATATTGCTTCTGTCCCATTCCCCCTCACCTTGCCTTCTGGAGCTACCATTATACATGTTAGGCTATTTCACTGTATCTTCCTTCTGTGTTTTCTTAACCTTCCTTCTGTGTTTTCTGTTTGTCTCTTTGTCCTTCATTCTGGTTGTCTCCTCACTTATCTTTCCTATCAATTGACTTTTTAATTTCAGTTATTATATATTTTTTGATACTTTAATTTCCATTTTCTTTTCTTTTTATGGTTTCCAGCTGTCTGCCAAAATTATCAGTATTGTCTTTCATCTCCTTGAATATAGTATGTATGATTATCTTAATGTTTGTCCAATTATGGCAGTATTTGTGAGTCATTTCCAACGTCTGTTTCTCTTGGTTTTCATTCATATTGTCTTATCTCCTTTTGTGCCTAGTTGTTTTTGTTTTTTAATTCCATGCTGGACATCATATTTGCAGAATTGTTTGTAGAAATAATTTGAGACCTAAGAAGATGTTTTTCTCTTCCAGAGATAATTCACATTTGCTTTTGTCAGACAAATGGGGCACTTATAATCTGGGGTCACTTCAGTGTAGTCTCAAGGAATTGGGCTGTTTCTAAGCTGAGCTCCAGTCCTTATGAGAGCCAGCCTGTTCTGTTCACCTTTAGTGCTCATGTTCAGCTCTTCACCAGGACCTTTACCCGCCAACCTAAAGCCAAACTTTTAGGATTCCCTTCAAAGTTGGCAGACATCTCCAGGGAAAAGTAGCCCCAAATACTGAACTCACCTCCCTGAGCCTCTGATAGCCCTTCTTCCTCCAGGCCTCCAAGCAGATATTTATTCTGTTTTTTTTCCCTGCTTTTCTAGTTCTTTTCAACTGGAGGATTGTTCTGATTTACTAAGTTCATGTTTACTGGAAGTAAAAGTCCCTGATGTATATGCATGTTAGGAGCAGTTTGAGTCAATATTCAATTTCAGAGGAGACTCAAGCTACCCAGTTACAGAAGCTGTGGAGAATAACAACACCAATTTTTTTGTGTGATAACTATATTAGATCATTTCAGTTTGTGTAATGCACTTAGAATCAAGATAACTTTAAGAATAAATCTTTATTTCCTCTTAATATGTAATTAATTGAAAAAAATGGCAGATCATTACTGTAAAGCAAAGGATTTTGGAAGCAGGTGCTTTCCTCTCTTCTTTTAATGTTCATTTCTTTCTCCTGTCTTGATTTCCTTAATTGTTTATTTGATAAAAATTACCCCTTTCTTGGCCCACTTGAATAGAACATTTCATTTTTTGATCAATAATGACATAATAGTATTCTCAGATCCCATTTTGGGGGATCGAATGACAAGGCATGGATATAGAAATGAAAGTTTTTAAATACTTTTTCCAAAATGAGTCATTCAGTTACCCTTTTCCTTTACACAGATTTTTTTAAAAAAACGCTGCTAACAGTTTAACATGGTTCTCTGTTGCAGACTGTTTGTAGTTAAACATCTATACGTGTATATTTACATGTACCTCTTGAGGTACATGGCTTTTGCAAATGGACCTGAATGAGTCCAGGAGGTCTGTTCGTCATTACCTCTGTTGTCAGTTCATTTGATTTGCATATTTATAAGCAATGTGGCTCATCTGTGAAAAATACTTTCTTTTTTGTTCAGTCTGAATTTCTTTAACGAAAATGACAACATTTTTCTTGCTAGATAATCTCATGGGAGTACATAGATAAGACGTTTTGAAAATGGTCTGAAATGGAGCCTCTAAACTGATGCTTTTCAGGAGTGTCTCAGAAAGACATAGAGCTACAGATGCATTCTAACAAATAAACTGAACATTTGAGGCACATGTCCACATAGTTTAGTTTTGCTAAACTATGTGGACATGGTGAATTATCCAAGTCACTGTTTTGCTGACTTGGATAATTAAGGATGTGTCTGAGTTTTTCTTAATTTTCTAAACTATTGCCTGAATTCTTATTTCCCTTTTCCTAAGAGACGTTATGTATTCTCATATCTCATTCAGAAATCATTTTTCGAGGCCTTACCGTTGCCTGATACTGGATTTGGTGGTAAGGAGGTAGAAGGGGCCAAACCTCCCCTCCCCCAAATAGTCTCTATCCCTAAAAGATTTACAAAAATTTACCAAATCCCTTTCTGCGTCATTTTTCTACTTAAAAACAAAGATGCCCACATACACAGTATACAATATATTTCTGCTTACATACCTTAGTCATTTATCTGTTGGGAAGGTTCTCTTCTGTGAACGTTTTCCCCCTCTGCCTTTTATCTTTTAAAGATTTGATATATAGAAATTTAAGATTTTTATGTTATCAAGTCATTTTCTTTGTGAGTTTTCCATCATTTCTTACGTTTTAGCATTTGTCTAGCAGTTCGGTGAGTATTAAGTTGTTTTCTATATGTAAAATTTCACAAAAGTTCATCCTTCAAATTGTCTGGAATATGAGGTAGAGATCAAAATTACATTTTTCTTCAAAAATGCTGATCAGATACTTGATTATATTAGTAGATATATGGCAGAGGTATCAGGAATGTTTTCTAAGTTGGATGGCAGAACAAACATGCAGATTCCAAAGTCGTCTCCAGGGCCGCATGGTAACATCTGAAGCAGGATCACCTCCAGTCTTCAGAAAGCTCGCCTGCCCCCGCCAGGGCCACCCTTGTGTGTGTAAGGCATGGCCAGCCTCCCATCTCACAGGTCTGGTTATGTGCCAGGGAGCTACCTCCTCTGGGCCAAGGGCACTTTATCAATTTGGAGTTCTGCAGAATGCAGTGCAGTTACAGGGTACAGCGTGAGATACCCATGCACAGACACAGTCTTCACACACCACAGTTAGCCGGCACTAGCTAACACAAGTACATCTCAGAGCTTATTGCTGCAGGATAGGGGCAGGGGAGCATTCCTCCAGGTATCTTTGGAAGTTGTGTTCGGGAGACCAGCTATGGGGTTGTGGCGCTTCTGTGTGTGTACCTTCGACTCTCTTCAGTTGTTCTGTCTGTTTTTAGACCTGTACCATTACTATATTTACCTTGTGGGTGATGATTTTTAATATGAGTAGCATCATCTTTTTATTAAAGTAATGTCCTTTTGAATTTTGCTGGTTTGGTAGTTTTGTTTGTATCTAGTTACATAAACATAAGAAATTTAAACTTAGTTTTATAATTGCACATAAATAAGCTACATGAAAATAAATCGGCATTGTTTCACAAGATTTTTTTCCCTTTAAAGGTAATCTATATACTACCCAGGTTTGAACCTTGCGGTAGACTATAAGCTTGGTGACTCCGAGTTGAGTGAATATCATAAGTGCCTTAATAGTGTGATGACAACTTAGAGAAGAGCACCTCCAGCTGACGTCAGGGTGGGGTGGGAAGGACAGTGGTCCCCTCAGCAAACAGCTTTTTCTCTTTCTTAGCCTGAAAGGAGAAGACCTCATAGAAATGACTTCTAGTGGCAGTTTTTATTTTTCTGGTTTAAATGTAGTATATATTGAATGTGGAGAATTTGAAAACATAGAAAGTATAAAGAGGACAATAAAAATCAGCATTGATCCTGCTGTTTAGGGATAACCCATTAAACATGGGGTATAGTCTCTTTATCTTTTTCACGTGTAAGTGAAACATTTTCACAAAATTGATACTATACTGTGTATTTGTACTGGGCATTTTACATTCAACATATATGCATTTCCCCTTCGTTAAATGTTCTTTGAAAACATTTAAAATAGCTGCATAATAGTCTATCAGATGATATACCATAATTTATTTACCAGTACCCCAAGTTTGGGACAGTTAGCTTTGTTTTTAGGATTTCATCGTTGTAAATAATACGATGATAATGTCTGTACATAAATCTTAGGGTATGTCTCTGGTTATTTCCTTAAGATAAGTTAGCAAAATAGTATTATTACTGGAACCAAAGGCTGTTGATAAATTTTAAGCAAAGAAGAGAGAAAGATAAAGTTAATGAAAGGAACTTTATTCCTGGTCTTAAATTGGAGGTTCCCCTCCCAAAAAGCAAAGGACTAGGAGAGGAATCAGAAGTAAATGGTGTGGTTGCATCTGCTTGCCAGTGGGGGGAGCCCTGTTCTCAAGTCCTCTATAGCTACTGTGAAGATGGATTGTCTGTCTTTGTCTTTAAGGCTGTGGGAAAGGCATCTTCTGCTTCTGGGTTTGGACTTAACGTAGGAATGTGAATGACCTTTTTCTTTTTATAATATTGAGTTAGGCCACATTTGTCCCTTGTATTCTAAACAGCCTGGGATTTAGAGTCTAATAGACCTGGATTCTGCCCCAGAGCCACTCCTTACCAGCTGACTGACTTTGAGCAAATTACTTAACCTTTATGAACGGACACTTTTCTCAGATATAAATGAGGATAACCCTACTTCTTTCTCAGGGTTTTGTGAGGATCAAATGAGAATACATAGAAAGTTCTCGGCTTACGGTGTTCAGTAAAGGTTAGCTGTTTACTTCCCCCGCCTCAATTTGTTATGTCTGTGAAGGAGATGAACCCGGAAAGATCTGGGGCACTTCTGATTTCAGATATTCTGCCCTTTTGTCAGATTGCTATGTGAGTTCTCGACCATATGTGATAATGTTTTGGTTTAGAAACCACAGTTGCTATCGATGCTTCAACTTCTAAAAATGATTCAGGGCCATTCTCTGTAAAAGAGACAAAATAGAACTACTGAAATAAAGACAAAACAGGAGGCATGTTATTTTGGAGTAGAGAAGACCATTGTACCAGGAAATTTAGATTAAGAAGTAGTTACTGCAGTTGAGCAGTTAGTTGTGAAAGTCATGGAGGTGGTGGCAGAAAGGGCAGTGGGAGCCAGTGTGACGCGGTTTCTGAGTGACTTAGCGGAAATGGGCAACGTCCCTTACAAGGGCTTGGTTTTGGAAACCTCTTACTCACCTTCTCCAGTCCTTCCCCCTTGCCATATATCTGCCCTGGGCCCCTCTGTAAAGCTTCCAGCACCTTAAACACTCTCTGGGTGCTGCCCTCCTCCCTGGGCTCTCTCTCTGGAGCTGTGTCTATTGTTCTGGAGCTGTGTCTATTGCTCTGGAGCTGTGTCTATTGCTCTGGAGCTGTGTCTATTGCTCTGGAGCTGTGTCTATTGCTCTGGAGCTGTGTCTATTGCTCTGGAGCTGTGTCTATTGCTCTGGAGCTGTGTCTATTGCTCTGGAGCTGTGTCTATTGTTCTGGAGCTGTGTCTATTGCTCTGGAGCTGTGTCTATTGCTCTGGAGCTGTGTCTATTGCTCTGGAGCTGTGTCTATTGCTCTGATCTTGTCTTCATTCTCCTCCAAAGGGTCCTTAAGTAAGAAAAGGTCTGATGGACTAATTCGTGAGTTGACCAGAGTTCACCTACTTCCTTTTCCTCTTCACCTTGCTAAGTTCTTAGCCTTCAGATCTTAGCTTAAATGTCACTTCCTCAGGGAGGCAGTCCTGGACTTCGACCCTGGCTGATGGCCCTCCCCGATTATTTGCCCCTGTGGGATTCCATATTTCCTATTCTGTTATTTTATTTTATTTTTGGCCACGCTGCGTGGCATGTGGGATCCTAGCTCCCTGACCAGGGATGGAACCCATGTCCCCTGCATTGGAAGCACGGAGTCTCAACCTCTGAACCGCCAGGAAAGTCCCTCTGTTACTTTTTGTATTTATAATTACTTAATCTTTTTCCTCCTATACTTCATAAAGGATTATGCTTGTTTCCATCTCTGTTGGGTCCCTAGAGCCTAGCGCTGTGCCTGGCAGTTGGTAGATGCTTAATGAATATTGATGCTGCCACTTGTACGTAAAATGGGTAGTAAATCATGACATTCATTCTGCCTTGTCATGGGTCCTTCCAAGTACCACATTAAAGGCAGCTCCCAAATGAGTGAAGCTGGCATCCAAGATGAAAACTCTTTCGTTATGTGCTTAATGAGTTAATGAATTACTGGGTGACAGTGCTTTCATCTGGTGTTTCCATACCACTGCCAGGAGACAGGATTTGTTTATTGATGTGTGGATGGATTTTTTTCCCTGAATTTTCTTTGTAAGGACGTTGTGCACTGTAACTCTCCATGTCCCTGATGTTTCTCGAACTTGAATGTGCATAGGAATCCCTGTGTGTATGTCCTTCCAAAATGCAGATCCCAGGCCCCGTTGCCAGGGATGGAGGAATGCTTTTCATAATTTTTTTTCCTGTTTTTATTAATAGACTTTATACTTTAAACCAATTTTAGAGTTATGGAAAAGTTGAGCAGATAGTACAGAGAGTTCCATACACTCTCCACATATACAGTTTCCCTTGTTATTAATATCTTACGTGGTACATTTGTTATACTTAGTAAACTAATATTGGTACAATATTATTAGCTGAAGTGCCTAGTATATTCAAGTTTGCTTGTTTTTTCCTAATGTCCGTTTTCCAAGGTCTGATGCAGGATACCACGTTACATTTAGTTGTTAAATCTCCTTAGACCCCTCTGCTGTGGCTAGTTTTTCAGACTGTCTTTAATTTTTGAAGATCTTGACTCTTTTTGAGAATACTTGTTTAGGTATATTGTAGGATGCCCTCTTCCATTGGAATTTATTTCATGTTTTTCTCATGGTTAGCCTGGGGTTGTTAAGTTTCAGGCAGGAAGATCACAGAGATAAAGTGACATTCCATTCCATGTTACAGAGGGTCCGTGCTGCAGCGCGATTCATCACTGTGGATGTTGACCTTGATCACCTGGCTGAAGCAGTGTTTGTCAGGTTTCATCATTGTGAAGTTACTCTTCTGTTCCCCTTTTCATACTGTCTTCTCTTCAAGACGGTCACTATTCGTAGCTCACACTTAAGGGGGAGAGAGTCGTGCTCCTCATGGTGAGCGTTTTTTAAATTTTAATAACTAAGTATTTATTTTTGTGTATTAGAAGAAAATCAGTGCGTCAAATTAGTGGTATTTTAACCGGGTTCCCCAGAAAACTGTACCCGAGATGAACGCTTCTGTGTGTTTGGAAGAGAGCACAGGGTTGATATTTGTGGGGCCGAAGGGAGAAGCCTCTGTCCATTAGCTACTGTCTCCGTTTGGCAAAGGATTGCTCCACGGGGCATTAATTGCCCCTGTACATGGTGATGTTCTCAGTGGGCACTGAGAGGGCTCACGTGGCAGCCCCCCGGGGCCGCAGCAGGGACTGGACACAGGTCAGAGCCCGGGCACAACTGGTTGCCTCAGGGGTGGCTAGAATAAGAAACAGGTAAGGCAGGAGGAGCTGAAGTGACGCAGGCTAGGTGCTTAACGCACGTGATTTTGTGGGGACTGCTTCTCTTTCTTTGAAATTTGTTTTTACTCACTGCTTCTCGATTTTCAGTCATGGCTCGAAAGTTTTCTGTGATACCAGCTTGAATTCACCTCTGTTTTTTCTAGTACGTGTACAGTTTCTTTTCTTTTTTCTTTTTTCAAACATTTAAATCTTTGATCCATTTGGAATTAAATATACGGTGTGAGAGCTGGATACAATTTTAACCTTTTCCATCTGGTCTTTCAGTTATGCCAATACCCCTTATTAAAAATTTCATTTTCTGGGACTTCCCTGGTGGTGCAGTGGGTAAGACTCCACACTCCCAATGCAGGGTGTCCAGGTTTCAATCCCTGGTCAGGGAACTAGATGCCACGTGCATGCCGCAACTAAGAGTTCGCACATGCCACAACTAAGGAGCCTGCCTGCCGGAATTAAGGAGCCCATGTGCTGCAACTGAGGAGCCAGCGAGCCACAACTAAGGAGCCCCCTGCTGCAGCTAAGACCCAGCACAACCAAATTAATTAATTAATTTTTTTAAAATTCCATTTTCTCCCAGTGTTTTGAGATTCTGTCCTTTGTCATATTTAATTAATTTAACCTATTGCTGGATTTTCTGTTATGTTCCATTGGTCTGCATTTATTCATGTGTCAATACCTCACTTTTGATTAAAGAGGTTCTATAGTGTGTTTTAATATTTAGTAGGGCTAATACTCTCTTACTGCTCTAGTGAGTTGATTTTTAAAGAAAAAGATTAATTGATAGCACTCACGTTAAACAGATATGACAAAAATCATGAATGACCAAACAGTGCTTTAATCCAAGGGAACAAATCCAGAATGCCATGAGTCAGGCATCTGTCTGCCCCTTGGGGAGAATTCTCACTTATAACATGACATGTGTGGCTTTTGAATATGAATCCAAGGAGGCATCTGTGAGGCTGGAGGACACTTACAGACAATGTGACCCCTCGGGCTAGGATTGTCAGCACAGTCAAAGCACCCCGTGGGTCACTCTCCCTCCAAAGTATTAATGAAACTGGTTTATTTTGGAGGGTTTTGACCTGTAAAAAAATACTCATTTGTCAAACCATAGAAAGTTAGATTGAGAAACTTAGAAATTCTCTAAGTCCAGTGGTTTTTAATCCTCACTGGGCATCAGAAACAGTTGAAAAGGCCCTCTTCCCCACCCTCCACCTGATGCCTGGGCCCTACCTTAGAGAGTACATTAATCTGGGATGAGGTGTTTTGTTGTTGTTTCATTTGAAATCTCCAGGTTATTTAAGTGTGGAGCCACAGTTAAGAACTGCTGACCTAGTCCTGAGTTTCAAGACTAGGGGCTGGTTTTTTGGAAGGTAGTAAGTGCTCAATAAGTGTCTGCTGACTAATGCATGAGCCCCCTATTTCTCAGATGAGAAAATGGACACAGACTCCAGAGGCCGCTTGCCTAGGCCTCACAGGCAGTGAGGTGTTAGGGACAGGAAGCTCGGATGTCTTATCTCGCGGTTCTGGTCTTATTTTTCACTCTTCTTCACCCATGGTTTCATCTTTAGTTATAGGCAGAAGCAGGCAAGAGCATTTGCTCTCTTGATTCGTGGGTTCATTTTTATGACCTCGACCCTAGTTCCTCCTATTCAGTACAGCAAAAACTTGGGAATGAGCCTGAGACTTCGTAGTGAGACAGCTGGACTATGCTGAAATTTCAGCCTGCATTCAGTGTCAGCCCACCTCTAGGTAGGGGTCAGGGGGAGACAGGAAAGGAGGAGCAGGGGCACCAGGGACTGCCGTTCCTTGTGTATCCGTGGTGTGTCAGGCTCTGTGCCTAGGAGTTTTCAGCTCTCTCATTTTTTGAAGGGAGCTCCATGCCTCCAGCCGTAAGGCATGTTAGATTTTAGATTACAGTGCATGATGACATTACTTTTGATTAATGCTTTGTTTGAATTCGGGCTTTATGGTTTTCTGTTAGTCAGCAGTAATGCCTGATCTCTGTTTTCTCACACTCCACATTGCTTCATCCCCTAATTTGCTTAGTCCCCTGGGAAAAACTCAAATTTCAGAACTGCAGAAGTTGTAGAGACCAACTAAAGAAGACTTGAATTAAATTATGAGTGATTTGTGTTAGAAAGTTGCCATTGGGTTCCATTTTAAACGTTAAGTTGTACTGGATTGGGGGGTTCTACTTCTGGCCGTGTTTTAGTCCTGTTAAGAGCAAGAAAAGGTGAAAAGTTTAAAAATAACATCACAACCAGAAGACATAGACTGGCTGAATGGCTACAAAAACAAGACCTGTATATATACTGTCTACAAGAGACCCACTTCAGACCTAGGGACACATACAGACTGAAAGTGAGGGGACGGAAAAAGATACTCCATGCAAATGGAAATCGAACAAAAGCTGGAGTAGCAATTCTCATATCAGACAAAATAGACTCTAAAATAAAGACTATTACAAGAGACAAAGAAGGACACTGCATAATGATCAAGGGATCAATCCAAGAAGAAGATACAGCAATTGTAAATATTTATGCACCCAACATAGGAGCATCTCAATACATAAGGCAAATACTAACAGCCATAAAAGGGGAAATCGACAGTAACACAATCATAGTAGGGGACTTTAACACCCCACTTTCACCAATGGACAGATCATCCAAAATGAAAATAAATAAGGAAACACAAGCTGTAAATGATACATTAAACAAGATGGACTTAATTGATATTTATAGGATATTCCATCCAAAAACAACACAATACACATTCTTCTCAAGTACTCATGGAACATTCTCCAGCATAAATCATATCTTGGGTCACAAATCAAGCCTTGGTAAATTAAGAAAATTGAAATCGTATCACGTATCTTTTCCGACCACAACGCTATGAGACTAGATATCAATTACAGGAAAAAAAATCTATAAAAAATACAAACACATGGAGGCTAAACAGTACACGACTTAATAACCAAGAGATCACTGAAGAAATCAAAGAGGAAATCATAACATACCTAGAAAGAAATGACAGTGAAAATACGACGATCCAAAACCTATGGGATGCAGCAAAAGCAGTTCTAAGAGGGAAGGAAGTTTATAGCAATACAATCCTACCTTAAGAAACAAGAAACATCTCAAACAACCTAACCTTACACCTAAAGCAATTAGAGAAAGAAGAACAAAAAAACCCTCAAAGTTAGCAGAAGGAAAGAAATAATAAAGATCGGCTCAGAAATAAATGAAAAAGAAATGAAGGAAAGAATAGCAAAGATCAGTAAAACTAAAAGCTGGTTATTTGAGAAGATAAAAAATTGATAAACCATTAGCCAGACTCATCAAGAAAAAAAGGGAGAAGACTCAAATCAATAGAATTAGAAATGAAAAAGGAGAAGCAACAACTGACACTGCAGAAATACAAAGCATCATGAGGGATTACTACAAGTCTGTGCCAATAAAATGGACAACCTGGAAGAAGTGGACAAATTCTTAGAAATGCACAACCTTCCGAGACTGAACCAGGAAGAAATAGAAAATATGTACAGACCAGTCACAAGCACTGAAATTGAGACTGTTATTAAAAATCTTCCAACAAACAAAAGCCCAGGACCAGATGGCTTCACAGGCAAATTCTATCAGACATTTAGAGAAGAGCTGACACCTATCCTTCTCAAACTCTAAACTCAAAATACAGCAGAGGGAGGAACACTCCCAAACTCATTCTACGAGGCCACCATCACCCTGATACCAAAACCAGACAAAGATGTCACAAAGAAAGAAAATTACAGGCCAATATCACTGATGAACATCAATACAAAAATCCTCAACAAAATACTAGCATACAGAATCCAACAGCACATTAAAAGGATCATCCACCATGATCAAGTGGGGTTTATCCCAGGAATGCAAGGATTCTTCAATATATGCAAGTCAATCAATGTGATAAACCATACTAACAAATTGAAGGAGAAAAACCATATGATCATCTCAATAGATGCAAAGAAAGCTTTTGACAAAATTCCACACGCATTTATGATAAAAACCCTCCGGAAAGTAGGCATAGAGGGAACTTTCCTCAACATAAGAAAGGCCATATATGAAAAACCCACAGCCAACATCGTCCTCAATGGTGAAAAACTGAAAGCATTTCCACTAAGGTCAGGAAGAAGACAAGGTTGCCCACTCTCACCACTGTTACTCAACATAGTTTTGGAAGTTTTAGCCACAGCAATCAGAGAAGAAAAAGAAATAAAAGGAATCCAAATCGGAAAAGAAGAAGTAAAGCTGTCACTGTTTGCAGATGACACGATACTATACATAGAGAATCCTAAAGATGCTACCAGAAAACTGCTAGAGCTAATCAATGAATTTGGCAAAGTAGCAGGATACAAAATTAATGCACAGAAATCTCTAGCATTCCTATACACTAATGATGAAAAATCTGAAAGTGAAATTAAGAAAACACTCCCATTTACCATTGCAACCAAAAGAATAAAATAACTTGGAATAAACCTACCTAAGGAGACAAAAGACATATATTCAGAAAATTATAAGACACTGTTGAAAGAAATGAAAGATGCTACAAATAGATGGAGACATATACCATTTTCTTGGATTGGAAGAATCAACATTGTGAAAATGACTGTAATACCCAAAGCAATCTGCAGATTCAATGCAATCCCTATCAAACTACCACTGGCATTTTTCACAGAACTAGAACAAAAAATTTCACAATTTGGGCTTCCCTGGTGGCGCAGTGGTTGAGAGTCCGCCTGCTAATGCAGGGGACGCGGGTTCATGCCCCGGTCCGGGAAGATCCCACGTGCTGCGGAGCGGCTGGGCCCATGAGCCATGGCCGCTGAGCCTGCACGTCCAGAGCCTGTGCTCCACAACGGGAGAGGCCACAACAGTGAGAGGCCCACATACCGCAAAAAAAAAAAAAAAAAATTCACAATTTGTATGGAAACACAAAAGACCCCGAATAGCCAGAGCAATCTTGAGAAAGAAAAACGGAGCTGGAGGAATCAGGCTCCCTGACTTCAGGCTATACTACAAAGCTACAGTAATCAAGACAGTATGGTACTGGCACAAAAACAGAAATATAGATCAGTGGAACAGGATAGAAAGCCCAGAGATAAACCCATGCACATATGGTCACCTTATCTTTGATAAAGGAGGCAAGAATATACAGTGGAGGAAAGACAGCCTCTTCAATAAGTGGTGCTGGGAAAACTGGACAGGTACATGTAAAAGTATGAAATTAGAACACTCCCTAACACCATACACAAAAGTAAACTCAAAATGGATTAAAGACCTAAATGTAGGGCCAGACACTATAAAACTCTTAGAGGAAAACATAGGCAGAACACTCTATGACATAAATCACAGCAGGATCCTTTTTGACCCACCTCCTAGAGAAACGGAAATAAAAACAAAAATAAACAAATGGGACCTGATGAAACTTAAAAGCTTTTGCACAGCAAAGGAAACCACAAACAAGACGAAAAGACAACCCTCTGAATGGGAGAAAATATTTGCAAATGATGCAACTGACAAAGGATTAATCTGCAGAATTTACAAGCAGCTCATCTAGTTCAATATCAAAGAAAAAACCAACCCAATCCAAAAATGGGCAGAAGATCTAAGCACACATTTCTCCAAAGAAGATATACAGATTGTCAACAAACATGAAAGGATGCCCAACATCACTAATCATTAGGGAAATGCAAATCAAAACTACAATGAGGTATCACCTCACACCAGTCAGAATGGCCATCGAAAAATCTACAAACAATAAATGCCAGAGAGGGTGTGGAGAAAAGGGAACACTCTTGCAGTGTTGGTGGGGATGTGAATTGGTACAGCCACTATGGAGAACAGTATGGAGGTTCCCTAAAGAACTACAAATAGAACTACCATATGACCCAGCTCTCCATGCCCTGGCTACATCAGCCCCCGCCCCATGATTCCCTTCTGGAACCTTCTATCCAACTATTCCCCTTCCGACCGCTGGTCTCTCTGGATCCTCCCTCCTCCCGGCTCTCCCTGGGAAACCTCAACTCACAATTAAAATCTCCTTCTCTCACAGTATGGAGGTTCCTTAAAAAACTAAAAATAGAACTACCATATGACCCAGCAATCCCACTACTGGGCATATACCCTGAGAAAACCATAATTCAAAAAGAGTCATGTACCAAGATGATCATTGCAGCTCTGTTTACAATTGCCAGGACATGGATGCAATCTAAGTGTCCATTAACAGATGAATGGACAAAGAAGATGTGGCACATATATACAATGGAATATTACTCAGCCATAAAAAGAAATGAAATTGAGTTATTTGTATGTAGTGAGGTGTATGGACCTAGAGTCTATCATACAGAGTGAAGTAAGTCAGAAAGAGAAAAACAAATACTGTATGCTAGCACATATATGGAATCTAAAAAAAAGGGTCACGAAGAACCTAGGGGCAAGTCTGGAATAAAGACACAGACCTACTAGAGAATGAACTTGCGGATATGGGGAGGGGAAAGGGTAAGCTGTGACAAAGTGAGAGAGTGGCATGGACATATATACACTACCAAATGTACAACAGATAGCTAGTAGGAAGCAGCCGCATAGCACAGGGAGATCAGCTGGGTAATTTGTGACCACCTAGAGGGTTGGGGTAGGGAGGGTGGGAGGGAGGGAGATGCAAGAGGGAAGACATATGGGAACATATGCATATGTATAACTGCTTCACTTCGTTACAAAGCAGAAACTAACACACCATTGTAAAGCAATTATACTCCAATAAAGATGGTAAAATAAATAAATAAACGCAAATAGACACCAAA
>NW_006783036.1:4425726-4493929 GCF_000442215.2 Lipotes vexillifer | reverse complement strand
GGGGGAACGAATCAGTTTGAAGGCATGGGAGAGCTACAAGGCAGAAAGGATTTGCAGAGCCAAGATTTGGTAGAGGGTCAGGTAAGCCCGACATTGGGCACCAGTTCTTCCTTTGACGCAGTTGTCATTGCTGAAATTGTCAACTGAGAAGCTGGTTAGAGCTTTCGGGAGATTCATGGGACAGGGGAGATTAAAAAAAAAAAAAGTTGGTATTTGCACCCTTTGCCAGGGACGAGGAGCCCTAGTAAACGCCCCAGTTTTCATAAGGGCTCTGCTTAGGAGCAAGGGTGAACTTAGGCATAGACTGGCCTTCTCAGGAACTGGAGTACTGCTTTGAATCATCTCAATATCTAACTAGATTAAGGTGACCCGGAGTGGTTTGTACCCCTGACCTACCTACCTGCGCATTAGAAACAAAAGCAAATCCTCCTAGAGGAGCCGCGAATCACCTATACAGTTTTTATTTTTAATAATAAATTTATTTGTTTTTACTTTTGGCTGTGTTGGGTCTTCGTTGCTGCTCATGGGCTTTCTCTGGTTGAGGCAGGCGGGGGCTGCTCTTCGTTGTGGTGCGCAGGCCTCTTATTGTCGTGGCTTCTCTTGTTGCAGAGCACGGGCTCTAGAGCGCAGGCTCAGTAGTTGTGGCACACGGGCTTCATTGCTCTGCGGTTGTGGGATCTTCCTGGGCCAGGGATAGGACCCGTGTCCCCTGCACCGGCAGGCGGATTCTTAACCACTGCGCCACCAGGGAAGTCCTATACAGTTTTCATATACAGTGACTGACACTCGAACAAAAATTATCAGATATATGAGAAGATAAGACTTAACCAAAAACCAAGGGAAAACATAGACAGTAAGGACAGACATAATAAAATGATCGACTTGGATTTTTCAAGAACTATGATTAGCATATTTAAGGAAATAAGTTGTGTTTTACTTTTTCTTGTTCACCATGGCCATCTCAGCTTAGAGGCTGACTCAGACTCCAGACAAGAGTGTTTATAGTATTTCAGTGGAGGGCACGTGTGAACAAGTGTGACTGCCAGTTGTCCTTGGGCGTATTTGCATGGTTCTAATCATCTTTGCTTAATCCCCTGCTATGTAGCTTTGAGGTAGGGACAGAAGAGAAATTGGAATGATGATCACAGGATTTTAGATCTCAGAACTAGAAGAGCCCCTGGAAGTCAATATATTGACCTTATTATTTTTATCTTTGAGAGACGTGTACATGGTGATTGGTTTAGGCAATGTAAACACATGTGGAAGTTATTTTACACAATAAAGGTGGTGTTAAATACTTAATGTAAACGTAATTTCAATAAATGTGAGTAGTTTATGTTTGTTTGTTTGTTTGTTTGTTTTTGTCTGAGCCACATGGCTTGTGGGATCTTAGTTCCACGACCAGGGATTGAACCCGGGCCCCAGCACTGAAATCGCCAAGTTCTGAACACTGGACCTCCAGTGAATTCCCTAAATGTGAATACTTTAAAAATACTTTAGAATTTTAAATTTACTATAATAAATGTGAATTTTTTTTAAAAAAGTATAGACTTCTCTATATTATAAATACATGACTACTGCCTATTTATCTATTTTCACATGTCATACCTGCTTTAATTTTTACTTGAAAGATAGATATTGAGTACCTACCATATGCAAGACAGTGGTACTAGGGATAGGGCGAGTGAAAGTTGGACCTTGGGTAGTAGTGTGTAGCCAAGAAGGGGAGCGTGAGGCATCTGAGATGAAAGTGGCAGAAAAGAGGTATGGACAGCACAATTTTTTTAATTTATGTTTTTGCATTTGCAGTGGGCTAGGCTAGGCTCTTTTATCTTCTGTTTTCGTTCTTTTACACTTCTTTTTACTGGTTTATTCTTTCGTCCAGTTGGCTTTTCGGTTGCTTGAAAACAATAGTCTTCAGAAAGTCTCTCATTAATTTAGTTTAATGTCTCTGGTGCTTCAAGTTATTCATGATTTATCTCTAATTAGTGGCCCTTTAGAGGGCTTTCCTTTCACTGAGCTCTGACCCACTGAAGTCATTAGCAATTCAAAAATTTAAATTCTCTAACATTTGCCTGAACACAGAAAACTGTTGGGCCTGGCACATGTTTGAAGCCCTTTATACAAAATAGAAACACCACACCTTGGAGCCTCGGTGCCTATAAACAGATGAAAATCGAATATACCCATTGGCGCCACGTTCTTCTACCAGCTGAGATTTCTAACTGATCAGCTTTAGGGACTTCCTTTCCTAGGAAGAAGGAAAATGCTCTCCTCGTTTTGTGTCACTGTGCAAAATAGAAGTGTAAGCAATACACTGAGTCAGAGAAGAGTCCCAAATAGAAAAGCAGTACTAGAAAGAGAACCAACTGGTCCCTTCACAAGAGCAAAGAGCGATATGCCTCAGAGTGTCCACATCTGTGGGGCATGAGGCAGCGACCGTGAATCACACAGGTGGATAATCATCCCCTGACTTTCATCGAGTTCACTGATTCCTGGGCTGTGAGTAGAAGACATGGTTATCCACACATGTAACTTATTCCTAAGAAGACAGAGCACAGGCACCTCAAGTTCAGCGTGTCTAAAACTAGACTCACTACCACTATCTTATGAGCCATTGATACTTGACAAAGATGCCAAGACAATTCAATGGGAAAAATAGCCTTTTCAACAAATGCTGGGACAACTGAATATCAGCATACAGAAGAATGAAGTTGAACCCACCTACCTCCATATACAAAAGAACTCAAAATAGATAATGAACTTAAATGTGGAAGCCAAAACTGTAGTCTCTTATAGGAGAAAAATATGAGTAAATCTTCACGGCCTTGGGTTAGGCAGTGATTTTTTAGACATAACACCAAAACACAAATAGTATCAATAAAAGAAAAAAAATAAATTGGATTTCATCTAAAGTAGTGTGCTGCAAACTATACTATCAAGAAAGTGAGAAGACAAGTCACAGAATGGGAGAAAGTATCTGCATGTTATGTATCTGATAATGGACTTATATCTAAAATATACAAAGAACTCTTACAACTCAATAATAAAAAGAAAACTGACTTTAAAAATGGGCGAATGATTTAAACGGACACTTCTCCAAAGAAGATGTACAGATGGCCAATAAGCACATGAAAAGGTACTCAGCATCATTTAGACATGAGGAAGCACAAACCAAAGCCCTGTGAGATACCACTTCACAGTCACTGGAATAAAAAGGACAGATAATAACAAATGTTGGTGAGGGTGTGGATGCTCTGCACACATTGGGTAAGTGGCTCTGTGGGTAAATCTCATTGGAGCCCTCAGACATTGGCTGGGGTGAATGTAAAAGGGTACAGTTGCTTTGGAAAACAGTTCGGTAGTCCTTCAAAACATTAAACAGAGTTTCCATATGTCTTGGCATTTCCCCTGTGAGGCATATACCTGAGAGAAATTAAACATACGTCCATACAAAACTTATATACATGAATGTTCATAGGAGCATTATTTATAGTAGCCAAACAGTGAAAACAACCCAAATGTCTGATAAATGGATAAATAAAATGTGGGCTCTTCATACAGTGGGATATTACTCAGCAATAAAAAGGAATGAGGTACCCATACTGATACAACATGGATGAACCTTGAAAACATTATGCTAAGAGAAAGAAGCCAATCACAAAAGACCACATATTGTTTGATTCCATTTATATGAAATGTCAAGAAAAGGCAAATCCATAGAGACAGGAAGTAGATTAGTAGGTGCTGAGGTTAAGGGGTGAGAATGGGGAGGGGCTGCTGAGGGGTATAAGGTTTCTTTGGGGGATGATGAAAACATTCTAAAATTAGATTGCAGTGATTGTCATGCCACCTTGTGAACATACTAAAAAATCATTGAATTGTGTACTTTAAATGGGTGGTTTTTATGGAATGAAAAAATCTCTTTCTAAATAAATCTGTTAAAAAAAAAAAAAATAACTGAACACATTGCTCTCCTTCCCAGACTTTCCTTCTTCCAAAATCCTCAGTCTCTGTGGGCTGCGCACTGTGGTCCAAACTAGAAGCCTAGAGGCTTGATGGAGTCAGATCCAAGTGGATACATCATTATCATTATCATGTCTTCTTCCGTAAACTCTCTTTTGTCGCCTTCAGAGCTGTGATACTGACATACATAGGTCTTCAGCATTCTTAAAATGCCATAATTATATTCTCCTTTTGTTCTCTACCTCTTAAACTGTCTCCTCTTTATTTTGTTAAATTGTCAGTACTCAAATCTGAGTTAATATTCTCTTCCTAAGTTTCTTGAGGATATTTCTGTGTCTTTCTGGTTAAAGTTATGACTCCTTAGCTTAGTTTACAAAGTACTGCATGAACTGGCCTCTCTCTCCCTCTTCAGAGTAATTTCCTCTGTTCTCCTTGTTATAAGGAGCCTACCCTCACTTGTTCTTTCATATGATACCTCCTGATTATAATGCCAATTTCAAGTGGTCAGCAGCCCCATGTGGCTACCATGCTGGACAGCACAGATTACAGAACTTGCATTATTGCATCATAAGCACTCAGTTAATACTTCTTGAATGTAATCATAGCCATTATCTGTGTTAGGCATTTACCCAGCTTCTGCTTTTGTACTCTTGGTGGTAAGGTGTTCCTGGGTTGTTACGTTGCTAACCCAGCCCTGAGTATCTCTTCCTTCTTCTCATATTCAGCTGGTGTTTGCTTCTCTAAAATGTCTACTAGTTGATGCAAGTACTGCATCATCCAAAACAACACCCAGGTTATTAGACTATGGCAGTCATTTCCTCGACTTTGCCCCAGGTTAAACACATTGCTCACTTGAGCTTTGTACAACAGGCTCTAGTTTGTCAGTGGTTCTTACAAATTGTTGACTCCAGTTAAGATGTGGATATGGTGTGACTGGTGCAGAATTCAGGGCTTTATCAGCTCTCTTTCTGATATGTACATGTCAAGTTGAGCAGCCCTAATTGTTATAAGTTTGAGCACTGGGCACAAAGTTCAGCGAGTAGGCAGTAGCTGGCTGAAAGAATTATTCATTGAATGTATGTTGAATAAGCTTAAAACCTTTAAAGGTTTTTGGAGGGAGTGTTTTCTGTCACCGAGTTCGTGAGCAAGTAAATTCTAATCAGTCTTGTCTGAAATTATTTATTGCCTCACTGCTATTAAGGCACCTCTCTTTTAAAAAATAAATTTATTTAATTTATTGTTTTTTGGGGGGCTGCGTTGGGTCTTTATTGCTGCGCACGGGCTTTCTCTAGTTGCGGCGAGCTGGGGCTACTCTTCGTTGCGTTGCGTGTGCTTCTCGTTGCAGTGGCTTCTCTTGTTGCAGAGCACGGGCTCTAGGCGTGGTGTGGGCTTCAGTAGTTGTAGAGCGCGGGCTCAGTAGTTGTGGCTCGCGGGCTGTGGCTTCTCATTGTGGTGGCTTCTCTTGTTGCGGAACATGGGTTCAAGGCATGCAGGCTTCAGTAGTTGTGGCACACGGACTCAGTAGTTTTGACTCGTGGGCTGTAGAGTGCAGGTTCAGTAGTTGTGGTGCACAGGCTTAGTTGCTCCGCGGCATGTGGGATCTTCCCGGACCAGGGCTCGAACCGTGTCCCCTGCATTGGCAGGCAGACTCCCAACCACTGCGCCACCAGGGAAGCCTCTCTTCTTTTTTTAAATTGTAAGAATATTTGATCATTATAGAAAAATTTGAAGACGACGGATCAGCAAAAATAAGAGGAAAAGCAGTTGTCATCACATCATCCATTGACAGTCACTGTTAACTTTCTGCTGTGTATCCTTTTCCACCGGGTGCACGTTAAAAAAAATGTATATATTGTGGATTTGTACTATGCATACAGCTTTGTAATCTTTTTTATTTACCAGTACATCATGTTTGATGACATATTTGTGTTATGAAGTATTCTAGAGCCTAACCTTTTTCAACATCTTATTATGAAAATTTTCAGACTTAGAAAACTCACATTATCCAGTAAATATCTATACTCCCACCACCATTTCACTATATATGCTTTCTCACTTCTCAGTCCATATACCCATCCTTCTATCCTTCTGTCAATTCATGTTATTTCTTTTGATGAGTTTAAACTTTTTAACACCTCACTAGTGTTTCATTGACTGGAAGTAGCTAGATTATCTAACCAGTCCTCATTGTTGTATATTTAGGTTATTTTCAGTTTATGTTATGGTTGTTCTCTCATTGTTGAGTTTGAGATTTTGTTACTCAGTGTGGATATAAGCATTTATCAGATATGTGATTTCTCCCAGTCTGTAGCTTGCCCTTTCATTTTCTTAGCAGTGTCTTAAAGCACATATATCTTTAATTTTCATGAAGTCCAGCTTACCAATACTTTCTTCTATGGATTGTTCTTTGCCTAACTCAAGATTAGAGAGATTTTCTCTTATGTTTTCTTCTAGAGGTTTATAGTTTTATACTTAGTCTATGATCCATTTTATATTGTATGAAGTAAGGGTCTCAGTTCATTTTTTCGTATGGATCTTCAATTGTTTTGGCACCATTTGTTGGAAAGACTACCCTTTCCCCATTGAGTTGTCATAGCACCTTTGTTGAAAGTCACTTGACTGCTGCGCCACCAGGGAAGGCCCTCATTCATTTTTAACTTGCTACAGCATGTAATAAATCTCTCATTTCTGTTTTATTCTTTTTTACCTCTGTTCCTGATGGCTTCACTCACCAAGCATTTTGGAAACTGTACTTCCCGTGGTGCCTCTCATCTTGATTGTTGATGCTGGGTGGCAGAGATCTGAGGGCATTGTGAAGAATTGGGAAAATACGGTGCGGGGCCCTGCTTCTTACCCCTTCTTCCTCCCACCAAGGTTGGTTATTTGCCTGGGAAAGTAAGTGATAACTACCGAGTGCCTAATTGGTGAAAATTTCATAAGAACAACGATTGAATAAATGCTTTAACTGTAAAAAAAAAAAAAAATACCATCTAGCGTGTACTAGGATACCAGCAAAGCTCAGAAAACTTTCTTAAGACTAAAAGTTAGTTTCTTCCAGTACTCTCTCTTTTGAAGTCATCTTTCTCTGGGCAGTAATTTAATTGTTTTATAGTTTGTGAAAATGTGATTAAATGTAAAAGTGCAGCTTGGTAAGAAGATGTGAACTCTGTTTTCTCAATTAATGTACTCAATAATAAGGATTGCAATGGCTTGTATTAATGAGTACTCTTCACATGCCATCACTGTTCTAACCACTTAACGTACACTGTCTCGTTTTATCTTCGCAGTACTCCCAGAAGGTAGGTGCTGTTACTGCTCTCTTTTCATGGTGAGGAGCCTGAGGCACAGAGACAAGCGACTTGTCCTTTAGGCTGGAAAGCATGGGCCCCAGCAGGTCCCAAGCTTGGGAGTCACAGCCCTGTACTGCTCAAAAATTCACAGCAGTGCAGTTCCAGATACTCTGTTTATCTGTGATCCTAGCCTTCAGTTAGTACTCGATACTCCCCATGTTTGCTATTGCATTCATTTTTTAAATCACTTCTAAATGTAGTTGTTTGCCCGCGCGTAGCTCCTTCAGCATTTCCTATATGGCTAACATAGCTATCTGGCTTCTCGTTGAGAATTTCAAGCTTTGAGGAAGTTGAGAAGCAGAAGGAAAGGACAGTTCAGTTTCTCTTGTCAGTTGCCATTCGTGCCTAAAGGGCAGGTTGATGGCCATCCTGTATCTGTTAATCAGCATGTAGGCTCATCCCTTATGTAGTAAAGGTCTGGAGATGGGGGTGTTTTACTGCCACATTGAGCATGTGGTATATCCTGAGCGTCCACTTAACCAAGATGCATGACTTCGATTCCGAGAGAGGAGAGGGTTAGGATATGGAGGGCATAGGGAGCGAGGGTGGCGTAGGGCTGTTGCCATTGGAGATAGGTCTGAGGTCAGTCGCTTGAGGAAGGCGGTAAAGACGGCGTTGGGCCTGGATCCAGGAGAGCTGGGTTCTGGGCCTGTGCTGTCCAAGCTCCCTGGTGGCCTCGGTGAGTCATTTCCCTCCTCTGAGCCTCATCATCACCATCGATCTGTTTGTGAAAGGAGGAGACTGAACTAAGTGATGTCCAAGGACGCTTCTGGTGTGCTAGCCTGTGGTCCTGTGGATCTTCCAGGCCCAGGAGGACAGTGTGCTGACATGCAGAATTAGGGTAGAATAAGTCAACCGGAGGCATAAACATAAATACCTTTCTCGGTTGTTCGCATTAGGGAAAAGTGATCCTGATGTAAGTAAACTCCAGACTCTGCTACCTGGTGTCAACCTCTGGCCCCGCCCTTGATCAAGCAGGGCTAAAGGCACAGCTTTATTTTCTCTCCGCTCTCATGTTTCCCAAAGCAAAGTACAGGGTTGGTCAAAAAGTTCGTTTGGTTTTTTACATAAGCTGGCTCTAGTAGCGCTTAGTTGTCTTTAACTTCATTTGAAACAATTTTGTTAGATTGTATTGTGACAGCTGTCATATCAGTGTGCATTTTAAAAAAACCTATCAAAATTGGTAAATTTTTGTGTAGCCATTTTAGTATTGAAGATGGAAGGAAAAAAAGCAATATTTTTGGCATATTATGCTTTATTATTTTAAGAAAGGTAAAAACACAACTGAAATGCAAAAAAGATTTGAGCAGTGTATGGAGAAGGTGCGACGACTGGTCAAACATGTCACAAGTGGTTTGCGAAGTTTCGTGCTGGAGCTTTCTTGCTGGACAATGCTCCATGGTCAGGTAGACCAGTTGAAGTTGATAGCGATCAAATTGAGACATTAATTGAGAACAATCAGTGTTATACCACGTGGGAGATAGCCGACATACTCAAAATATCCAACACTATGTGCAGTTCCTTGTCTGTTATCAAGCATGGCTGGCAGTGTAAGCCTTGGCTTTGATCGGGGGCACTTTAACCGCTTAGATCCATAGTTTCCCCCCTCGAAAGTCAGCATAATAATCCCTGCCTTGCCCGCCATGGCAGATGATTCTTTGGCTGGAGAAGGCGGTGTGGAGAACTGCTTCTAAATGGTTCTGTAGATGTCAGCTGTCACTGAGGTGCTCCGCAGTGAGAGCATGGGTGTGTCCATTAGGAAAGGGTTTCAGCTGGAGGCATCTCAGATGGGTGAGTACTTCCTCTTAAACAGCGGGAAGAAGCAAGAGTTCCCATCTTTCTCATCAGGAGAACAAAACCACAAGCACCCAGCACTCATGCCAGCTCCCTCGTTCCGTGCTGTGCAGTCTTCAGCAACGGGCTGAAATAGACCAGGGTTTCTTGGGAGGCAGTGATTCCAGCCAGATCAAGGCAGACTTTATTTTCAGGTAGGCAGGGATTAGGCTATTCTGGGAACGTTCATAGTAGTAGTAAATTATTACTAATTAATAAAATCTGTATGTTTCTCAGATTTTAAAGGCTGTCCAGGTTTAGTTTATTGGCGCCAAGAGGCTATAAAATAAATTGAACCAAAAAACACCCATAATAATCCTAGTCTTTCCATTTGTATAGTACCTGATACTATACAAAAAGCTTTTACATAATTATCACAGCATCCCAAGGGGTAGGTGAATATTATACTCATTTTATAGGTGAAAAACTGAGAACTTGTCCAGTGTCACACAGTTTGTCATTAGCAAACTTGAGACTAGACGGAAAGAACTCTTTTATTGAACTTTTACTAAATGCAAACTGCTTTCACGTTTACTGTCTCATTTAATCCACGTAATAGTCTTATAAATTGGTACAATCCCATTTTATAGGTGAGGAAACGGAGGATCGGGGGGTTAAAAATGAAGTGTTCAAGCTTAACAGCTAGAAATTGACAGAACTGATATTTGAATCCAGCTGTTGGGCTCCAAAGCTCAGCACTGCTGCCCTCTCTTGCCTCTCAGTTCATCTGTTCCTTCATTCATTCAACAGTGTTCCAGGCCCAGGGTCTCAGTCTCCCCAGCTTGCTCTGTTTCTAATTTGAGATATTGCCTATCATGTGAATTCTATTGGAATAGGGAGCACGTTCATATAGTACACTTATCTGTATGTTGGGAGGGTATATACAAAGCAGTGTTGTTGTTTTTATAAAAACCATACCTATTCATCGTAAAAATTCAGCAGTATGGGAAAGTACAAAAAATAAAGTACAGATGACCAGGGCATATTCAGTCCCCTAGAGATAAACAGTTGTTAGCATTTTGGATAACATGCTTCGGAACATCTCCTTACACGCATATATACACAGATAAAAGCATAGTAATAATGAAACAGCTCAGCTTAAGAGCTGTTTCATAGTGGCTCCATGTGCATTGCATCATTTGATTCTCACCAAAACCCTATGAGATGAGAGTGTCACCCCATTTTACTCAGAAGGAAACTGATGTTGACAGCAGTGCAGTAATTTGCTCCTTAGTGGTGAGTTCTGTGATCTAAAGACTTAGTCTGTGACTACTGCGCTGTGTTGTATGTGATGTACAGGCAGACCTGGCTTTACTGCACTTCGCAGGTACTACGTTTTTTTATTACAGATGGAAGGTTCGTGGCAACCCTGCGTCCTCCAAGTCTGTGGGCACCATTTTTCCAACAGCATTTGCTCAGTCACTTTGTGTCTCTGTGCCACATTTTGGTAATTCTCGCAGTATTTCAGACTTTATTATTATTATTATTTTATTTGTTTTGTAATATGTGAGTGACCTTTGATGTTCCTACTACGACTCGCTGAAGGCTCAGATGATGGTTAGCATTTTTTAGTAATAAAGTATTTTTTAACTAAGATATGTACACTTTTTAGACATAATGCTACTGCACACTTAATAGGGTGTAGTGTAAATAGAACTTTTATATTCACTGGGAAACCAAAACATTTGTGTGATTCATTCTATTGCATTATTGTGGTGATCTGGAGCTGAACCCGCAATATCTCTGTGGTGTGCCTGTGTATGATGGGGCATAAGTGAGAATACACTATAGGCCTTTCGATAACTTGTTTTATTGTTTGATTTCTGGAAGTGTTTATCATACAATAATTCACAGTTTGTAATAATCCTCTAATGTTTTTACTCAACAGTAGTCATTTCTAGGCAGTTAATGTAGATCTATATTTATAAAGACTCTTGGTATATGTACTTTATTTGAGCAATCCCTCGTTGAGGATATTTAGTTTATTTCCAGTTCTTTGCTATTTTAAGTTATGCAAGAATTAACGTCTTCGTGCCCTTTGGGTTTTAACTTGTTCTGTAGTGATTAAGAGGACAGAATCCCCCCAAGCCGAGAATCACAGGTGTTAGAGCGGTGAGTATCTCTCCATCTTGACCACGCACCAGACTCCCCTGGAGGGCTTGTTAAAACACACAGCTTGCGGGGTTCCGTTCTCCCGAAGTCTCTGATGCACTTAGTCTGGGGACAGGGCTGAGAATTTTCCTCTTTGACAAGCTCCCGAGTAATGCTCACACAGCTGGCGAAGGACCCCATTTTTGAGAGCCACTGATGTAAAGGAAAAGCACTCAAATTGGAAATCAGAAGACTTCAGTTCTAATTCCAGCTCTGACAGTAGTTCTGTGACCCTAAACAGGGGGCTGTGTTTTTCTCTGTCTTTGGTCAAAGTGGGGGGGATCGGACTGACATTTTTCTTAGGCCACTTCTCATTATCAGTGAAAACTATGAAATCCTTCAAAATCCATGTTCTTCTGATGTCATACAGTGGCTCTCAAGGTTTGCTTCATTCAGTGCCTGTGTCCTTTTGGCCCTCTTTTTCTTTCTCTTTTTCAGTATTTACTGTGAGCCCATGGAAGGTAGTATCATAGGAGAGTTGAATGGTTTGAGAGTGAGGCTTAGAAAATGCTCATTTTTTTCATGTTAGCAAGAATACATCTTTTAAAAAAGAACTGCAGTTCCAAATTTAGTCTGCTACCTAACAAATTTAGTCTGCTAGCACTAGCAATCCACAGGAAGGTCTTTAATCAGTTTGTCCTCATACCTGTTAATTTAAACACCAGGGTTATATGCTGGGTGTCAGAGCTTTTTGTAAGAAGGAATATAAACACCATTTGTAAGATTCACGCAAATGGAACTTCTTTGGAGACTAAGAAGCGGTGCTGTTTTGGATGAGGAAAAACACTACCCTGTACATTTTAGTAGGAAGTCAGAAATAGAGAAAGCCTGATCATCAGAAAATATGAGAAAGAAAAACTAGCTTTTAGACGAAAAAAATACATTTATCTAAAGCAGGCCTTTTCAGATTACACCTCTCTTAGGCATATATTCATGTAATTTCTTTGTCATTATCTCTGCTCTCAGAACATGTGTGAAATGAAGGTTTTCCTTTTTAGTGCTTGCAGATTAGGAAGAGCTTGCATGGCCTGGATTGGTGCCTAGACTTCAGACCTTAGGGAGGACCGCTGGCTTTGAGGGCAGCATAGTCCCTTCAGACCTGTGTGGGTTGATTTTACATGTATGCATTTATACCCCTCCTTTACTTCCCTGCCTTCAAAATCAAGTAGGTGCCAGTAGGTGCCAGTAGGTGCTAGAAATTCCCACAGTGTTCATTCATTTGGTCGTTGCTATAATGTGAATGTTCGTGTCCCCCCAAAATTCACATGTTGTAATCCCTGTGTGATGGTGTTAGGAGGTGTGAGGCCTTTGGGTGATTGTGTTACGAGGGTGGAGCCCTCAGAAGTGGGATTAGTTCTCTTGTGAGAGAGACCCCGCAGGGCTCCCTGGTTCTTTCCACCATGTGAGGACCCAGTGAGAGGTCTGTGATCTGGAATAGCTTCCTCGCCTTACCACGCTGGCACTCTGATCTCGGACCTCCAGCCCCCAGAACTGTAAGAAATAAATTGTTTATAAGCCACGGGGTCCGTTACGCCACAACCCAAGCGGACTAAGCCGGTCTCCATTTCTGAAGGCTCCCACTGGACTAGGCCCCGGAAATTCCCTTCCTTCCTTAGCCTCTTAAGAGACACTTAACATGCCATAGTCTTTGGAATCCATTCATTCTTTCAGTTCTTTAGAGCATTTACTTAATTAATCTGTTTGTTTATTCATTCTAATTTCCTAGCCTCTGTGGAAAATACAGATATGAACAAGACATTCTCTGATTCATTAGATTTCTTCTTTGACTTCATATTATTGTGCATTTAGTGTGGGTTGGGTTTATATGTGCCTCTCTGTAGTGGGTTTGGTTTGTGACTTCCAAGCACTTACATTGGAAAGGAAGGAGTGATAGGGGTGGTTTTGTGAAGTTAGGAAATTAGTTAATTATGGTAACTGCCTCAGAATAGCCAGAGCCTGGGGGAGGGGGCTCTGTGAATCAGTGCCTATGAATCAGATGTTCCCTTTTTGTCTTTAAGAGACTCACAAGTGTGATAGTTGGAGAGAATTCAGAGAAGCACTGAAGGCTGGAAATTCTGGAAAATAGGGCCCCCCAAATTTCAGATGATTTGACCTAGGAAGACAAAGCAATAATTTAGAATTGACTTCAATTATTTGAAGGATTTCTTTTACAAATTAAGAGGATATAAATGAGGCAGAAGCAAAACATGGACCAGATAGGAAAGAACTTCTCATCCTTTCCAACCAGTTCATTGGAATGGATAATAAGCTAGGTTTAGATATTTTAGGAAAATTACCTAAAACTTGGAGAAAAGGCAAATTGATTATTATGTGCCCTTCCAATGTCACTCAAGAGCATTGTCTAGCAAGCCTGTCTAAGGGGTATCTGATATTCTTGGAGTTGACTTACTTTTGTAAAGTTAGATTTTAACTTGTGAAAAATTGATAAGTGACAGGTGATCTTTTTCTGTCCAGTAGAGATCTAAATGATTTCTGTTTAGTAGAAGAGAGAACCTCAAAAGTTACAGTTTAATTGCTCTGTAGGATATTAACCAGTTTTGTATCTAATTTAGCAAGATTATTACAGCATTCTTTTTTTCCACCACCTTTGAACCAGCTTTGCCATCCTGCTGGTTCCCTCATTAAGGACTTAGCTAATACATGCATACTGTATATTTGTGTGAGAGTTATGTTTTTATGTTTTTGAAAATTATACTTTGACAGAAATGAGTGCTTGTGGAGGATATAAGCATCTTAGGTAGCTTACCCAGGAGTGGAGTTTGACTAATTTGACTTCCATGTCCTTTCAGCCCTGAATTCCCACAATTTTGGGTGTTTATCTGAATTCTCTTGGTCACCTGGGTAGTAAATTGCATTTATGGATCATCTAATTATCTGACCTGAATGAATACTTAAAATTCCTGCTTTATCAAGATCTCAGATAGCACAAAGTAGAAAAGGATCATTTCTTTTGTTGTTAAGAATAGCACTATTGGGGCTTCCCTGGTGACGCAGTGGTTAAGAATCTGCCTGCTAATGCAGGGGACACGGGTTCGAGCCCTGGTCCTGGAAGATCCCACATGCCGTGGAGCAACTAAGTCCGTGCACCACAACTACTGAGCCTGCGCTCTAGAGCCCGCGAGCCACAACTACTGAGCCTGCGTGCCACAACTACTGAAGCCCACTTGCCTAGAGCCCGTGCTCCGCAACAAGAGAAGCCACCGCAATGAGAAGCCCGCGCACCACAACGAAGAGCAGCCCCCGCTCGCCACAACTAGAGAAAGCCCGCGCACAGCAGTGAAGACCCAACGCAGCCAAAAATAAATAATTAATTAAATAAATTTATAATAAAAAAACGAATAACACTATTATTTATTTTTGTAGCACTCACAGTTTCAAATCACTGGCACACCTACTGTTGTATCTGACCCTCTCTCTCTTTGTGAGGGAGCAGGACAGGAATTATGGTCCCTATTTTATAGGTAACTAAGCTGAGCCTCTGGTAAAGTGCCCTTGCCACAGGGCACTCGGCTGGTGACGAGTGGAGCTGGGACCACAGCCCAGCCCTTCACACTCCAAGCTCATCAGCAGCTGCATGAGGGAACCAGGGTTCAAGAGGGTCTGGATAAGAACAGTGAGCTGAAGTAGGGAAAAACCGAAGCAACCTAAATGCCCATCGACAGACAAATGGATAAAGAAGATGTGGTATGTAGGCACAATGGAATATTACTCAGCCATAGAAAGGAACGAAATTGGGTCATTTGTAGAGACGTGGATGGACCTAGAGACTGTCATACAGAGTGAAGTAAGTCATAAAGAGAAAAACAAATGTATATTAACGCATACATGTGGAACCTAGAAACATGGTACAGATGAACTGGTTTGCAAGGGAGAAATAGAGACGCAGACGTAGACGACAAACGTATGGACACCAAGGGGGGAATCGGCGGTGGGGGGGGTTGGGGGGGTGAATTGGGAGGTTGGGATTGACACGTATACACTAATATGTATTAAATGGATAACTAATAAGAACCTGCTGTATTAAAAATTTTTTCCAAAAAAAACAAACAACTATAAAATCCTACAACACGACTCCAGACTCCTTGCGTACTGATTTACCAGTCCTGACTCTCATACTGTAGTTTTGTTCGTCTGTGTGCTCTGTTCCTGACTGTTGGAGAGACCTGAGATGTGTCTGAATCTTCCTTCACCCTCCCTCCCCTCTCTCAGGGTTAGAGCGTTGCTGGACACACAGCAGGTGCCCAGGAAACAGTTCTCGAATGAATGTAGGAATTTGTTTTACGTGCTTTTATATCTTGATTCTCCCTCTATTCCTGGTAAGACTCTCTCGGCAAATTTCTGTCTCTCTGGGTGACATCGGAGCAGCTGCACTTGTTCATTCAAAAGGATAATCTGCCCTTTTATTTGATGCTTGCACTGGAAAGAGGACTGCTGACTTAACCCAATTTCATCTTTTTATGAAATCTTCCCTGCATCTACAAACTGCTGATTCGTTAATTCAGCAGATATTGATTGACCAGTTCTGTGTTCCAGGCCCTGGGGTAGAACGGTAAAGACGAGGCAGGGCCTCCTCTCATGGGACTCCCACTCCCTTTGGCTCATGGCCCTGATGGTGTCTTAGTATTTTTTTTTTTCCTTTGGCATGCAGGATCTTAGTTCCCCGACCAGGGATCGAACCTGCACCGCCTGCAGTGGACGTCTTAGCTGCTGGACTGCCAGGGAAGTCCAGTGTCTTAGTATTTCTGTTGAAATATTTTCAGTCTTTGCCCTGTTTCATGAAACACAACATGAAACAACTGAGTTGTGAAAAAGACTCTCTGAAACCTGCCCCCAGCCCATCAACTTGTCTCTCATCTGCTACTGCCCCTGGAGTCCACAGCCCACCATCTCTCACCTGCACAGCTGCAGCAGCTTCTCCCACTTCCATTTCCTTCTAAAAATGAAAATCAGGTCATAGTACTCCATTGCTTACAGCTCTCCAGCGGCTTCCCTGCTGATAAAGCCCTGCTTTCCCCTCTGTCTCCGTCCCCCTCTACTCGCTCCTTCTCCGTTCCAGCCACACTGTGTGGAAGGGCAGAAGCCACGCTAGTTTCCTCCTCCCTCGGGCCTCTGTACCAGCTATGTTGTCTGCCCACACTGATCTTCCCCTGGTATTTGCACAACTGTCCCTACTTGTCATTCACATCTCAGCTTAAATATCCCTACCTGAGAGGGGCCTTTCCTGTTAACCTCTTTTAAGTTCAGTAGCTCCTCCCCCATCACTCTGGTACTTTGCCCTATTTTATCATCTTCTTCTTATTTATTATCTTACTTCATTAGAATATGAAACTGAGGGCTTTAGCTTTTCACACAGAAATTTGTTGAGGGAATGCAAGGATAGTTTTCAGTTACCTAGTACAGATACTTAGTGTTTATTGGGTGAGAAGGATTGATGTAGACAGGAATAAAGAAGTAATTACTAGTAAACTCCTACTTTTGAACAGTGGTAGACTTAAAAATGGATTGTGATTGTGTTTGCTTAATCGTGGAATGATTTTTTTGATAGCTTTTACTTTATTTTTTTTAACATCTTTATTGGAGTATAACTGCTTTACAATCGTGTGTTAGTTTCTGCTTTATAACAAAGTGAATCAGTTATACATATACATATGTTCCCATATCTCTTCCCTCTTGCGTCTCCCTCCCTCCCACCCTCCCTATCCCACCCATCCAGGTGGTCACAAAGCACCAAGCAAGCTGATCTCCCTGTGCCATGCGGCTGCTTCCTACTAGCTATCTGTTGTATATTTGGTAGTGTATATATGTCCATGCCACTCTCTCACTTTGTCACAGCTTACCCTTCCCCCTCCCCATATCCTCAAGTCCATTCTCTAGTAGGTCTGTCTCTTTATTCCCACCTTACCCCTAGGTTCTTCATGACCTTTTTTTTTTCCTTAGATTCCATATATATGTGTTAGCATACGGTATTTGTCCTTCTCTTTCTGACTTACTTCACTCTGTATGACAGACTCTAGATCTATCCACCTCATTACAAATAGCTCAATTTCGTTTCTTTTTATGGCTGAGTAATATTCCATTGTATATATGTGCCACATCTTCTTTATCCATTCATCCGACGACGGGCACTTAGGTTGTTTCCATCTCCGGGCTATTGTAAATAGAGCTGCAATGAACATTTTGGTACATGACTCTTTCTGAATTCTGGTTTCCTCAGGGTATATACCTAGTAGTGGGATTGCTGGGTCATATGGTAGTTCTATTTGTAGTTTTTTAAGGAACCTCCATACTGTTCTCCATAGTGGCTGAACCAATTCACATTCCCACCAGCAGTGCAAGAGTGTTCCCTTTTCTCCACACCCTCTCCAGCATTTATTGTTTCTAGATTTTTTGATGATGGCCATTGTGACCGGTGTGAGATGATATCTCATTGTAGTTTTGATTTGCATTTCTCTAATGATTAATGATGTTGAGCATTCTTTCATGTGTTTGTTGGCAGTCTGTATATCTTCTTTGGAGAAATGTCTAGATCCTTTTTGACCCTACTCCTAGAGAAATGGAAATAAAACCAAAAATAAACAAATGGGACCGAATGAGACTTAAAAGCTTTTGCACAGCAAAGGAAACCATAAACAGGACCAAAAGACAACCCTCAGAATGGGAGAAAATATTTGCAAATGAAGCAACTGACAAAGAATTAATCTCCAAAATTTACAAGCAGCTCATGCAGCTCAATAACAAAAAAACAAACAACCCAATCCAAAAATGGGCAGAAGACCTAAATAGACATTTCTCCAATGATAGCTTTTACTTTAAATAGAATTCTCAAAATGGAGGTAAGGGATGCCTTTAAAACTTTCGTTTTGAAGTTAAATAGTTCAGGTGACATGTAGTTTGCGGGGAGGAGTTATTGGAGCAGGACTCACACATTCCCTGTGCTTTCAACGAGGTGAGGGTTTTGTGTGGTTTTAAATTTTTGAAAGGTTAATTCAACTGGAATAAAAGCACGTTCAGTGCATTCAGCACATCTCTGACAAAGAAATCTATGCCTAAGATTGTGCTCTGCCTTGTGAAGGCTTAGAAAGTACTGAAAACAAAGGTCACTGCTAGTGGGCTCCCCACCGATTGAAAATGGGAGAGTTCAGAGCCGGTGGCTCCATATTGTGACGGATTTCTCTTGAAGCTGTATTTGCATAGCAAGCATGTTGTTTCACCTGGAATCTCTGTACATTTCTCTTTTTTTTAATATTTATTTATTTATTTGGCCGCACCAGGTCTTAGTTGTGGCGTGCGGGGTCTTTAGTTGCGGCATGCATGCGGGATCTAGTTCCCCAACCAGGGATCGAACCTGGGCCCCCTGCATTGGGAGCGCAGAGTCTTAAGCACTGGACCGCCAGGGAAGGCCCTGTCCATACATTTCTGATGGAGGTTGTGAGGGGCTAAACCCCTCAGGTCTCCTGTCACCAGCTCCCTTAGTCACTGTCCCCAGTGACTCTCACCTGGTCAGAGGCTTAAGACACATGATGGACAGAGATTACTCCTCAGTACAAGACTTTTGTACAGTATGTGAGATTTTTAAAATAATAGCCGTTGATTATCACAGGAATTGCTGAGTTTTAGAGCCTGTTGTAGGCTGGCTTTGGTCAGGAGGGCGCTCAATGGGATTTTGCAACATGCGGTAATAGTAGCTACCGTGGTGTGCGGTTAACGTGTGCCAGCACTTCCTCTCCCCAGCATCCCACACACACGCCGTCATCCCCGTTCTGAGATTAGAGACCGAGGTTTAGATGGGAGAGAGTTTTCCCAAGGCTTCTCAGGCAGGTAGTAGTAGCACTGGGTTCAGAACCCCACTCTCCATAACCTCCGTGGAGAGGAGGCAGGGAGACCCCTGCGTCCGGGTCCCGGGTTGGCAGGGTGGGAAGTGGGTGGAGGCGGGAAGGCCTGGCTGGGGTGCCCAGACTCCATTCTGCAGTGAGGAGGAGTTGTGGGTTTTCCCTGGGAGGTGCTGGGGTGGGTGACTGTGCCTGAAGGGGTCAGATGGCAGGTGATCAGGAGCTGGGGTGCGACCAGGAAGGCCACTGAGCACACTCTCGAGTGTCTCTTGTTAGGTTCATCCCCCTGCTCAGTGGAACATCTGCGGCCAGGCCGTGAGGACAGAGTCGGATTTTCAGTCTTGTCTATAGCTGGTTTCCCTTTATGTTCCCTCCTGCTTGGTCTGTATGCAGCACAGCTGCAAGTGTACGGGCCCGTGCATGTCAGAGCGTTCCTGCTCATGTGATGGGAATGCTAGTCTCTGCTCAGTTGCCCAGTCTTTGTTTTGTCGCACATACATCATAGCTGTGCAGACCTAAAAACCTAACCTAAAAAAGTGGCAGAGGGGCTTCCCTGGTGGCGCAGTGGTTGAAAGTCTGCTTGCCGATGCAGGGAACGCAGGTTTGTGCCCCAGTCCGGGAAGATCCCACATGCCGTGGAGCGGCTGGGCCCGTGAGCCATGGCCACTGAGGCTACGTGTCCGGAGCCTGTGCTCCACAACGGGAGAGGCCACAGCAGTGAGAGGCCTGCGTACCACAAAAAAAAAAAAAAAAAAAAAAAGTGGCAGAGGAAACATTGGTTGTGATGCCTCAAACCCATGGGACCTCAGGGCCTGAAACTCATAGATTGTCAATCTCTAAAGGAGCTATTATGAGGATTCGGTGCCAACAGTTAAATCATAACTTCACTTTCTTGGGAAATTGACCATTTCATGTGGAAAGCCATGTTGCTGGCAAGCTGAGCGTGTGCACCTTAAGCTAAGGAAGGACACCGGTTTCAAACATCCTTCTCATGTGGCTTTCCAAGATTGTCCCAGGTTTGGGGACACCTCCTGTCACCCACCGTGCTTCTGCTCCGTTATCCCCACGCCTGTTTCTCTGCGGAAGCCTCGGGCAGCCCGCACGGCCAGTACAGGCAGCAGGTCAGTACTGGGACCTGATGGGACAGCCGGGCCCAGTCAGGAGGCTTCTGTCATAGGATGAGACCAGGAAGAGGAAGTGAGTCCAGAGTGACAAGGGTGAGCGTGATGACGTGTAGCTCGGAGAGCCCCCAAAAGGTCAGCGCTGATGGGGCTGCCAGGTCATCTATGCCTGCCTGGTGTTTCCAGGCTGACTCTGTTCCTGACCCTGGTGGAGGGAGGGGAAAGCCCGGTAGCAGGTAGTCTGGGGCTCTTCCATTTTTATCAGTTTTGTGTTCATATCAGTTTCATGTTCCAAGTAAGTGGCATTTAAAAAAACAAAAGCCTAAAAAATTACTGTCTGGGGCTTCCCTGGTGGCGCAGTGGTTGAGAGTCCGCCTGCCAATGCAGGGGACACAGGTTCATGCCTCGGTCTGGGATGATCCCACATGCCGCGGAGCGGCTGGGCCCGTGAGCCATGGCCATTGAGCCTGCGTGTCCGGAGTCTGTGCTCCGCGACGGGAGAGGCCACAACAGTGAGAGGTCCACGTACCGCAAAAAAAAAAAAATTACTGTCTGGTTATTCCTTCGTGTTACAAAGGGAACATAAGTCACAGAGTAGGAGCATGCTTTGTCTGAGCCTTGAGTCACTGGTGGATGGCCTGGGATAACTCTTTTTTAAAGCATTGTGTGGTCACAGAAGTGACACTTGGAGAGGAGTGGAGTGGTCAGGAGTCCCTATTCCTGACACTTTGGTGTTATTAGTTATCACCCAGCCTTTGAAGCACACTCCTTCCCAATCTGGTCCGAAGGCCATGTCAACTCAGGTTTTCCTACTTCCTGGGGCAGCTGAACCATTTTTTCAGCCCTTAGCGGTCTCTTATCTGGCTGTGAAATCTGTGGATTAGCCAGGGCCAGCTGGATGAAGGAACCTCAAAGGTTTGCCATGTCCCAGCCCTGTCTCAGGGCCACGGCTGCCTGACAGCCTGTGGAATAAGTCCTCTCAGGGAGGTAGCCTGAGGCAGTTGGATCTGTGGCGTTGGAGCCCCGAGCAGGCACAGGGGTTAAAAACTTTGGCATTAAACCTAACCAGGTGCAGGAGGGACTTCCTTGGTGGTCCCCTGGTTAAGACTCCACGCTCCCAATGTAGGGGACCTGGGTTTGATCCCTGGTCAGGGAACTAGATCCTGCATGCATGCCACAACTAAAAATCCCTCGTGCCGCAACTAAGACCCGGCACAGCCAAATAAATAAATAAATAAACCTACCCGGGTGCAAGTCATTGCTCTGCCACTTCATAGCAATATGATCTTGGGCAAGTTACTTAACCACTGTGGCCTCTGTTCTCTTATTAGTAAATCGGGGAATCTCATAAAATTATGTCTCAAATACACTTGGTGCTAGGATTTGGCGATTTTTCACCATTTCTATTAACTCTACTAGGACCTTAAAAGAGTTGCCCTGAAAGGTATAACCAGCTCTCCAAGAGGAGATTCTTGAGTCGCCGGTGGAAACCAGACGTGAAGTCCAAAGGTTCTCTAACCCACCAGGCCTCATCAACACGCTGGACCTTCCTGGCGGCCATGGTAGAGCACATCTGGCAGTTCCCACCGTGCCCAGTCTCTGGGGGTTAAGGCCCCTGCTGCTCCCCCCATGCCTTGCAAAGAGTACCGGGAATGTAGGTTTTGACCTTTAGACCAACCAGCAGATCCGTCAAGTCATTGTGGGGTGTCTGCTGTTTACTACCCCCGCCCTCAAGGGTGGGAAGGATGGGCAGTGGGTGCTCGGTCTGGTGTCTCCTTTCCCTTGAGAAGCTTGCCCTTGCCCCTACCCCTATCCATCTGTGACTCTAACCAGGTAGTTTAATAAATTAAAACATCATATCATTTTATTTGGTATGGGTAAATTGTTCTTCCTAAGACTTGGATAAACTCTGCTTTTTTTTTTTTTTTAAGGACTTAGGACAGTGATTTTATCTGCATATCCATTTATCTTGTATTCCTGTCCTGAGAATCACAGGACAGAAATACCTTGCCCCTCTTCCCCCTGGGAAAAAAATTAAATGAGCTCCTGTGAACAGACAGAACTTCAGTGCCAGGGTGGCCTCGCATAAAAAAGAGCCATCCAGCTGTCAGCGCTGTCAGCGAGAGACCACCTTGTGAAGTAATGAAGACAGTGAAGAACATCTCTATAAGTTTACATGCTTGTAAAGAACTTTCACAAGTCCTGCCTTGTTGGGTCCTTGCCCCCATCCTGTGACAGAGGCCTGGGCAGGATCCGCATTCTTCCCGTTTTACATACAGGGAGTCTCAGGCTGCCAGTGATCACAGAGTTAGCAAGTGGCAGATCTGGGACTTAAACTTGGATTATTTAGTGACTCTGCCTCTCCTGCGTTTTCTGATCTATCACAATGCTGCCAAGAAGCTGCCATCACTAGAGGGTCTCGGCAGAGGCTGTCAGGAATACTGTGGAAGGCATCTGGGCCGGCTTAGTTGACGATTGCTGTGTGATTTGAGGGACAGAGAATTTCCCAGAGTACCCTGCTCACCAGTCAGTCGCCTCAGTTGGCCGTCATCACTTCATTACTTTAAAGAGGAGCACCTTCATCCTGAGCACCTTTGTGTGAATACACACACGCCCTAGCTTTGCTTTTTCTCCCTGATAGAAAGCTGCGGAGGTTCGCTTAGCAAACCTTTACCGAGTAACTCCCCCCTGTCAAGCTCTCTACCGGGCCCTGGGAATACAGACATGAACCTCACACAGACCTCCCTCAAGGGCCTCATAGATGTGGGGTGGGCAGGATGCTGTAATGCAGCACAGTTGACAGCAGAGAGAGCAGCTGACCGTCCTGTGGATGGGTCAGGCCCCTGGGGACGGAGCAGCCCAGGGAACAATGGGGGCCATGTGGAAGGGTGCAGGCCATGTGGGGAGGAAGAAATAATCTGAGCTGGTTGGCCTGGGGACCAGAGGACAGAGGGTCTGGCTTATTTTGGGAACTGGGAGTGTCTAGCTGAATTTTGGGGGTTGTAAAAAGTTTTAATGGAAGAAAGTTGGAGAAATAAGACTGTGTGTTGCGCTGAGACGTTTTTACTCAATCCCGTGACCACCGAGGAACTAAGGGTTAAAATAGGCGGACATCAAAATCAGACTAAGAACAATTGTTCTGGCAGATTGTTAGAGAAGGGACGGAACATGGAAGACCAGTTACTAATGCAAAAGACTACGAGGGAAATGCTGAAGGTGAGAGCTGAGGCAGTGGGTCTGGGAGTGGGGAAGGGTCAGATTCAAAGAAACCTTCATGAGGTAGAATCAGAGTCAGTGGCCGGTGTGAGGGAGAGAAGAAAAGTCAAGAGTATCTCACCGGTTTTTATTTGAGGTCTGCCTCCCTTATTTTATAAAGATTTGCAATCCAGATGCTACAGTTCTCCTTAATGGCAACTTTCAGAGCACAGCCTCAGCTCGCTTGCCAAATCTCGCCAGCTCGGGCTTTACAAGCGGGGAAACATTCCTCTTTTTTTGGCTGGTGTCTCGTTTCCTTTTTCTTAACTTGTGTTCTGAAATTATTACAGCATTTTTTGTACTTCAAGGAATTGGAGCCTGGTACGTATTAGGTACTCAATAAATGAATAATCAGATAAATGAGGTCACGCATCCTGGTTGGACCTACAAGGTGATGTTGTTCGTGGTAAAGTGCTGGGCATAAAATGTGAATTCTGTCATTCCAGAGCAGCTTGTGCGTTTGTGCTAAAATAATGTTTGATAGTGGAAGGGTAAAATACAGAATTCTGAAGAACTTCCGGTAACACGCAGCCCGGTATCAGTCTCCTCTGCGTTCGCTGCCCACGGTGGTCATTGTACCTGACCCTGTGCACAGCAGTGGCCGCGGGAGGGTGAGGTGACCCAGCAGAGCGCGTGGGAACAGATTGCGCTCTCGTGCCTTTACGCTCTTGCCCCCCACCCCATCCCCCGTACGGTTCTTGCGGGGGGCCGTGTGTTGTGTGATTTCCCCAGGATCCCAGGCGTGCCTGGGGTTCCACTTCTTGCCCGGGACTGACCCAGCTCCCAGCGTGGAGCCTCAGCGTTCGCTGCGTTAATCAGACTTGCTGGAATGATCACGTGGTCCTCTAGCTGCCTGCCTGTCAGCTGCTGCTCGTCAGCAGCTGGCTGGCTGGAGGCTGCAGGCCCGTCTGCAGAAAGCCTTCTAGTTCAGAATATGGGGGGTCGGGGGGTGCAGACCCGCCTCTTTCTTCTGCACTTTGCACCATCTGACTGATTAACGGTTGTCCTCCGAACCAGAAAGGCTACCAGGCAGTATAAGGAAATTGTCTCTGACTAGGTCATGTTTGCATTTGAAGAATTCAGGTATGTTCTGGGTTTTCTACATCAGTCTGCCGCTGCCTTTTTGTTCTCGCTAGGTTTTTGCTGTGTAATGACAGCTTGGGCTCTGGCTGGTTCTCACAAAAGAAGGGTTCTTTTCTGTGGCGGGGTTTCTCCCGGTCACGGGGGCGGGAGGTGCGGAGGTGGTACCGGTCCTGGTTGTTTACTGCAGGACAGATGCAGCGTGGGTAATTGGTTTGATCGTGTGTGAATGTGCCGAAGACCCCACCTTGTGCCTCATCTGAGCTGTGCTGTTGCTGGTGTAGAGGTATGAATACAGAATAGGAACTGCTTATCCAGAAGGAGTCTCTTGCTGCCTTTTGTTTTTCTTCCTTTGTCAAACTCATGGAGCCTGACTGCTCTTTTAAAAAACGCTAACTGTAGCGGTGAAGGTGAAAATCCTGCAAGTCTGTCTGCTTAGTCAAGATCTGATCTGGGCTCTGATTTTGCTCGTTGTGAATAGTGATCTCGCGGCTGGGCGGTTTTCTGGGAAGTACCCTCATGATGTTTTGTTAACAGGGTCCTTCTTTGCTTTCGTCAGCTTTTCAGCTGCTGTAATTATTAATGCTCCAGATTAGAGTCTTTTGTGAATCTTATGCCTTCTCTTTCCTCCATCTCTCCTCCCTGGTTATGAATGTAGTGCGGCGGGTGTGGGGTGGGGGGGGCGCGTGATCCAGAAGAGATAGTCTCTAAGAAATGAAAATAAAGGAGCTGGGATGGGAGGGTTACCGGCTCATTCTTGTGCAGGTCTCCACCTCTTCGGAGCATACGGAAGACAGTGTGTCTGTTTCTAACCTCTGACAGCTTCTCATTTCTCAGATGGGATTTTTGTGTATTTTAGAACTGAACGAAAGTACCATATTGATGGGCAAAGAAGTGATTGTGTGGGAACCTCCACAGGCCTCTTTCGTTCCCTCCAAATGTTGCTGCAACAGACATGAAAATGATAATAGAATTACCACCTTTCATTACTTGTAAGAGAAAACTAGAGACCTTTTGATCAAAATCAAGGGAGAGGATGAGAGCATTATCAGCTTTCCACAAGGAAAAGCAGGGCTCGGAGGTTGTTCCCGCCCTTTCTATAAACTTGGGGCTTTGGATCCAGGAAGTTATCCTTTGTTTAAGAGCCTGCCTCTGCATTATTTCTAATGGACTGGGTTTGTGAAAAGAACATTCTTTCCACGTGGCAACGTGCTCGGATGACATGGGGTGACACCGTGACCAGAACTTACAGTTTTAGGATAGCTCCACTAGATAACTGACAAGAATTTATTTAATGCCTGGCATGTAACAGTAGATAGGTCCTTAGGGAATGAATCGTGAGTCTTGGGTTCTAATCCGAGATTCAAAATTGGCTTTCCTGACCCTTGTGAGAGTTACGGAAGAGCTTTGTACATCGTAGAAAGTAGTACAGTGGTGAGGCTCATATTTTATTGCTAGCATTTGTTTGAGGTGGAGTCAGTCTTGGCTTCTGCCTCGAACAAGCTTGGAGCCTTTCGTTGTATTTTGTAGTCAGTGGGGAGGGATGCATATCAACAAACCCACTCCCACCGTAGTGGCACCTAGTCCCGGAGCCAAGAGCTGGGTCTGATGAGGTGGAAGGGGGTTGAGTTAAAGGCCACTGCTCTGCTGAGCTGAGAAAGTGGGGAAGCCTGTTACCCTTCAAGTTTCTGCCTAAGCTGGCCCTGAAGAATTTCGCTGAGTATGATTGCACTTTATGACGGCTGCACGGGGGCCAGACCAGGTGGCTTTCTTCTTTAGTCATGGGGCCTATGCACATGGGGGCCAGGTGATTGTTGTGGGGCAACGCTGTGCTCGAGAGGAGCTTAGCTTAGCTTTTTAATTTAGGTCAGGTTGGTCCTGAAGCTATAGCACGCAGCAGAATCACCCGGAGGGCTCATGAAAACGCACCCCCAGGGTTTCAGATCTAGCAGGTCTCGGATGGGGCTTCAGGATCTGTGTGTCCGATAAGTTCCCAGGTTTTCTGATGCTGCAGTTCTGGGGACCAGACTTTGAGAACCATTGGCTTGGGGAAAGCAGGCATTGTTGTTGTCGTTAAGGTGGGAAGTCTGAGGCAGAGGCAAGGAGGGAGGTACAGGGAGGAGCCAGAAGCTGCAGTTCAGGTATGGGCAGGTGGGCCAAGGCGGGGGTGCAGGCGTGAGGGGGGCACGCTCATGGGGCGGCGGTGGAAGGGAACGCTGGGGCGAGAACCAGGGGACCTGCTTTATAATCCTCCTTCTGCCGTGTGCTCCTTTGTGGGCTTGGCCAGCCTCTTCATCGTTCTGAAGTCTCAGTTTTCTCAACTGAAAATGGGGATAGTTGTTCTTGCCAAGAAAGCCTATGATACTGTTAGAATTAAATGAGATAACATAAACTTACTTCATAAATCATAGCACTCTTTCCACATGAGTATAAAGGAAGGAGAGGACCCTGGGGGTCTCCATCAGGTTATCTGTGGACACAGTCCTCTGTACACACACCCAACTCCAAGAACGCAAGGGCCACGTTCATTTTAAAAGGAAGTCTGATTGACAGACACGTTTACCTGCCGTTATTCCCTATGGGACTCTGAGTTCCAATGTGGTCTGTCAGTCCTGTCTTTTTAACTTTGTCTCCTTAGTGCCTAAAACTGCTTGACACACAGTAAGGCCTTAGTAAGTGGCGGACACAGTTCATTTTCACGAGGACTTAATAAGGAAGAAAAAGCAAGCAAGCTCTCTGGCTAGCTCGGCGCAGGCCTGGGATGGTACCATGGTGCCCGCCGAGTGTGCTGGTTCAGAAGAGCATGTCGAAAAGCCGACATCTGACCTCCTGAGAAAAATGTGAAGTGTCCTCAGCACACCCCCATGGCAGGAGTGTCAGAGAACTGCGAGCACATTTCATGAGGAATCTCCGCGACGCCCTCACTCTAGAATGACGTGTGGGGGCCCAGGGCCCAAGCCTGGAGAGCTGCAGGGTCCCGAGAGCTTGAGAGGCCGGGCCGGCATTTTCCAGCTGGTTAGGGGGTTTCTGCCTTCCACTGACTGCAAGGCTGTGTTGTCCTAACACCAGGCCAGCTGTTCTAGCTGCCCGTGCTGGGAGACACACTGCATTTGTGTTTTTGCTTTAAAAAAAAAAAAACTTCTTAGGCGAGATGTGTGCTGAACTGATAGTTTAAGTCAACATTGACCTGTTAACTGCACACCACAGAGGCTATCCTCTGAGCCCTGCTGGAGACAACTTTATGGCATACTGTCTAGTTTTTCCTCCACCTCTAGACCCAGAATAATGACTGCATCCCCTTACCGACCCTGGAATAAAGAGTTTGAAATGTGATTTTCGGCTTCATAATCCCTCAAGTGAGAATGGAACCCAAATCAGAAACCGCTGTTTCTCAGAATTCCTGCCACTTATTCTGATTTATTTCCAGAAGGAATGTGGTATACCAACTCCAGTATTTAAAAACCCACAGTTGGAGGGCTTCCCCGGTGGCGCAGTGGTTGAGAGTCTGCCTGCCGATGCGCAGCTGGGCCTCTGAGCCATGGCCGCTGAGCCTGCGCGTCCGGAGCCTGTGCTCTGAAACGGGAAAGGCCACACCAGTGAGAGGCCAGCGTATCCGAAAAAAAAAAAAAAAAAAAAAGTGGCATCAGGGAAGACCTGAAGATCACACACGAGGAGAGCCCCACCACCCTGTTCGAGTGTCCAGAGCCCAAGCCAGCTTAGTCCCTCTCGTTTCCCAGGGTCCTGTAATCCCTTGAAGAAACAGATATTTAGGTACAGTGACTTTCACACGGTGGTGAGGAAATAAATCTCAGATCAACAGGAGATGGAAACTGGGCTGGGCAGGGAAAGGAAAGGTACAGAAACTTGATCACTGAGTACCTACTATGTACCAGACACTGCTAGCTGCTTTGCCCCTGGTAACTTTAACCCACATAAAAATGAAAACAGAGGCTCAGAGACATGGGACTGTCCCCAAACCTCCAATCCATAAATAATGTTAAGTGAGTGAAGGAAATGAGAACAGAGGCTCAAAGGGGTGGGGTAATTTCCCTGAAGTCACCCAGCAGTTATGGGGATCTGGTCAACTTCAGTTCAGTCCTTCTTTCTCTGATACTCTGGGCCTAGAATGCCATCCTATGAATTGATCTTGTGTCTTCCAGCCAGCACAGCCGTTCTGAGTCTCTCCTCTGGGCCCAGAGCCTGTTGTAGCTCCAGGCACTTGGCTCACCTCCCTGACTGTGGGAAAAGCCCGGGAATAGAAGAGGAATATTCTGCCCCCAAGGGTAGAACAGACTGACCCCTCCTCCTATCTCCCAGGGCTCCTAGTGATGTAGCTGTGTATCAATAGTACTTTCTGTAGTGCAGTTGTGTAACAATCAGTTTCTTTCACATCCTTCTACCCTGCTAAAGTATGAACTCTTGGAGGCCAGGAGGCATTATCTTAGTCACCTTACCTCACTACCAACTATTAGCCTAGTACCAGCTCTAGGAGGGATTAGTAAATGTCTGACTATTAAATGTCTACACTACTGATATTATGTGCATTAGAATAACTTCAGTTGAATAAGTCACAGTCCCTAACTACGGGGAGCTTACAGTCACACTGTCTGATCCCCCAGGGCTCTTAGTATGCACAGCCACGTGGGTCTTTAGTAGAGGGTGGTAGGGGCACCTGGTTGGAGTACATGGGCGGAGGGTGGAAGGGTGAGGGAGAGAAAAGTAGAGCAGCAGAGAGGGAAGGACAGACAAGTTTCATCGACTTGACAGTTTCGCCGAGTGTTTGTCTAGCCACGAGCAAGAGTTATTTTGCGAAACAGATAATTTAGCTGTAGGATGGCCACGCAGGTATATTTAAAAATACCAGTCTATTCTCCGTTATTAAGTAAGTGTTACAGTTGTTGAGTTTCACTCAAAGCAAAGCAGTGTTGTGGAGCCAGACTCCCCTGCAGTTCATACAATGTAAATTTAAAAGCTGGGACCTTGCAGAAGTCACTTTATCTCTCTCTACCTCTCTTAGAGGGAAAGGGCGATTTTGAGGATAACATATAGGAAAGAAGTGTATAAATTATAAAACTGTGCTATAAATGTTTGCATTTTGTATTTTGGAAGCAGTTCATAGTTGACCGGTTCAGGTGCTGCTTTATAAAACAATTTTTGTTTCCATCTCCCATTTCTCTTTGCTTAGCATTCTGGTCTCTTATATAGAAAACAAAGCAAAACTGAACCAAGAGGAAAGAATTTTAACTGGACTCATTACCTAGAGGAATAAGCCCCAGAATAGGACACCAGCTTGGGTCTGTGTAACTCTTGCTAGTTACTTAGGATGGTTGCAGAAGAGTCTCCCAACTGTGTAGGTGTGTCCTTTTGGAGGTGGGAGGGCCTTTTTGCTATTAGGATAGCCCTTCATCCAACAGACCACTTCCTGAACATCAGTAGAAAATGCAAATATGTGTCATCCTTGGTCCTGCCCTCAGGGAATTACTGTCCCCAGAAGGTGCTGAACCAACACCAAAAGCATGGCGTGGGGGTGGCCAAAGACAAAAGGAGTCCAGGGAAAACCAGGGGAAGTTCCACAGGGGTCCGGATAAGGTGCCTGGGCTGGGAGGAGGATCTGGTTTTTCTGTTGTGGAAGTTAGGGAGACTTGCGGGCCGGGCCGGGCCGTCTCTTGGAGCGAGTCTTAGAGAAGCATAGGATTTGGGTGGGTGAAAATAAAGGGAAGGGCTGTTGGCAGCAGTGCAGGAGCTGAGGCCCGGGGAGCCGGGAGCCAGGGGCAGTGTGCTCTTAGCCATATTTTGGCTGGTGAAACCTGAGGAGAAGGGACTTTTTCTCACTCTTTTCAGGGTAACCCAACCTGGTTGTCTTTTCCTCATGATGATCACTTCTCTCTGCCCTGAAGGTCACTATTTTGCAGAGGTACACAGTTTTCACCTTTAGGGAACATGTAAGTATTCGTGGGAAACGCATGTTTTGCAGTGCTGGCTTGTTACTTCGCACAAGTTACCTAAGTTCTTCGTGGTTTAGTCTGCCTGTCTGTAAGATGGGGGTATTACTTACCTCCCAGAGCTACTGTGTTGATTAAATGAGATTACTTATATAAAGCATCTGGCAGGGTTCCTGGCACTTAGTAGATACTCGATAAATTAATTCCTTTAATTTACCTTAAGCAGCAGAGCATTTAATTCAGACCCTCATCCTGGATTAGAAATTACACAGGAGCCAGGAAGGAGACCTGACACACTCTTAAGGTTGGGGAGCGCCTCTGATCTCCCCATTTCCTTGGCATTCAGACTCAGAACGCCAGCAGTCAGTCTGTGGAAGATAATCTTTTTTGCTGCTGAAATGTTTATGACACAGTGAACTGACTGTGGTGTGACTAATCAGCTGAGAGCCTGGATCTCGGCTTGGTTGGCACACAGATTCACTGGGCTGAGAGATTAATTAAGTTCCCTGAAGTTGACATAACTGGGACGCTGCCGCTTTCTTACTAATCATGATAACATAGCCAGAGCCCACCATCAAGTGTCAACATTGTCCCAGTGCCTCCCTAGTTAGTCCGTGGCCCGTTCCTCATTGTTCTGTATTCCTCCGGGTCATATCTCTTTATCTCCAGAGACTGACATGAGCAATAGATGTCTGTTGAACTGACATGGGCCGCACTGGACAGGTTTGGTGTGTGAGCCCTCCTTTGGGGGGAAGCAGAGTGAATTACGGGGGGGAACTCTGTGGAGAGCACCATTCCACCCAGCGGGCGCTGTTGTGGATGTGCCGTAGTACATCCTGGGGCGGCTCTGCTGGGCCTCAGGAAAAGCCACTGGAGACCTCAACTGGGGGACCCCCCGTAATGGTTCCCTACTGGGAGGGTGCACTGAAACCTGACACAGGTGCCCAGGTCGCACCTCAAACCTACCGAGTCCAGGTATTCAGAGGCGTGTCCATTTTTTTTTCAAGGCTCCGCTGATGACACACCTCCCTAGCTGGAGTGTGTGGGGAGAACCTGAGCTTGGGAACCTGAAAGCCCTAGGTTCTAATGATACTGTGTTACCTTAGATACACCACTTAACTTCACTGGGATGTAGTTGGTCCACCTGGAAAATACAAACAATAATTTATGTGGTTCAGAGAGAACAAGATGACGGCCATGCGGAAGCGTGGGAAAGTCAAGAGCCCTGGATAATGAAAGGTGCTGTCACACGTGCTTTCAAGTTCAGCTGGCGCCTCCTGCGGCAGATTGAACCCAGGTGTGTTGAGTGTGTGGGGCTCGTACAGACACAACACTGGGTCTAGAACTGACGGCCTGATGGTTTGTGGTCTGTTGGGTTTGGTAACTAGTCATGTGGCTCTTGAGTTCATCCTGAACCCGGTTACAAGTGAGTGGGATTGTTTTCACTCCAGTCAGCCACTTCAGGGCCTGCCCGACGCCAGGACGGATCTCGCTGTGCGTCTTTGAGACTAGCTTGGCCTCCGTCTTCCTCAGCACGAGGGCTGGAGGAGAGAAAAGGCAGCCTGCGTTTATTTGTGGAGGCACTGGAGAAAACTGGAAACGGGGAGCCCTTCCATCCCTGAGATCACCCCTGTGACCCTGGAGCACAGGGTCATAGGAAAGAGAACCCAGAGCAGGAAGGTGGGTGTCCTTCCGGGGCTCCCTCCGGGGTATTCAGAAGCTCTGTCCTTCCTGTTTCACTGTGTGCCGTGGATCAGAAGCTGTGTATTGAGTCAAGATAGAGCCTTCTCAGGACAGATGGGTAAAACTATGTGGTTGGATATACGTTTAAGAACAGGACATCAAACAAACTGTATGATTTAAAGAAGTGTTTGTACTCAGTGATGAAATTCCTTTTCCTGGAGAGAGGATGCTTTCATAGTCGAATGAACCTTGGAGCACTTCCAAAGCCAGAGTGAAGACTGTGTATTTTCCTTATTCACCAACTTACTGAAGAGTTGAGGGCATTAGAGATTCCTAAGGTAGAGGAAGGCAGATTATGTTTTGCTACAGTTGATAAAACCGTTTGTTTTCCTGGTCTTGGTTGGGGCATTATGATAATCAGGTTCCTGTCGTGATTCGAAGTGTGAATCAGCTCACCCCGCCCTGACTGAAAACTTAAATACAGCCTGCCTCAAAGAAAGGTGGGCAATGCAGGGAACAAGTCCTAGTACTGGGGGGACGGCCCTTTACCAAGTTGCAGTAGAACTCTGTCCACCACAAGTGCAGCTCCCCTTTGTCTTCTGCGAATGAAGCCGTCTGTGGCCTGACTGCGTGCTCTCTCTTAAAGCTTAACTCCCAGGAATCTTCCCTCTGCTCCAAAAAACGGATTTAGTCACAGATCTGCACGTGCCACTTTGCTTCCCCGTCTCTAAACTGAAACCACAGAACACGTTTCAAGAATTCAGCGAGAGGCAGAGTGACAGGTAAGCAAAGAGTTTATTAGTAAGTATAGGATGCTTGTGAGAGAGACAAGCGGGCAGGCAAGGGAGTGCTGCCCCCAGAACTTAGTGGGCTACAGTTTATAATCGAAGGAGCAGTGGGGCGGGGGAGATGACCGCCTTCGTCCTCACTCTCAAGCAGGCGTCAGGCCTCCTCCACGGAGGAGGGGGGGAGCTCTCTTGCCCCTACTTTGGCGAACTGGGACTGTCACGGAGCCGTGGAAGCGAGCAAAACGGCGGTAACGTACCCTGAAATGAAGTAAACCGTCTCAGGTTTCAGTGTAATGTCACCTTTTCCTCACATTTCTGTTTTTCGTGTGTGCAGAGGAGCATGTCCTAGGATTCACTAACTTCCTGGCCTCACTGGGCAGGATGTGGGCCTCATTCCACCATTGTTTTAGTGTTTTGGGGGGGGGGGCATGTCTCATGCTTCTGTTGCATGGTTTTGTTGCTAAGCAAGCCCGTTCGGTTTTGTGGTTAAGCAAACCTGCTCTCTTGACTGATCATTAACTCACAGGATTCGCCCATACCTTTTTCTTTACTCAAGATTCCCTAGTGCAATTAACTATTTAATCACCCACTTCGTCCCTTTACTCTTTTCCTGTCAAAACCGTTGTTTTCTTCCCATGAAACCCTTCAAAACCCAGGACTGCACACGCTACCTTCAGGAGCCTTTTCTGACCTCTGTTGCCCAAATACATTCTCCTTTCACTGAACTGCCATAGAGCACTCAAGCTGTATAACACATAATCTAATATTTAATGTTTCTCAATCTTATTCTCCTGACTAGACTGAGGGATACTTGAAGGCAGAAGCGGTGTTTGATGCATCTTCATCCCATCTGTCACACTTGAGCAGAGCTGGATGCAGCCTGGCTTCTCAGCACTTTTTATTTGCTCATTTTTATGACTTATTTAAAACCCTCTGCCATATGCCAGTCATTGTTCTAGGCCCTAGAAGGGGAAACGGCAGGAAAAAGGACAATTTGCTGCCTCTCTGACATCTGTTCATTACCGAGCACGGAGGCATGATTGGGATTTTGAGAGAGGTACTGAGTCTGGGGAGCAGGACCTGCTGTGCACGGGCAGGGTCTGTCCGGGCAGTAGACCATCAGGAAGGCCTGGAAGGGCCAGGTGGTAGGGTTTCAAAGCTGTAGGGACTTAGAAAAGGTTTGAGCTAGTAAAAATGCATGTGAAGTTTAAAGAGTCATTACATATTTAGATGAAAAGTTTTTCTGGTTCTTCTAGATTCAGATGCAAACAAGATAACACGTGTGCACGTGTACCCGCTGTATTCCAGGCACTTTTGTTATCATCTCTAATTTTCCCAACAATCCTATGAGCTAGGCATTATTATTACCATCTTATCTAAGAGCCACCCAAGGTTCAGAGAGGTTAGGTCACTTCCTCAGAGTCACACATCTGCTTAATTGGTAAAGGTGGAAATTGGATCTAGGTCTTCTAACTAAAAAGTCAATGATCGTTTTTATCATTCTGACCCTAATTTTGTAAAACAGAGTTTGTGAGGTATTCTGGCACTATTTATTTTATATAATGTTTCATTGGATAAGTGAATATATCACGTTTATTGAGCCCTGACTGTGATCATTGTAACCTGGTAAGCACTTTATAGGCATGAACACATGTACTACCATCCTCATAGGAATCCTGTGACACAGCTGCTGTTATTGTCATATCTGTTTCACAACTTGTCCAGCATCACACAGAGCTGGCACTTGAACCCAGGGCCGTCTGACTCTGAGACCTGTGCTTTTGACTGCTGTCTTAGTCATACAAGGAGCTTCATGGGGAACAAAGTTCTGTGGTCAGCTGTTTGAGAAAAATTGCACACCCCATGCCCTGGAGAGTAGCATGAAGGCTCTGAGAAGTCCTGTAGCGGCGGGTGTGTGAATTTTGCCCCGAGTTTCCCATGTGTGTTTGATGAAGGAACTTTTATTGCCTAACACTTAATTTTTAGTTTTAACTCTGGAAAATGCTGCTGTAGCGGAAGGAGAATCTGAGTCTGGGAACTAGAAGAGGGGGGAGAAGAGAATATTCAGAGCAAAATACATAAATGGAAGAAGATAATAAATAGAGCCTGTGATCTGAAGTCTCATTTAGGTGTGCGTTCAGGCTTCTGCTCTTACTGGCTGTGTAATTTGGGGCAAATCATTTATTCTTTTTGGGTCTCACTTGCCTTATCTGTAAAATATTGTTGTGAGGAAAAGTGTGATTATATACGCAAAAGTGCTTTGTTAACAGTAAAACGCGTAGTTCTTTTTTCAGTTGTTATTTGCCAAGTTCATTTAGTGCCCTAGTCACTAACACGGCATCTACTAGCTGTTTGAAGGACAATTAAAAGTTGTTCCATGGGGGCTTCCCTGGTGGCACAGTGGTTGAGAGTCCGCCTGCCGATGCAGGGGACACGGGCTTGTGCCCCGGTCCGGGAAGATCCCACATGCCGCAGAGCGGCTGGACCCGTGAGCCATGGCCGCTGAGCCTGCGTGTCCAGAGCCTGTGCTCCGCCACGGGAGAGGCCACAACAGTGAGAGGCCCGCATACCGCAAAAAAAATAAAAATAAAAAAAGTTGTTCCATGAATGAATGAATTTTGTCTTACGTGTCTCTGAGTTCTGTAGCTGACGTGTTACAACTGAAAAGTTTTTTTAAATGTTCCTTGAATTTTCTTTCTCAATTGTGTTTTTGCTGGGTTTTATGTTTTTGGAGTTTAATGAAGTCACTCAATTGGAAAATCAAGAACCATGTTTCTGTCATTCACTTGGTTGTACCCCAATTTGGACTGCCAAGGCAGTTTATTTTGTGTGTTTCTGACATGTCCCTGGCAGCAAGAAATTTTTGGACAGTTCCAAATGGTAAATTTCATTCAACAGTGTGCATGTGTTAGCTTTTTTTCTTTAATAAATTTATTTATTTATTTTTGGCTGCGTTGGGTTTTCGTTGCTGTGCGCGGGCTTTCTCTAGTTGCAGTGAGCTGGGGGGCTACTCTTCGTTGCGGTGCACGGGCTTCTCATTGCGGTGGCTTCTCTCGTTGCGGAGCACGGGCTCTAGGCACGCGGGCTTCAGTAGTTGTGGTGCGCGGGCTCAGTAATTGTGGCTCGCGGGCTCTAGAGCACAGGCTCAGTAGTTGTGGTGCAGAGGCTTAGTTGCTCCGCGGCATGTGGGATTTTCCCGGACCAGGGCTCGAACCCATGTCCCCTGCGTTGGCAGGCGGATTCTTAACCACTGCGCCACCAGGGAAGCCCTCTTTTATTTTTTACAATGCTCATTCTCTCAGATGTGCCCATCTGTGGTGGGTTTTTTTTTTTTTTAAGGAATTTCTAATGTATCACCCTCTTGATGGAATTACTCCTGATGTTTCCATGATAAAGTGTAGCTCTTTTCAAGGACTGTAAGGAGGAGAAACTTGCTGCGGTTTTGCTTTCCAGTATAGATCTTACTGATGGGAAGTGCTAAGATGTAAGGGCGTTCTTTACCCACTTCCAATAAGTCATTTGTTTTTTAGCACCTGTCCAAAGAGACAGAGATGAGCTTGAGGTTATTTCAATAAGTAAGATGTTGCACAAAGATCAAGAAATTTTTAAAAAGAGAGAGGCAGTCAAAATACTTTTTAGCACACCTGTTTGTTTGCTGGAATAGCATTTATTGCTAGAAAGATACTGTGTTTTGCCCAGCAGCTGTTTTGGAGAGGAGGGGTTAAGTAGAGGGGAGCTAGCTTTCCATTCCCTGGTAACTTGACCTGGTCATGCAGTTTGTCTGGGCCTGACAACTCACCGCCACTCTAGGGTAGCACACAACCCAGGCCTGGCCCAGCCAAAACTCAATCCCCTGACTGTGGTGATTGGCTTAGGTGCAGGCATGTCATCTAAGAGTCCTCCATGAGACCCATGATGGGCTAGAGCTATTAGGAAAGATGCCGGTTTCCTCTGTCAGGATCATGAAAGCCTCAAGTCATTGGTAACCTTCTTTCCCACCATGTGGGGAAAGATGGTCTGCTAGTGAAGCCAGAGAGAGAAGTAGGGTGCAGCAAAGGCCAAAGAAACCAAATTCTCCTGGCATCGCTGAGCTTGTGTGTCGCACTTTCTGCCCTGCTTAATCCAGGCTTATTCATGAGCCCACTTTTTTGTACTGTATGAACTAATAAATTCCATTTTTTTCCCATTAATATCTGTCACCTACAACCTAAAGAATCCCAAATAATACAAAACCATGCAAGATAAATAAAAACAGACTAAAAACTGTATCATTTTTACCTCCGGAGGAGATGATTGTCCCAGTAATCTTCAAAATTGTCAGACCACATTTACAGTGTTGTATTCCATCTGGGTGTTTAACAAAGGACTGTGGTCTAGGACACTGATATGGATGGAATTGTGTCCCCCTGAATTCATAGGTTGAAGCTCTAATCCCCAGTGTGACGGTATTTGGAGATGGGGCCTTTAAGGAGATACTGAAGGTTAAATTAGGTCGTAAGGGTGGAGCCCTAATCCAATACGACTTGTGTCCATATAAGAAGAGGCAGAGTCACCAGGAGAGCTCACGCACAGAGGAAGGCTGTATGAGGACATGAGGAAAGGCGACATCTATTGTACAAGTCAGGTGAGAGACCTCTAGAGAAACCAACCCTGCTGACATCTTGATTTGGACTTGCAGCCTCCAGAACTGTGAGAAAGTGAATTGCTGCTTCTAAGCTCCCACTCTGGGGTATTTCGTTACAGCCACCCAAGTTGACTAATACAGGCTCAATCATTTAACTTTTTTTTTTTTTTTTTTTTTGAGGTATGTGGGCCTCTCACTGTTGTGGCCTCTCCCGTTGTGGAGCACAGGCTCCGGACGCGCAGGCTCAGTGGCCATGGCTCACGGGCCCAGCCACTCCGCGGCATGTGGGATCCTCCCGGACCGGGGCACGAACCTGTGTCCCCTGCATCGGCAGGTGGACTCTCAAGCACTGCGCCACCAGGGAAGCCCTATCTTTTTTTTTTTTTTAGGTTTTTTTTTTTTTAACATCTTTATTGGAGTATAATTGATTTACAGTGGTGTGTTAGCTGATTCACTGCTATACATATACATATGTCCCGATATCTCCTCCTCCTTGCGTCTTCCTCCTGCCCTCCCTATCCCACCCCTCTAGGTGGTCACAAAGCACTGAGCTGATCTCCCTGTGCTATGCGGCTGCTTCCCATTAGCTATCTGTTTTACATTTGGTAGTGTATACATGTCCATGCCACTCTCTCACTTTGTCCCAGCTTACCCTTCCCAGGTCCTCAAGTCGATTCTCTACGTCTGCATCTTTATTCCTGTCCTGCCCCTAGGTTCTTCAGAACCTTTTTTTTTTTTTTTAGTTTCCACATATATGTGTTAGCATACGGTATTTATTTTTCTCTTTCTGACTTACTTCACTCTGTATGACAGTCTCCAGGGCCATCCACCTCACTACAAATAACTCAATTTTGTTTCTTTTTATGGCTGAGTAATATTCCATTGTGTATATGTGCCACATCTTCTTTTTCTGTTCATCTGTCGATGGACATTTAGGTTGCTTCCATGTCCTGGCAATTGTAAATAGAGCTGCAATGAATGAACATTGTGGTACATGACTCTTTTTGAATTATGGTTTTCTTAGGGTATATGCCCCATAGTGGGATTGCTGGGTCGTATGGTAGTTCTGTTTTTAGTATTTTGAGGAACCTCCATGCTGTTCTCCATAGTGGCTGTATCAATTTACACTCCCACCAACAGTGCAAGAGGGTTCCCTTTTCTCCACACCCTCTCCAGCATTTATTGTTTGTAGATTTTTTGATGGCCATTCTGACTGGTGTGAGGTGATACCTCATTGTAGTTTTGATTTGCATTTCTCTAATGATTAGTGGTGTTGGGCATCCTTTCATGTGTTTGTTGACAATCTGTATATCTTTGGAGAAATGTGTGCTTAGATCTTCTGCCCATTTTTGGATTGGGTTGTTTGTTTTTTTGTTATTGAGCTGCATGAGCTACTTGTAAATTTTGGAGATGCATCATTTGTTATTTGCTTCATTTGAAAATCTTTTCTCCCATTCAGAGGGTTGTCTTTTCATCTTGTTTATGGTTTCCTTTGCTGTGCAAAAGCTTTTAAGTTTCATTAGGTCCCATTTGTTTATTTTTGTTTCTATTTCCATCTCTCTAGGAGGTGGGTCAGAAAGGATCTTGCTGTGATTTTTGTCATAGAGTGTTCTGCCTATGTTTTCCTCTAAGAGTTGTATAGTGTCTGGCCTTACATTTAGGTCTTTAATCCATTTTGAGTTTATTTTTGTGTATGGTATTAGGGAGTGTTTTAATTTCATTCTTTTACATATAGCTGTCCAGGTTTCCCAGCACCACTTATTGAAGAGGCTGTCTTTTCTCCATTGTATGTTCTTGCCTCCTTTATCAAAAATAAGGTGACCATATGTGCATGGGTTTATCTCTGGACTTTTTATCCTGTCTGTTCCGTTGATCTATATTTCTGTTTTTGTGCCTGTACCATACTGTCTTGATTACTGTAGCTTTGTAGTATACTCTGAAGTCCAGGAGCCTTATTCCTCCAGCTCTATTTTTCTTTCTCAAGATTGCTTTGGCTGCTCAGGGTCTTTTGTGTTTCCATACAAATTAGGAAATTTTTTGCTCTAGTTCTGTGAAAAATGCCATTGGTAGATTGATAGGGATTGCATTGAATCTCTAGATTGCTTTGGGTAGTATAGTCATTTTCACAATGTTGATTCTCCAGTCCAAGAACATGGTATGTCTATCCATATGTTTGTATCATCTTTAATTTCTCTCATCAGTGTCTCATAGTTTTCTGCATACAGGTCTTTTGTCTCCTTAGGTAGGCTTATTCCTAGATATTTTATTCTTTTTGTTGCAGTGGTAAATGGGAGTGTGTCCTTAATTTCTCTTTCAGATTTTTCATCATTAGTGTATAGGAATGCAAGCGTTTTCTGTGCATTAATTTTGTATCCTGCTACTTTACTAAATTCATTGACTAGCTCTAGTAGTTTTCTGGTAGCATCTTTAGGATTCTCTGTGTATAGTATCATGTCATCTGCAAACAGTGACAGCTTTACTTCTTCTTTTCCGATTTGGATTCCTTTTTCTTCTCTGATTGATGTGGCTAAGATGTCCAAAACTATGTTGAATAATAGTGGTGAGAGTGGGCAACCTTGTCTGGTTCCTTTTATCTTAGTGGAAATGATTTCAGTTTTTCACCATTGAGAACAATGTTGGCTGTGGGTTTGTCATATATGGCCTTTCTTAGTTGAGGTAAGTTCCCTCTATGCCTACTTTCCGGAGGGTTTTTATCATAAATGCGTGTGGAATTTTGTCAAAAGCTTTCTCTGCATCTGTTGAGATGATCATATGGTTTTTCTCCTTCAATTTGTTAATGTGGTTTATCACATTGATTGATTTGCGTATATTGAAGAATCCTTGCATTCCTGGAATAAACCCCACTTGGTCATGGTGTATGATCCTTCTAATGTGCTGTTGGATTCTGTTTGCTAGTATTTTGTTGAGGATTTTTGCATCTATGTTCATCAGTGATATTGGCCTGTAGTTTTCTTTCTTTGTGACATCCTTGTCTGGTTTTGGTATCAAGGTGATGGTGGCCTCGTAGAATGAGTTTGGGAGTGTTCCTCCCTCTGCTATATTTTGGAAGAGTTTGAGAAGGATAGGTGTTAGCTCTTCTCTAAATGTTTGATAGAATTCGCCTGTGAAGCCATCTGGTCCTGGGCTTTTGTTTGTTGGAAGATTTTTAATAACAGTCTCAATTTCAGTGCTTGTGACTGGTCTGTTTATATTTTCTATTTCTTCCTGGTTCTGTCTCGGAAGGTTTTGCTTTTCTAAGAAATTGTCCATATCTTCCAGGTTGTCCATTTTATTGGCATATAGTTGCTTGTAGTAATCCCTCATGATTCTTTGTATTTCTTCAGGGTCAGTTGTTACCTCTCCTTTTTCATTTCTAATTTTGTTGATTTAAGTCTTTTCCCTTTTTTCCCGATGAGTCTGGCTAGTGGTTTATCAATTTTGTTCATCTTCTCAAAGAACCAGCTTTTAGTTTTGTTGATCTTTGCTGTTGTTTCCTTCATTTCTTTTTCATTTATTTCTGATCTGATTTTTATGATTTCTTTCCTTCTGGTGACTTTGGGGCTTTTCTGTTCTTCTTTATCTAATTGCTTTAGGTGTAAGTTTAGGTTGTTTATTTGAGATTTTTCTTGTTTCTTGAGGTAGGATTGTATTGCTATAAACTTCCCTCTTAGAACTGCTTTTGCTGCATCCCATAGGTTTTGGGTCTTCGTGTTTTCATTGTCATTTGTTTCTAGGTATTTTTTGTTTGCCTCTTTGATTTCTTCAGTGATATCTTGGTTATTAAGTAGTGTATTGTTTAGCTTCCATGTGTTTGTATTTTTTTACAGGTTTTTCCTGTAAGTGATATCTAGTCTCATAGCCTGTGGTCCAAAAAGATACTTGATATGATTTCAGTTTTCTTAAACTTACCAAGGCTGGATTTGTGACCCAAGATGTGATCTGTCCTGGAGAGTGTTCCATGAGCACTTGAGAAGAATGTGTATTCTGTTGGTTTTGGATGGAATGGCCTATAAATATCAGTTAAGTCCATTTTGTTTAATGTATTATTTACAGCTTGTGTTTTCTTATTTTCATTTTGGATGATCTGTCCATTGGTGAAAGTGGGGTGTTAAAGTCCCCTACTATGAATGTGTTACTGTCGATTTCCCCTTTTATGGCTGTTAGCATTTGCTTTATGTACTGAGGTGCTCCTACGTTGGGTTCATAAATATTTACAATTGTTATATCTTCTTCTTGGATTGATCCCTTGATCATTGTGTAGTGTCCTTCTTTGTCTCTTGTAATAGTCTTTATTTTAGAGTCTATTTTGTCTGATATGAGAATTGCTACTCCAGCTTTCTTTTGATTTCCATTTGCGTGGAATATCTTTTTCCATCCCCTCACTTGCAGTCTGTATGTGTCCCTAGGTCTGAAGTGGGTCTCTTGTAGACAGCATATATACGGGTCTTGTTTTTGTATTTATTCAGCCAGTCTGTGTCTTTTGGTTGGAGCATTTAGTCCATTTACATTTAAGGTAATTGTCAATATGTATGTTCCGCTTACCATTTTCTTAATTGTTTTTGGGTTTGTTTTTGCAGGCCTTTTCCTTCTCTTGTGTTTCCTGCCTGGAGAAGGTCCTTTATCATTTGTTTTAAAGCTGGTTTGGTGGTGCTGAATTCTCTTAGCTTTTGCTTGTTAGTAAAGGTTTTAATTTCTCCATCTAATCTGAATGAGATCCTTGCTGGATAGAGTAATCTTGGTTGTAGATTTCTCCCTTTCATCCCTTTAAATATGCCCTGCAAAAAAAAAAATGCCCTGCCACTCACTTCTGGCTTGCAGAGTTTCTGCTGAAAGATCAGCTCTTAACTTTATGGGGATTCCCTTGTGTGTTATTTGTTGCTTTTCCCTTGCTGCTTTTAGTATTTTTTTCTTTGTATTTATTTTTTGATAGTTTGATTAGTATGTGTCTTGGCGTGTTTCTCCTTGGATTTTTTTCTGTATAGGACTCTCTGCGCTTCCTGGACTTGATTGACTCTTTCCTTTCCCATATTAGGGAAGTTTTCGACTATAATCTCTTCAAATATTTTCTCAGACCCTTTCTTTTCCTCTTCTTCTTCTGGGACCCCTATAATTTGAATGTTGGTGCGTTTAATGTTGTCCCAGAGGTCTGTGAGCCTGCCCTCAATTCTTTTCATTCTTTTTTCTTTATTCTTCTCTGCAGTAGTTATTTCCACTATTTTATCTTCCGGGTCCCATATCTGTTCTTCTGCCTCAGTTTTCTGCTATTGATCCCTTCTAGAGAATTTATAATTTCATTTATTGTATTGTTCATCATTGTTTGTTTGTGCTTTAGTTCTTCTAGGTCCTTGTTAAATGTTTGTTGTATATTCTTAATTCTATTTCCAAGATATTGGATATCTTTACTATCATTACTCTGAATTCTTTTTCAGGTAGCCTGCCTATTTCCTCTTCATTTATTAGGTCTGGTGGGTTTTTATCTTGCTCCCTCATCTGCTCTGTGTTTCTCTGTCTTCCCATTTTGGTTAACTTACCGTGTCTGGGGTCTCCTTTTCACAGGCTGCACGTTCGTAGTTCCCGTTGTTTTTGGTATCTGCCCCCAGTGGCTAAGGTTGGTTCAGTGGGTTGTGTGGCTTCCTGCTGGAGGGGACTGGTGCCTGTGTTCTGGTAGATGAGGCTGGATCTTGTCTTTCTGGTGGGCAGGACTGTGTCTGGTGGTGTGTTTTGGGGTGTCTGTGACCTTATTGTGATTTTAGGCTGCCTCTCTGCTAATGGGTGGGGTTGTGTTCCTGTCTTGCTAGTTGTTTGGCATCGGACGTCCAGCACTGGAGCTTGCTGGCCATTGGGTGGAACTGGGTCTTAGCGTTGAGACGGGGATCTCTGGGAGAGCTCTCGCTGATTGATATTACGTGGGGCCGGGAGGTCTCTGGTGGACCAATGTCCTGAACTTGGCTCTCCCACCTCAGAGGCACAGGCCTGACACCCGGACAGAGCACGAAGACCCTGTCAGCCACATGGCTTTAGGCCGGAGGGCTCTGGGGTCAAGACTGCCAGATTCAAAACTCAGTTTGGCCTTCTCTGGCTCTGTGGTCTCAGGTGAATTTCATCATCCCCTGGGTCCTAAAATACAGCACCCGTTCCCTGTGACTCCGAAACTAAAGGGAAGGAGTGGTGGACTGACCTCTGAGGGGGAAAAAAATGCAAGAAAACGCAGAAGATGGACAGCCAGTGGTAGAGACCTGAAGAAGGAAGACTAGGCAGGGTGAAGCTGATGCTGCGCAGCCACGGCGGAAGCTGGAGGAGCCCACGTCAGGCTTCTTAACGTGGAACTGTAAGTAAAGTGAGTAACCTCGGGTGCACAGTATAGATAAAAGAACTAGGTTTAAACCACATGCAAGAAAGTTCTAAATAAATGACAACGTGAGTCCATCCCTCCATGCTAAGGGGGTCCTAAGTAATTTCCTCTCCTGGACTCAGCAGCATCTTAACCCACTCTTTTCCCTTGGCTCGTGTGTCCCAGTGGTGGCTTTGAGCCGGTCCCGGGTAGTGTCTGCCCCTCTGCGTGCTGGCTTCTGGCACGTGGACAGCTTGGCCAGCGGCTCAGTACATGGTGATGGTGTTACGAGCACCTTGCTCCCTCTGCAGTTTCTTACAAGCTCCTCTTGTTTCCCCGCTTTCTGTCTCCTCCCTGTTCATGTCCGCTGTTATCAGTTGCTGTGTTTTTCTCTTGTGAACGTCTCCTTGCTCCTTGTTCATAATCTGCTGTGTGGGGTTACTCCTGCACCTGCATCCTCTCCCTCTGGTCCACACGCAGGCTTACCTTCTCCGCTGTACTTGGGTTACTTCTGTGTCTCACTGCTTTTCCCATATTTTGACTTCAAGCGTTAGGGCAGAGTGAGGATGGCGTGTGGTTGCCCTCCTGCTCCTCTGGAAACTCACCTGAGGACAGAACAAGACAGAGCAAAAGCAACCCTGACTCCTACACAGTGGATGCCCTTCCCTCTCAAGAAGTTAAACCTTCTTATGCATCTTTCTGTGCTTTTGCTTTTACATTTTCCCACCTGCACCAAGGAGTTTATACATCAATCAGTCAGACTTTGCCTGGGCTGTTAGAGACCAAGAAGAAGGGCTTCTCCCAGGCGCTTCTTTGTTTAACCTTTGCTGCCTGTGTGTTTAATTTGTTTGGTCCATAAGTAGCTCTGGGAGCTTTTGTAAAAGTCATTCAACTGTCCTATGTCTCAGTTTCTTCCTCTTTCAAATGAGTATGACACTGTAAGCGTGGAAGAGCTGATGAATACATAAAATATCACACTAAAAATTCATGGTGATGTTACTACATTCATAATATAAGAATATGTAATATGCGGTAATATGTGTTTGTCACTGAATATGAATATGACTATTATTGACAGTAATGGTCCGCCTTCTGCTGTTCCCTTAATTCCAAGACCAGGAACGCAGTCAGTATTAATTAAAGGAGGAGGTTATATTTGGTAGCATGGAGAGGGTACATTTGAAAGGATATTGAACTTGTTTTCAGAACTCCTAGGTGTAAGACTGTGCTCCACCAAGCTGTTAGGTGTAGGGCAAGTCCTTCACACAAGCTTTTCATGCCTTGCTTTTAATTATGGTGATTGATAACCTCCATGTCTATCTCACAGAATAGCTTGGATAATTAGATGATATAATGTATCTCAAAGTACTTTATGTTTGCCTCACCCTTTACAGTTTACCAAGGCAGAATGTTGGCAGAGGGAGGGATGGGGCAGTGCGCTGTGGTACCAGGACCGGGGTTCAAGGTGACCTACCACGTACAAGTAAAGTGGCCTTGAACCCCTCTCTGAGCTTCAGTTCTCTCGTATTTAAAATGAAAGTAATGATAATAAATGTGAAGAGCCCAGCATTCAGTAGGTGCTCAGTAAATGTCTATAGAAATAGATTATTATTAGACGTATATCCTGGATGTGACATTTTCACCTGCATATTGCCAAGTGGCTTTGGACCCCATAAATAAATGTGTCTGTCTTAGTGTATTTTCCCGGGTATTTTTGCCAAACTGGTTTTTGTTTGTGTGAAAATACTAGTATCTGACGTAGAAAATCCTCTCTGAAAGTTTTGCTTTTGATTTGCAAAGAATAGAACGATTCTAAGCTGGGAATCAATTAAGCAGTGATAGAGTGAATAGAAGCACAGAATAGTGGCTAGTGTGCCACATTTTCTAGAGCAGCCCTGACCAACAGAATAGAGCACAAGCCACAAATGGGAGCCATATGCCGCATTTTAAATATTTAATAGCCCTATTAAGTAAGAAGAACAGATGCAATTAATTTTAGTAATATATTTATTTAAAATACTGTGTCTAAAATATAATTTCAACATGTAGTCAAGATAAAAATTACTAATGAGCTCTATTAGATGACTTTTGGTACTGAGTCTTTGAAGTCTGGTATGTCCTTTACACTAGCGTCGCGTCTCTACTAGGACTGGCGACACTTCTAGTGCTCTTGGTCACGTGGCTCAGGGCATATGGCACTGGACAGTGCAGCTCCATATCCCCAGGAACTGAGAAGGAAAAGTAACTCAGAGATCTCTTTTACGTTGTTGCATTTAGCAAACAGACTTGAAAGTGCTGAGCTAAATAGAATTTCCAGATTTGTGCAGTATTCCTTGCTCTCTATTAGGCTGCAGTGATGTTGGAGGCTTCCAGATACTCCTCGTTGCTCCTAATTTCTCTGCTCCTGACACGAGCGCCATGGGCATGCTGCCTGCTTTAACCTCCTCGTCTGTGGGCGCAGTGGTCCCTGAGCAGGGGGACGTACCATGACGGGGCTTCAGCAGCAGCCCCCAGGCTGGGGGCAGTTCATAAGCTTCCGGCAGTGGGAAGGTCTCTTTTTGGAGATTTGGAGCACCTTTGAAACATGAATGGAAGTTATTAACACAATCCCTGGAAAAGTCCAATATGCTTAAACCACGGCATTAGGTGCAGTTTCAGGGGGTTATGGATCCCTGAAGCCAGTGTGCGCACCTCCGGTGTAGAGCGGGGTGTGTCGCCTGCACCCGTTTGTGAGGGAGGGAAGGGGCTGGGGGCTCACCACACACTTGACTGTGCGTGGGGGGTGGGGGGGTGGGAAGGAACAGACGTGGAACGAGTACCAGCATTTACCCCCGGACGGAGCTTTTTATTTAAAAAAATTCTTTATGACATGCAGCATTGCCTGAACACAGAGATTTTGCTTCAGTGCACACACATACAAACACAGCAACACCCCTCCATCCAGAATCCCACGTTAGAACCGTCCAGAAAGCGTCAACTAAAGCCATAGGAAAATAAACGTGGGCTGAGCGCTCTCAGGCTGCCAGGTGCTGGGGAAGATAAAGTAGAGCCTGGTGCCTGCCCTCCCAGAGCCCACAGTGGCAGACAGGCCCAGAAACAGACCTTGTAGTGGGGTCCAAGCATGTCCTAGGCAAACCTGGAGGAGGGGGTAATTAAATGCATAGGCCCCTCTGGGTGAGTCCTGAATTCCCCCAGAGACAGAGCCTAAAGGGAGCCCTTTCACATCAGGGGGGGTGACCAGAGTGGCCGCCGGTGGGAGACGGCCTGGACTGTGCTGGGGATAAGCTCCCCGGCATTGAAGCTTGGGCCGGCTTTACACCACTTCCCACAGGACATGGGTCTTCTTCGGGGGGGTTTGTGTGAGGACCTGACATTGTCAGATTTGCATTTTATCCAGTTACTCTTGGAACTAAGTATGTGGAAGCTGGGTTTGAAGGAGCTATAGCTAGAGGCAGGGCAGCCAGTTAGGGAGCTGAGTTAGTCCACGTGAGAACTGCTGAGGTTTAATCTGGGTTGCCAGTTCTTGGCAAATTATTGGTTGAGGAATAGGAAAGAAATTCCAGATTGCCTGCCAAATAAGTTGTGGTAGCATTAATTAAAGTAGAAACTATTAGAGGAAAAGCTGGGCATAGAGACGATGAAAGAGTAGCTAATTCCAGCCAGTGTGTTGATACCGTCCTAGGGTGGTGAGCCTCCTGCCTGGGCTTGGTGGAGTTAGAGCTGCCTGTGAACTCTGGGTGGGGGAAGGGCTATGAAAAGAAGGAGACCCCTGAGAGGCAGGAGGCGGCAGGAGGAAGCTTTGAGAGGATCTGAGCGTCTGTCTTCTCATAGGGACACTGAGGCCCGGAGAGGGGACTCACTTGGCCAGGCTGCTTGGGGGACTGACAGGAGACCTGATGGGAAACCCAGGCCCAGCTGCCCAAGTCACGTGCCTCCTGGGCCAGGGCTCTTTCCTCTGTGCCCCAAAATGAGCATCTCCTAAGTTTAAGATTTTAGGGAACATGCTGGCATGTGGGATTAGCCTGGCATCCATCATGTTTGCAGAGCAAGGAGCACCCAGGAAAAGTTCTGATTGACAGTCACTATCCCAAATGCCAGGCTACCGTTGTGGAGCACAGGCTCTGGACGCACAGGCTCAGCGGCCATGGCTCACGGGCCCAGCCGCTCTGCGGCATGTGGGATCCTCCCAGACCGGGGCACGAACCCGCATCCCCCGCATCGGCAGGCGGACTCTCGACCACTGCGCCACCAGGGAAGCCCCAACGGGTCACTTTTGTACTTGCTTTGTAGAATACCCATGGCTTCCAGGTCTGCTGTCTCCTCATCAGTCCTAGGCAGAATAAGGACCAGTCACCTCATGTTACAGGTGATGAAATAGGCCAAGGGTAGAGAGGTAAAGAGATTTGCCTGGAGTCCCGCTGCTACTAAAGGACAGAGCTTGGGCTTGTCTAGGTCTTCTGGTGCCAAGGTCAGGCCGTTTCACTATAATGTACTGTGTACTTCCCAAGTCAGCCTTCCTCCGTCCAGTAATCCTCCATTTATACAGCAGCCCGAATCCAGTCCTGTGTCAGGGCCTGGGGCTGCAGAGATGACCAAAACACTATCCCTGCCCGATGGCTCAGTTTGGTGGTGGTTTCCCAGAGGACACAGTGCTGCAGTAGATACAGGTGAATGGAGCAGAGTGTGTCTGCCCTCCATATTCCCTTGCTGGGTTCTCAGGTAGGTCTGTTCTGAATCAGTTTGGGCAGGACCTTAGGCAACCATTTCCTGGCTGTGAACTCAAGGTTGAAAAAGAGACTGGTATTGGTGGAAAATAGAGGTTGACTATTACTAAAATCTTAGACCTAGGATGCTTTGTGAAGAGCTGGAGATTGTGACCTCCTTTAGGGCCTGACAGATGGAGCAGCTGGATCTGTCTCGTCACTGTCGAGTAGACAACTTCAAGGCAACGACCTTGAGGAGTTTCTGCTGAAGTGCTGGGTGAGTGGGCATCCGGAGGAGGCAGAGTTCCGGGGACTTATGTGCCTATTGTCATCCTGCAAAGATTTTAGTGGCATGTGTCAAAAACAGATACATTAGTTCATAGATTCCAGGCCAGCCTGATAGGGTCTTTTTAGATTTTTAAATCATGAAGTCTGTTATTAGCTAGATCTAGACTGGTGAAACTGGAGTGGAATTCAGCAGAAGTTGAAGACGGTCCCCCAAACCAGGAAGTGACTGTCAGATGGGTGGTAGTCGCTTAGAGGATGCCCACCCAGGGTTGTATGGAATATGATTCCACCTGTCTATTGTAATGTCAGTTGGCAAGAATGAGGTTATAGGGGTAACTTTGATTCATCTTGGTGGTGGGAAGAAGGTGATTCTTGGCAGACATTGATACTTCATAGTAATAACTTGCGGTGCAATTTTCTGTAGAACTTTTCCTGACGCACCGGGTGAGCCGCACTTCCTTAGTTGAGAACTGCTGCTGAAGACCCCTGTGTATGTGTAAACCGGCATCCATATGCCTAGCCTTTCATGTATTAATTAAGCGGAGTGCTAAGCTCCACATTCCTCTGACAAGTGAAATGTTTTACTTTTCAAGAATCTTCCCCATTCATTGTTGTATTTAATCTTCACAAGCAGCATGGAAATGAAGAAACAGACTCAGACCAGTTGAGACTTAAAATAGTTTGAGACAGTGTTGGCTGTGTGCAGGTGGCCTCCTAATCCCGTCCCTCATTTTAAAGATGAGGAGATTATGGCCCTGAAAGGTAACTCGTTTCCCTGAGACCCGACCAGGTGTAGCTTTGTCTCCCGACTCCCCACTCCCAGCTCGTCCCATCACACCTGCCCTGTGTGTCCCCGAGGCCATGAGGCCCAGTCAGGGCATCAGTCACAGGAGAAATGTTAGCGTGAGCAGGAACTAAACCGTCATCAGCAAAGCTGCCTGAAACAGCAGCCAGGATATTTGGACAGAGATTTTCTTTTAAGGATTCATTTTTTTGAAAATTAATTCATTAACGAAGTAATTATATTTCCTGTCAGCGTAGGCTAAGGCACTAAGCTATACCAGCTGCCTCCCCCGTAACAGTTTTTGTTGGCCACACTTAAAAGCAGTATCATTGGCTTCAGGAATAGAGAATTTTAAAATAGCATAGACTCCGTTTTCAGAGCAGGGAGGGCTCTCAAAGGTGATCTGTGGTTCTCTCACTGTGCGCACAGGCAGTGATGCCCAGAGAAGCCAGCAGGCTCACCTGATCTCGAAACAGGCAGTGGCCCAGGCCTGCAGTGCCTCCCTGCTCGGGGCCTCAGTTCACCAGGAGGCGTGCGTGCTTGCCGTCACAGGGAGCCCTTTCAGAGACACCTGTCCCACCTCTGTGGGCCGCAGGAGGGCCGAGAAACTCGCGGTGGGTGCAGGTCTGGGGTGCAGCGCCTGTCAACTGCCCGAGAGGGTGCTGACCGTCGAGTCCTGCCTCTCTCTGCAAAGCTCAGGGACCCTGGGTACAGCATTTCGCCCTTCTGGGCTTCAGAGAATGTGAGTATATTTTTATCTTCACCTCTCCCACCTCGCTGATGAGCCTGTTGTGATGACTGAGAGTGTGAAACCCACTTCTTTAAGTGCAGATCACTATAGAAATGTTAAAGGGTGTTCTAAGAGTCAGAAATGGACTGCCAGCTGCCTGCTTCTTCCTTGCTTTTTTCTTTCTCCCCTTCTCTCTCCTTCCTCTCTCTCGCTGCTCCAAGTCTGTGCTGCTCTGATACTAAGACTCAGATATGCCCTCCAGCATCAGTCAAGCTCCTGCCCCAGCCCATTGTCCTTCATGCTTTCCCTCTGCTGCCCAGGTGTAGACCTGTACAGGCTATGACCTGGGACACCTGTCTGAGGTGCTCGGTCACGGGAGACCGGTGTTCAGGTTCCGGCCCTTCCACTAGCTTGCTGTGGCCTTTTGGACGAGTTGCTTCTCCTCTGCAGACCTGTCTCCTTTACAGCAGGCCTGCTCAACATTGGCACAGTCGACATCTGGGGCCAGGTAACCCTTTGTCGGGGAGGCTGCCCTGTGCATTGTATTAATAGGGTATCTATAGCATCCCTGGTCTTACCTGCCAGGTGCCAGTAACCTCTCTGGTTGGGGGCCACTGCTTTATGGTACGGTAAGGGTAATAGTAAAATCATGGCCTACTTTTGCAGATTATCTCGTACATCATATAAAATAAAGAGAGTGAGGTATTTTCTAAAATCTCGTACCGTCTTCTGCTGCCTTAATACCCTGTTCATGCCATATCTTCACAGTCGTCGTTTCTAACTGCCCAGCCTAGGAATGGACCCCTCCTGAGCTCTCGCATCACCCTGTACTTTCCCATCATTGTGCTTGCAACAGTATGTTATATCTGACTGTCTGGACTGCAGGGATATATTTTATTTTACTTTATATCCATGAAATTTCACATGGTGCATGTCATTTAATAGTTGCCCGGCACATGCTTGTTAAATGAGTAAATCTCTCCCTTAAGTACAGTGCTTTTCACTTTTCCTATCAGTCATCTGCTTTGATCCTCACCAGAACTCTGTCTGCTAGAAAGGACTGGGGTTATTTCTTCCCTTCTGTAACTGAGCACACATTAGAAAGGAAGAGGTGGGTCCGCCTCGGCCCTGTGGCGACTTCCTCCTGTCCCGCACCCTTGCTTGGGGAGCTTGGGGAAGGAAGGGGCTAGCAATAAACTGAAGCGTTAGCTATTTTTCTGCTTCGTCCTGTCCTGGGTATATTAGTTAATACTAAATCATTCAGTGATGTTTGTTCTCCTTGTTTGTCTGTGTTGATGGTTACTCGATGGAATGAATTATGGAATGAATCAGTGAATTCCCGGAATGCTCTGATGCCACTGTGGGCACTGATGATGTTAAGTAGTCTTGACAACTTTTTCCTCCAGCCATAGCCTGAATCTCATGAAAGCCAGGTCTACTTCCAGCCTAATGAGAGTAGTAGGTCACCCAGAAGCAGCTCAGAGAAGAACTAAAATCTTCAGAAGAGCCCTGTCTGATTTGGTATGATTTTTTTCCCCATCTTGTCATTGAAAAATAGCGTTGAAATTTCAAATGTAGGATTCCTTTCTCTTTAAAGGCCTCTGAGAGAGTGAGCCTGCAAGACTGAAAACCCATAGGGTCAGGAAAACCCAGGAGACACTATATATACAAGAGGAGGCACTGGGTTACTGAGTCTTCAGCAAATACAGTGTTGATTAATAATTTTGACAAGCAGTAAAAAGGAGTCCTGGACTAAGCATCAGGAGGCTTGGTTTACAAATTCAGTTCTGCAGCCACTGTTTTGAGACCTTGGGCAGATCTCTTTCACATGACCTGAGCCTCTTCCTGTGGCCATTAAACCCAAAGACAGAAACAAGTCATTTGTTCAAAAATAGAGTTGTTGGGCCACCTTTGGCAACCATTCAAAATCAGAGGCAAACAAGTCATTCAATCCAGTCTCCTATAAAGCAGATGTCCGTTACACTTAAAATTGATTGGATGGCCCACGTCAAACCAAAACAGTCTTTCCTGTGGCTTCCCCCTGTGAAAGCAGGAAGCATATCTTGTCCGTCTCTGGGCTCCCAGCACATAGCACAGTGCCTGGTTTAGCCACTGGTCCTAATCATCTCCCTAAAGATCCCATAAAAGAAGTACTCCGTCTTTCCGGTGAGCTCCACTTCATAGGTCCAGAGCTAGTGTTCACATTTTCCTTTCATCTCTCCAGGCTAGGCAGCCCCAATTTTCTCAGCCAGTCCTCATGTGTTATGATTTCCGTTTGCCTCACTATCTTAGTCACCCTCTCAGAATGTTTCCAGGTGGCCAGTACCTTTCATATTGCAATATCAAAAACTGATCTCGGGGCTTCCCTGGTGGCGCAGTGGTTGAGAGTCCGCCTGCCGATGCAGGGGACACAGGTTCGTGCCCCGGTCCGGGAAGATCCCACATGCCGCGGGGCGGCTGGGCCCGTGAGCCATGGCCACTGAGCCTGCGCATCCGGAGCCTGTGCTCCACAACGGGAGAGGCCACAACAGTGAGAGGCCCGTGTACCGCAAAAAAAAAAAAAAAACTGATCTCAATATTCCATGTGTAGTCCAGCCTGGAGAGGGCATGGGTTACATACTCCACAGCCTGTAGCACAAAGATAAATGAATCAAGTACCTAATCACTGTTTCTGATTCAGGTTCTGAGTTCTGATGTTGAGACATGTGTGAGATACCAACAAGCTTGCCTTGTGATTTTGCAAGATGACTTAGAGACATGTTGGACACTTGGGTGGAAAATCCAGAAATAGGTCCATACAGATTTGTCAGTTGATGTTTGACAAAGGTGCAAAGGCAATTCAATGGAGAAAGCATTGTCTTTTCAACAAATGGAGTTGGAACAAGTAGACATTAATCTGCCAAAAAATGAACTTTGATCTAATCCCCACACATTATACAAAAGTTACCTCAAGATGGATGCGAAATCTAAATGTAACATACAAAACTATAAAAATTCTGGAAGAAATCTTGAGACAACCTTCATGAGCTAGGGTTAGGCAAAGGGTTTGAGACATGACAGCAAAAGCAACCATCTGTAAAAGAAGAAAAAGAGAGATGAATTGGACTTAATCAAATTAAAATAATTTTGACAAGGCAAGAGACAGACTTGGAAAAAATAATTGCTCATCCCAAAGGACTTGTCTTCGGAATGTATAGAGAACTCTCAAAGCTTAACAGTAATAAAACAGCCTGATTTTTAAAAAATGGGCAAAAGACTTGAATAGACATTTCACCAAAGACGATATACAGATGGCAAACAAGCACATGAAAAGATACACAGCATCATTAGTCATTAGAGAAATGCGAATTAAAATTACAATGAGATACTACAACGCACTTACTAGAATGACTGAAATAAAGAAAATATTGACAATGCCAAATGCTGGTGGGGATGCAGCTGTCCTACGTCGCTGGTAGGAACAGAAATGGTACAGCTACTCTGGAAAACAGTTTCGCAGTTTCTTATAAAGTTAAACATATAACCCAGTAATCTCAATCCTGGATGTTTACCTTATAGAAATGAAAACTTACATTCACATAAAAACCTGTGTGTGTGTGTGTGTGTGTGTGTGTGAGAGAGAGAGAGAGACTGTTTACAGTGGCTCTATTTATAACGGCCAAAAACTGTAAACAACTCAAATGTGCTTCGGCTTACTGGATAAACAATTCGTGGTATATCCGTATAATGGAGTACTACTCTGCAAAACAAGAAAAAAGAACCAAATTATTTAATAAACACAGTAACTTGGATGAACCTCAGACGCATTATGCTGAGTGAAGGAAGCGTCCTAAAAGGTTACATACCGTAGAGTTCCATTAGTATACCATTCTATGAAAGAAAACTATAGATCTAGAGAACAGATCAGTGAGAGCAAGGCGGGGGACGGGGCGGGGAGGGAACGTGTGACCACTAAGGGACAATGGAGGAGGTTTAGGGGGTGATGGAACTGTATCGTCTGATTGCAGTGGTGGTTACTCAGATCCATATGGGTGTTAAATTCATTGAAATGAAGTAAAACCAAAACCAAGCCAAACCAAAAGTTCTGAGGAACAAACAAACAAAAAGCTCCAGTTGTTTGGATGATAAAAAAATGGTTTCTCATTATTGTGTTCCTTTGGATTTATTTGATTTATCGTTAACCGAAACTAGCTAATGTGTCCTTCTGTCTTCAGATGATCATTAAAACCATTGGAAATCACTGAAAGGAGGCAGAAGGCTTGGAAACATTAAAATACTCAACATATAGCTTGAGATATGAATTGTTCTTGGGTTAGGGTCGTAGGCTTCCCTTGAAGCCTGAGCATAATTCAAGTTCATAGGCATTGCCTTGAAGCCAAAGAGCACAGATACTGCAACTGCTGGATTCTGGGGAGGTCTTTTTAGTCAGAAGTCCCCTTGATTCATTTTATATTCTCTATATTCTAGAAGGCTGAAATAACTTGAGAGTTGTCACCCTACGTGAGGTCCTTTCTACTGGGTATTGTTTCTGATGTGAGCCAGAATGATTTTCTTCAACAATCTCAAAGTCCCACTAATTCATAATCCATTTGGAAGCATTATATTCACTGCATTTGGGGTTTTTTTGTTTGTTTGTTTTTGTTTTTGTTTTGCGGTACGTGGGCCTCTCACTGCTGTGGCCTCTCCCGTTGCGGAGCACAGGCTCCGGACGCGCAGGCTCAGCAGCCATGGCTCACGGGCCCAGCCGCTCCGCGGCACGTGGGATCCTCCCGGACCGGGGCACGAGCCTGTGTCCCCTGCATCGGCAGGTGGACTCGCAACCACTGCGCCACCAGGGAAGCCCTTGGGGTTAGTTTTTAATCATAGCTTTATTCGGACATAATTTACATACCATAAAATTCATCCACTTCAAGTGTACTGTTCAGGGGTTTTAGTATATTCAGTTTTGCTACTGTTACCACAGTGAATTTTGGAACATTATCGTCACCCCACAAGGAAACTCTGTACCCATTAGCAGTCCTTTCCCATTTCCCCCAGTCTCTTCCCCTGGGAACCACCAATCTACTTCTGTCTCTATGGATTTGCCTGTTCTGGGCATTTCATATAAACGGAATTGTATGATGTGTGGTTCTTCGTGGTGGGCATCTCTCCCCTAGCCTGATGTTTTCAGTGTGCCTGAATGTTACACTGGCATCCCTTTCTGAGATGCTAAGTTGCACGAGTCCCTCTACAAAGCAGGGCTCATTTTAGTCCATCCCCGCATTATACCTGACGCGGGTGTAATGGAAGCAGCACTGGACCATGATAAATGAAAATTGTGACCCCTTATTCCATACAAACATTTTCCCCAGCATGAACAATGGTTCTCTTTGGGGAGAGAGGACCAGAGGAGAGGAGAGGGGCCTTAATTTACTTTCCATATCTTTCTATAGTTTGAGTTTTCTAACTTTAAACAAATATAACTTTAAAGCAAGGAATAGCTGTGTGGAGAGCTAATGCCTCCCACTTTGTTTACTTTGTATCTCTCTGTTTTAAGAAAGATCTAATAAGTCATATGTTTCTAAAATTTCACTGGGATGGTTTATTTAACTATTTCTCCTCATAATTGTTTGGTTACTTTACATAGTTGAAGCTATATTACATATATATGTGCTCATGATTTTTTTTTTTGTATTTAATATTCTTCTGGATCCTTAATCATGTTTTTCTCCTTAAATTGTATTTGTGTGATATTAAAATTGCTAATGATGTTCTCTTTATATTTGCCTTATAACTTTTCCATTTATTTCTTTTCAATCTTGAAGTATCCTTTTGTTTTAACTGTCTTGTGTTGACTCCATAACTCTGGTTCTTATTTTTTATGAAATCCAACAAATCCCCGTCTGTTGACCAGTGATTTTAACCCACTTATGGTAGGTCATGACTATTACATTAGCACAGCCATCTTCAAACTGGGGCACATTCATTCCTGGGGGTGTGTTAAGACTTCCTGGGGCTACACTGGCAAAGATAGCTTGACGGGAATAAGTTTCCTGAGTTCCCAGTTCTGTGTGCCTGTGCTATGCTGGCTCCCCTTCCTCACATCACCTCTCATGATTCCTCTTTTCTCACTGTGTGGAAGAGAGGCGTATCGCCTGCCCTTTCCAAATCTTATGAAGATTCATTGCCTCAGGATATAATAACCTTCAGTAGACCAAACAGAGGAATAATTTGAGAATGCATTGGACTTGAACGAGAGTCTCCTGAGAGCAGACCAAAGAAAGCATTTATAGAAAATACCAGGGGCTTCCCTGGTGGCACAGTGGTTAAGAATCTGCCTGCCAATGCAGGGGACACGGGTTCAAGCCCTGGTCCGGGGAGAGCCCACATGCTGCGGAGCAACTGAGCCCGTGTGCCACAGCTACTGAGCCTGTGTGCCACAACTACTGAAGCCTGTGAGCCACAACTACTGGAGCCCACACGCTTTAGGTCCCGCGTGCCACAGCTACTTGAGCCCACGTGCTGCAGCTACTGAAGCCCACGTGCCTAGAGCCCGTGATCCACAGCAAGAGAAGCCACCACAATGAGAAGCCCACACACCACAATGAAGAGTAGCCCCCGCTCACCACAACTAGGGAAACCCACGTGCAGCAGTGAAGACCCCATGCAGCCAAATAAAACATAAGTTTAAAAAAAAAAGAAAGAAAATACCGAAGAGGGCAGCACTTATTTCATCTAGGCTGCCAACTCGTGCAAAGTGCCGTGCCTTATACGTGTAGCTCTCTGTTGTAAAATTAAGAATTCTCTCACTGTGCTGTGTATAAGCATGTTAGAGTTCAAAAGTTAGTCAAGGACGGGACTTCCCTGGTGGCGCAGTGGTTAAGAATCCGCCTGCCAATGCAGGAGACACGGGTTCGAGCCCTGGTCCAGAAAGATCCCACATGCCGCGGAGCAACTAAGCCTGTGGGCCACAACTATTGAGTCTGCACACTCTAGAGCCCGCGAGCCACAACTGCTGAGCCTGCGTGCCACAACTACTGAAGCCCGCGCACCTAGAGCTCATGCCCTGCAACAAGAGAAGCCACCGCAATGAGAAGCCCGCACACCACAACAAAGAGTAGCCCCCGCTCGCTGCAACTAGAGAAAGCCTGCGCGCAGCAACAAAGACCTGACGCAACAAATAAATAAATAAATAAATAAATGTATTAAAAAGAAAAAAGTCAAGGGCTTCCCTGGTGGCGCAGTGGTTGAGAATCTGCTTGCTAATGCAGGCGACACGGGTTCGAGCCCCTGTCCGGGAAGATCCCACATGCCGCGGAGCATCTAAGCCCGTGTGCCACAACTACTCAGCATGCGTACCACAGCTACTGAGCCCGCACTCCACAACTACTGAAGCCCGCATTCCTAGTGCCTGTGCTCCGCAACAAGAGAAGCCACTGCATAGAAGCCCGCGCACCGCAACGAAGAGTCGCCCCTACTCACCACAATTAGAGGAAGCCCGCGCACAGCAACAAAGACCCAACTCAGCCAAAAAGTAATAATAATTAATTAATTATTTTTTTTATAAAGTTAGTCAAACTTTTTCTGATAGAAAGTAAAACTGATTTGGCCGAATGGTTTGATAGAGCAAGCAAGTTCTACCAGTTAAGTTTTATGGCAGACCTTTTTCATAAATTGAAAGAACTTAAGCGTACATCTTAAATTGCATTTATAAATTTAACATATTTAGTGCACATATACCATATATGATGTTTCTAAATATTAAATCCTTCGCAACCATCTACACTTCCTGTGAAAAATTATACATGTCGCCTTAAAAATATGCAGCAGGATATATAATTTTCTAAATATTTCTAGAAGGTACATAAGCAGAAAAATTGGGTGACCAGAGTAATACACTGATTTCTGCTGTCTTATTCTATATTTCTATTTTTAACGCTTTTCTCTCCTTGTTTTTTTCCTCCCGCCCTGCCTTCTAGTGTATTATGTATATTGAATTTTCTTAAATTGAATTGAAAGCTGTAAATTCTATTTTTATTCTCCTGGTTGCTGCTCCTGACTTACTGTGACCCATGCTTGCCCCTCTTTCATCATCATTATTGTTTTAAGGCTTGTCAGTGTCTGCACTTCCCTCAGCCCTTAATGTTCTCTGACCTCCCTCTGTTCCTCATCAGCAGTACTCCCCCACCCCCACCCCCAACACACACACACACACACACACATAAGTTGGTGTATCTGGAATTTTTGTTCAAAATTATAGATACACGTTCTTCAAAAATGGTTACTGATTATCATTGCTTATTCAAACATAAATTAAACCTCAGGCTATAAGAAGCTTCAGTAGATTTTTGCCCCGCCCCCATAATTTTTCTAACTATTTTAAAAAACCATTTTAATCATTCTGCAGTCTGCAATTCAGTGATATTTAGTACATTCACAGTGCTGTGCAACCGTCACTACTATTTAGTTTTTCAAAGCCTTTTTATCACTTTTATCAAAAGGAAACTCCGTACTCATTAAGTAATCTCTTCCCATACCTCCCTCCCCTCCCCTGCATATTAATTATATTTTTAATGTTTTTTTTTTGATGTCTTGACATCTTTGGGGGGCCTTGCTGGCTGGGGAGAGACTGCCCCTCCCAGGGCTGGCTAATTCCTCTAGACAGTAAATTTGTTGGTGGGTCCACCTTTCATGTACAGACCAACCAGTCTGGAGTCCATACCCTCAGCCACCCCCTTTATCTAACTCACACACCAGGCCAGTATTTCCCCTGCCCTAAATCAAGCCTGGGACAGGTACCAGACAGCTAGGGACAGCCCCTGGGCCCCACAGCCTGCTGGAATTATTCAAACCAGCCCATCCTAATCTGTTTACCCTTCTCTGCTCTTCCCACGGAAACTCCAAGAAGGGCTGTCGCCTCTGCCTTCCCCTTGCTCCTTCCTGCCTCCTGACCAACACTGGTGCTTTCGCAATCCCAAACCTCTTGTTTCAAGGGGAACTGTCGGTAATGTTAAACTTTTTTTAGAATGGCATTGTCGTCACTCAGTCACCTTTATAAATGAAGATCCAGACACAAATGACCCTCCCCACCCCACCCCGCCCCGTGACGGCACTGATCTGTGTTCTGTCTCTGTGAATTCTGGATGTCACATGTAAATGGAATCGTACAGTATGTGACCTTTCATGTCTGGCTTCTTTCACTTCGCATAATGATTTCAAGGTTAATCCGTGCTGTAGCATGTGTCAGTACCTGCCTCCTTTTTATGACTGAATAGTATTCAATTATATGCTCCCATTTTTTATATCTTGTTATTTCTTCCTTCGTAAATTTTTTTTTTTTTTTTTTTTTTTGCGGTACGTGGGCCTCTCACTGCCGTGGCCTCTCCCGCCGTGGAGCACAGGCTCTGGACACACAAGCTCAGTGGCCATGGCTCACGGGCCCAGCCGCTCCGCGGCATGTGGGATCCTCCCGGACCGGGGCACAAACCCGCGTCCCCTGCATCGGCCATCGGACTCCCAACCACTGCACCACCGGGGAAGCCCTCTAAGATCTTATATACCTGAAAGTACATTTCCCCCGCCCCACATTTAAATAATGGTTTAGCTAGGTATGAAATGTGAGTATCAAAGTTTTTCGTCCGGTATTCTGAAGATAATATCCTGTTGTCTTACTGCAGCTAGGATATAGAAGTCTGTTCTGATTTTTGTTCTTTAATTGGTCATATGATTTTACTTGGAAAACTTTTTAGAATTTTCTCTCTGTCTGATTTTTTTTAATTAATTAATTTTGTTTTATTTATTTCCTTTTGGTTGCATTGGGTCTTCGTTCCTGCACGTGGGCCTTCTCTAGTTGTGGCGAGCTGGAGCTACTCTTTGTCATGGTGCGTGGGCTTCTCACTGTGGTGGCTTCTCTTGTTGTAGAGCACGGGTTCTAGGCGCATGGGTTTCAGTAGTTGTGGCATGTGAGCTCAGTAGTTGTGGCTTGTAGGCTCTAGAGCACAGGCTCAGTAGTAGTGGTGCACGGGCTTAGTTGCTCCGCGGCATGTGGGATCTCTCCGGACCGGGGATTGAACCTGTGTCCCCTGCATTGGCAGGTGGATTCTTAACCACTGCACCAGCAGGGAAGTCCTCGTTGTCTGATGTTTTTGAATATTATTATAATCCATGTGTGTGCACATGCACACTTACATTTTTTACTTAATTCTGTTTGTCACCCTGTGAGCCTTTTCAGTCTGAGGTCTTACATCTTTCTTGAATTCTGAAAAATTCTGCCATTATTTCTGCAAATATTTCATCTCTTTTTCTTTCCTTCTCAGATGCCTTTTTCACAGAAACTGGTACTTTTCTCCTGTCCTCCTCTTTTTCACTTCCTGATGTGTCTAGGTCAGTTCTTTTACCTGATTTTGTGTTTTTCATCTCTCTCAGTTCTGCTGAGGCTATCCCTCGAGTTCTTTATTTCAAGTTACATTTTTATACTAAAATATTGCTTGGTTCTTCTTTCTCACTGCTTATTCCCACGTCATTATATATCTTTCCTTATATCGCCAATAACTTTTATCATGCTTATTAAATTTTCAAGTTCCGTTTCCCATAGTGCAGGTTTTCTAAAGGAGAAACTCGTGTGTGTTTCCTTTACTGTTACACTTGCTCTACTACAACACTGCTTCACTTCCTGCTTTATTTTTTTTTATGTTTCAGTTTTATTGAAGTGTAGTTGATTTTCAGTGCTGTGTTCGTTTCTGGTGTAAAGCAAAGTGATTCAGTTTTGTTTTTTTCTTTTTCAGATTCTTTTCCATTGTAATTTATTACAAGATATTGAATGTAGTTCCCTGTGATATATAGTAGGACCTTGTTGTTTATCTATTTTATGTACAGTAGTTTATATCTGCTAATCCCAAACTCCTAATTTATCCCTTACTCCCTTTCCCGTTTGGTAACCATAAGTTTATTTTCTATGTCTGTGAGTCTGTTTCTGTGTCATAAATAAGTTCATTTGTGTCATATTTTAGATTCCATATATAAGGGATATCATATGGTGTTTGTCTTTGTCTGACTTACTTCACATAGTATGTTAATCTCCAGGTCCATCCTTGTTGCTGCAAATGGCTTTATTTCATTTTTTATGGCTGAGTAATATTCCACTGTGTATATATGTACCACATCTTCTTTATCCATTTATCTGTCGATGGACACTTAGGTTGCTTCCATGCCTTGGCTATTGTAAATTTTGCCACTATGAACATTGGGGTGCATGTATCTTTTCAAATTATGGTTTTCTCTGGATAAATGCCCAGGAGTGGCATTGCTGGATCATATGGTAGCTCAATTTTTAGTCTTTTAAGGGACCTCCATACTGTTCTCCATAGTGGCTGCACCAGTTTGCATTCCCATCAGCAGCGTAGGAGGGGCCCTTTTCGCCACACTCTCTGCAGCGTTTGTTATTTGTAGACCAACACTGCTTCACTTCTGACACCAGATGTGTGGGGTTTTCACACATCAAGCAGTTCTGCAGTGCCAGCTTGGGTGTTCTAAGTTTAACTCAATTCTGATGCTGTTTACCTGGAGATAGCATCAGATCCCACAGATCAAGGGCTCTGTCCCACAAGGCTGTTCCTCCCCCTGCTTCAAATGCCAATCACAAATCCAGGTTATTACCTGGGCTTCAGACCAGCTGGCTATTAATTGGAGGCTCCCATGCCCCCTTCCTGGGGTTCAGTTAATTTGATAGAAGAGCTCATGGAACTCAGGAAACCAGATTATTACAAAGGATATTAAAGGATACAAATGAACAGCTAGAGGAAAAGATATAAAAGGCTGGGGCCAGCAGGGTCCTGAGCACAGGGGCTTCTGTTCTCACGTTTAGGTTGTGCCGCCCTCCCAGCTTGTGGATACGTTCTCTTCACCATCCTGGAAGCTCTCCAAACCCTGTCCGTTTGGGAGTTTATGGAGGCTTCATTAGATAGGTGTGATTGAGTAAATCATTAGCCATTGGTGACTGAACTCAATACAGTAAGTCCCCTACATACAAACAAGTTCCATTCTGAGAGCGCGTTCCTAAGTCCAGTTTGTTCTTAAGTCCAACAGAGTTAGTCTAGGCACCCAACTAACATAATCGGCTATATAGTACTGTACTGTAATAGGTTTATAATACTTTTCACACAAATAATACATAAAAAAACAAACACAATAAAACATTTTTAACCTTACAGTATAGTACCTTGAAAAGTACAGTAGTCCAGTACAACAGCTGGCATATGGGGGCTGGCATTGAGTGAACAGGCAAGAAGAGTTACTGACTGGAGGAGGGAGAGGAGGTGGGAGATGGTAGAGCTGAAGGATCCTCAGCAATAGGAGACGGAGGGCAAGCTGCTATTTCACTCACGCCTGACGTTGATGGAATGCATGTTTGCATCTTTTAAAGTTCACAGCTTGAAGGTTCGTATGTAGGGGACTTACTGTATCAGCCTCTCTGCCCTCCTTGGAAGTTGAGGTCAAGGCTGTGGGTTGCAAATTAATCACATGGTTGGTTCTCCAGGCAACCAGCCCTCATCCTTAAGGGCTTCCAAAAGTCACCTCATTAACATGAATTCAAGGGTGGTTGAAAGGGGCTTGTTATCAGTAACAAAAGACATCAGTTTCACTGTTGTCACACAAAACTATTTCAGGAAGTGAAGACCAGAGACCAAATATTAGAACAAAGGATGCTTCCATTCCTCTTATACTTTGGAAATCCCAAGGGTTTTGAGAGCTATGAGCCAGAAACAGGGATGAAGACCAGATATATATTTCTTATTATATATCACAGGTTTCTTCATTAGCTGCCTTTCTTTTAAGTCTTTTTTTTTTTTTATAGTGCTTACACTTCTCAGAGATATTATCATTTTCCCCTGTGAGTTCATCATTGTTTACTTGGAACATTCAGTTGCCTCGGCTAGTCATGTTGATTTATGCTGCAGATGAGTTTGGTCAGGAGCTGAGTTGGGATGGAAGTTCCTTGGGGCAGAGGACCGTGGTATTATGGGCAAGGCTCAACCATTCCCTTTCCAAATGCTGAGATTTGAAAAACAAGGCCGTATCTGTCCCCTCTCTGTACCACTAATAATTCCTGTACTTTTTGAGTCCCAGTCTCTGCAGGAGAATAGCTTAACAAACATTCTGAACACCCAGTATGTACCAGAATTGTGCTGGATACAGGTGGTTATAAAAGATGAGTAAAACATGGTAGCCCTTACCTAAAGGACAGTGATCTGTGGCAATTAAATTGATAATGCTGTAAAATGCTGAAGAAACACAGCAGCAGGAGTAATTTTCTCTGGGGGCCTGGAGGGCATTAGACACCTTACTGAAGAGGCGATATGTAAGTTGGGTCTTGAAGGACAAATCCAAGTTTGACTACAGTTGGTCCTGAACCTTGCTAGTAGGTTTTCATAACATGTCAATGATGTTAACTAATTCTGTGTAGCCATTTCTCTGTCCTCTTTTTCTGTACTCCTAGAACACAAGGACCTACTGCTCAGAACACTTTGCCTCTTTTTAACACAAATTCTCATGAAAAGCCAGTATTACACAAGCATAATTTTTTTCTGTATTTCTTAGTCAAAGACCCTTTTATGCTCAAATATACCACTGAGGCAGAGTAGAAGAGTGGTTAGTCTGTTTAAAGAAAAGGAAACTAAAATCCACAGAAGGTGACTTCCCCAAGCCACACAGCAACTAGATCTTAACTAGATCTCCTAAGTAAGGTGTCTTTTAGTATAGCTTCCTGATTAGTTTTCAACCATTCTGCTTCCTTTTGGGATCTAGCCACATGGAAAACACCTCTTTCAAGTCAATATAGTTGTTGTTTATTGAGCATGATCAAGGGCCAAATGCTTTAGCATTTAATATCCTGTGTGAGATTTGGTGCCCTTCTCTTTCATTTGTTCATTCATACATTCATTCATGCAATTAACATCTACCCTGTACCTACTATATACTAAACAGTATACTAGGTGCTGAGCTCAATTCATAGGAACATATTATAGGGTGCTACCTTAAACGACATTTCTTAACTCTCTCACTAAATTGCTCTTCAAGTGTCAACAGCCCCTATCCTATTTTTCCAGTACTTTCTATTTCCCTGACACAGTTGATTTAGGAATTGGTGGTGTACCTGCAGCCCATAGTTATTAATATAACCAGTCCTTTCATTGAACAGATGAGGAAGCCAGGGTCGAAAGTGAGGAAGTGAATGCCCAAGGACATACAGCGTGCCAATAATAAAGCATGGGCTGGAATCCATGTCTCATAACACCCTGTTCATAAATCTTGCCACATTTCTTGCTCCATCTCATAATCCTACTCAAGTGCTGTATTAAGCCAGATGGTAAGAGTTTTTAAAAAATGCCCCCAGAAGATTCACTCTTACCTGTGACCTACTTATTGAAACCAAGAAAAAACAGTAGTAACATGTTTGGAGGACAGAGGAAATGAAGGATGAAAGTGAAAGGCACATTTCTCACAGTGAGGATATTTACACTGAAGCTGCTATCTTTAGGAAATGCTCAGGAAATGAAAAAGAATACCCTTTGGTACTTTAATAACCATAATCAACTTCTGCTTCTGGCCATGACAGAGTATTTGTGATAGACTTGTCATCTTGACAGAAACAACCGTGAAGCTGAACAAAATATACAAAATTCCTAAATATATGAAGGATATTGAAACTCAGACAAAATATTAAATTCTGGCTGTTTTCAGGCATTGAACAGGCAGCACAGTACTCTGATCTTTGAGTGGAGAAACGCACATGATAAGCCCCACAATGACTCTAGCTTTTTACCTGGAGTCTCTTTCTGGTCTTGGCACAGAATGGTGGAACCCAAGCTAAAAGTTGATCTTAGTGAGCAGAATTCCAAGCTACTGAAATAGCTGGATGTTGCAGGGCAAGGAAATAGGGAAGAGGAAGCCATGTTGAGTCTTGTGTAGGGAATTCACTTTGGGTTGTTGGCTAAGGGCTGGCTGTGCATGAGTAGAATGGCACTCTCCATGAGACCTAGCACAGATTGCCTTCTGTAGGGCTAAGAGCTGAATGATAATGCCAAAGGTCATGCAGTGCTGGGAAATGCTGGCGATCCCTGTCCACCTGAATGAAGAGACCTCACTGAGCAGCACCTAGGCATGCAGTTGAGACCCCAGAACAGCTACACATTAGGAGTAAGGACTATGCCCTTGAGTAAGGGACATACCCTAGGTCTAAATCAAAATGGAAGTAGAACTTAAGAAAGAATTAATTCAAGCTTGTTAACAATAGAAGGACCTGCCAATAATTTACCTAACTGCCAGGACAAACTCAATACCTTTAAAGGAAGACAGCATAGCCGAGACTGTGCAGTGTATCATAACAGGAGAGAAATTATACAGAGAGGATTATATGAATGACGGCTGACTTCTCATCAGATACCATGGATGCCAGAAGACAGTAGAACAACATTTTTAAGGTGCTGAAAGGGAAAGAAAAAAATCTCAGAATTCTCTATTGAGAAAAAAAAGTGCCTTTAAGTATGTAAGCAAAATGAAGACATTTTTTAGATAAAAGAAGAGAAAGAGAATTTTTTGCCAGCATACCTGATGTACAAGAAATGCTATTGGCAGTTCCTCAGGCTGAAGAAAAAGGATACCAGGCAACTCAGATGTTTGGGAAAGGATGAAGAATACTGGGAAGGATAAATATATATGGGTAAATATAAAAGACTTTTTCCATAATTAAAAAATACAAACACACATACAGCGTTCTATTGAGAATATATAATGCATAGGACTACTATACTGTTAAGGGTGGGAGTGGATTTATGCAGTTATAAAGTTCTTACATTTTACATGAAGTGTACAATATTAATTCTAAGTATACTGTACAAAGTTAAGAATGTATATTTTAATCCCTAGAAAGACATCTAAAAAGTAATGTAAAGAGGAATAGCTAAAAAGTCAATAGAAAAATTAAAATGGAATTCTAAAGGGTATTTAGTTTACCCAAAAGAATGCAGGAAAGGCGCAACAGGGGAACCAAAAACAAATGAGATAAACAGAAAAGTAGCAAAATGGTAGATCTCTACCCAATCATATCAATAAATTAAATGTAAATGGACTAAATATTCCAATTAAAAGGTAGAGATAGGGCTTCCCTGGTGGTGCAGTGGTTAAGAATCCGCCTGCCAATGCAGGGGACACAGGTTCGAGCCCCAGTCTGAGAAGATCCCACATGCCGCGGAGCAACTAAGCCCATGCGCCACAACTGCTGAGCCTGCGCTCTAGAGCCCACGAGCCACAACTGCTGAGCCCATGAGCCACAACTACTGAACCCCGCACACCTAGAGCCCATGCTCTGCAACAAGAGAAGCCACTGAAATAAGAAGCCCACACACCACAGTGAAAAGTGCCCTGCTCGCCACAACTAGAGAAATCCCGTGCACAGCAGCAAAGACCCAACACAGCCAAAAATAAATAAATAAAATAAAATGAATAAAATCTATCTTTAAAAAAAAAAAGTAGGGATGGATATGTTCATTAGCTTACTTGTGGTGATTATTTCATAACATATATGTATATCATGAGCCAAGGAGTACAGGTAGCCTCTAGAATCTGAAAAAAAGGCCAGGAAATTCTTCTCCTTTAGAGCCTTCAGAAGAGACTGTATCACTTCCAACACCTTGATTTGAGCCCAGTGAGGCCGTGAGATCTATGTCAGATGGCTGGCCTACTATTATCTTATAAAACTAAGGTAATAAATTTGTGTTGTTATAAGCCATAAGTTTGTGGTAATTTGTTATAGCAGCAGTGGAAAACCAATAAGGATGGAAGAAGATTATACTAGGTAAATAGTAAGCATAAGAAAGTTCCAATGGCTACATTAATATCAGATAAAGTAACCTTAAGGACAAAGAGTGTTACCAGCAATAAAGAGGGGCATTTCATACTGATCAAAGGGTCAGTTCATCCAGAAGATAGAATAGTCTTAAAAATACATGTACCTAACAAGAGCTTCAAAATACATGAAATAAAAATTGACAGAAATACAAATCCACAATCATGTTTGGAGTTTTTTTTTTTTTTTTTTTTTTTGCAGTACGCGGGCCTCTCACTGTTGTGGCCTCTCCCATTGCGGAGCACAGGCTCCGGACGCACAGGCTCAGCGGCCACGGCTCACAGGCCTAGCCGCTCCGCGGCGTGTGGGATCCTCCCGGACCGGGGCACAAACCCGTGCCCCCTGCATCGGCAGGCAGACTCTCAACCACTGCACCACCAGGGAAGCCCATGTTTGGAGATTTTAACACCTTTGTCTCAGCAATTGATACAACAGTTAGACAAAAATAAGTCAACAATGACAGCAAACCAATAAAGACATAAGATCTGAACCACACTTTTTTTTTTTTTTTTTTTTTTACTTCATTTATGGCTGCGTTGGGTCTTCGTTGCTGCATGCAGGCTTTCTCTAGTTGTAGTGAGCGGGGGCTACTCTTCGTTGCTGTGAGCGGGCTTCTCGTTGTGGAGCACGGGCTCTAGGTGCATGGGCTTCAGTAGTTGTGGCACGTGGGCTCAGTAGTTGTGGCTCATGGGCTCTAGAGCGTAGGCTCAGTAGTTGTGGCCCACGGGCTTAGTTGCTCTGCGGCATGTGGAATCTTTCCGGACCAGGGCTCGAACCTGTGTCTCCTGCATTGGCAGGCAAATTCTTAACCACTGTGCCGCCAGGGAAGCCCCCGAACCACA
>NW_006783036.1:4414466-4425672 GCF_000442215.2 Lipotes vexillifer | reverse complement strand
TTGTGGCCTCTCCCGTTGCGGAGCACAGGCTCCGGACGCGCAGGCTCAGCGGCCATGGCTCACGGGCCCAGCCGCTCCGCGGCATGTGGGATCCTCCCAGACCGGGGCACGAACCTGCGTCCCCTGCATCAGCAGGCGGACTCTCAGCCACCGCGCCCCCAGGGAAGCCCCGAACCACACTTTTAACCACCTTGACTTAATTGACATTTTTAGAAAACTGCACCCAATTTCAGAACACATCTTCTTTTCTTGTGCAGGTAGTACATTCACCAAGATCGACTACCTGCTGGACCATCAAACAAGTCTCAGTAAATTTAAAAGGACTACAGTCATACCAGGAAAAACAAAAGAAGAAATTCTAAGTATGTTCTTTGACCACAGTAGAATTAAATTATAAATAAATAATAATAACAGAGGTAAGATAACACCAAATATTTGGAAATTAAACAAAATATTTCTCAGTAATCTATGGATAAAAGAAGTCGCAGGGAAAAATAGAAAATATTTTGAACTAAGAGAAAATGAAAACCACAATACGTCAAAGTTTGTGGTTTGCAGCCTGAAGCTGTGCTTAAAGGGAGATGCGTATCTTTGAAATCCTTTGAAAATGCACTTTCAGCCTTCAGCTCTCACTGCCTGTGCTTTCAGCTCTCTAGTTAGAAGTGATCTTTCTTTTGTACTGTTCTCGGGTGTAGCTGTCTTCCACTATATCAATAATAACATCTTAACACATCAATTTGCTAACCTGTCAGTCTCTTCCTTTCTAACCCGCAAAAACCCTTTAAGGACAAGTAACTGCTGTTCCCATCAATGTTTTGTCTCTGGTTTCTAGCACAGTGCATGACACTTTGTGGGTCCTCAGTCAATTTTGAATGAAAGATTGGGAATGGACCTTACCTTCATGAGGACCCTGTGGAGACAAGCAAACTAAGAATTATTAGCCCCATTTTACAGCTGAGGAAACAGAAGCCCAGGTTCCCTTAATGAGCCAGTGACAAGGCCAGGTTTCCATCATTCCTCAGAAATTTTCCTTTCGGGTCCTAAAGTGCTGACAGAAACGTCACCATTAGTGAGAAGCGTCTCTCCAACAGAAGTGTAGAATTTATACCGGGGTAAAACTGAAGCCTTCACCAGCTATAACCTCATCGTGTCATCTTTTATTCTCTGGAGGATGGGCCAGGGCACCTTTCTGTGAATGCTTGTAGGAAGCCCTCGGCGCTGGGCCTCGGCGTCCTGACCGGTGAGGGAGTCTGGCCCTTGACCTTTCAAAACGCCCTGCCCAGCTGCGACCTCATCCCGGCCCTGCAGAAAGCGCTGGAGCTTGAGGCTGCAGCCTGGCGCTTTCAGGCAGCCCCCGCTGATGGGTCTGTGCACCACAAGCTCTGTTTCTCTATTTTCTACCTAGGTTTCAGTTCTCAACTGGGGTTTGTTTCTCCGTTGCCTCTGGTTCAGCTTCCTTTTCCTGTTTGGTTTTAAGTAGAGTCTAAAAATCAAGTTGCTGCCTTCCGAGGGTCTGTGCCCTCTGATCAGCTGGCCTGGTGGGAATACAGGACTTACCTCCTCGGGTTCCCTGTGCTACAGAAGTGCAGCCATGGCCACAGTGTGAGTACGGGGACCAGTGGGGACAGAGGGACGTCAGAGGAGACAGAGAATCACGGGGACTGTAGAGATCTCTCCAGATCCCCTGGGTATACTGATGGGGAGACCGAGGACCCAGAGGGCAGAGGACTCTCTCACGGTCACACAGCAGGTTATGACGGAGCCTGCCCACTCTGTCCGCTGGCCTGTCCACTACACCGGCCTGTGTCTCTGGATGCGTGTCATCTTTAATGGCTTTTTTGTGTGTGTCAGAATCACTTCCTCAGAAGTCAGATGCCTGCCTCGGATGGTAGAGGGGGCTCTGAACTATCTGAGGGGACTGGGGCTTGGCTGAGAGATGCTGTTGACAGGTCCTGGCTCTTCTCTCAGAATGGCCTGAGAGCATCAGGGGGTTTTCTCTGAATACTGGGCACAGAAGGAGGAGCTGGGGTGCCTTTTGTACAAGTTGAGACCTCATGGCCTGTCACAGCAGAACCCTGACCTTCTGCTTGAGAGACTTGGGACTGACTTTAGACCGCGGATCACTTAGGCTGCTGCGGTTTAGCACATGTGTGGGCACCAGCCGCTCTGTGTCCTGAACTGGTCATTGTGAGCGCCCTTTCCAAAGGTGAGATTACAATTCAGACGTGATTTCCCCCTGCCCTGCGACCCCGGCTTTATCCTCTGGGATTTGGGGCGTTGACTTGATCGACTCACTGCAGCTTTGCGTCTCAGCATAAATTATAATCTCTCCCCTTAAAAATTGCTTCACAATTCCCAAACTGCTGTTGCACCAGTTTTCTTGATCTTTCAACCGTGTTGGGTGGTTAGCTCAGGAAGGGGGCATCACTGCTGTTCTGTGGGCGAGGAGGCCTGGCCTCTGACCGGCTGTGGCCCTCGCTCAGGGTTGCGTGGCTGGTTGAGGAGGGACTGGAAGGAGAACCACCCAGAACAGCCGCATCCAGCGTTTCTCCCAGGCTGCAGCACGGGCTCTCTAGGAGCATTTTGCAGGGAGTTACGGCAGCTGACACACAGTAAGTGGGGCCCGTCCGATGCTTCTGGTCGGCAGGGGAGCTTTGGAGAGGGCGGCGCTCTCACACCATGGCGTGGCCTTGGGCAGGCTGCCGGAGCCCCTTCCTCCAGGCGCTGGCAGCTCTCAAGGCCAGGGCCGCAGTTGGCCTTCCCTTGCTCCTTTGCAGCCAGTTTTCTATCATCCTTGAGCTCTAGAGGACTTGTGGGTGGAGCTGCGGCAAACAAGACTTTCCGTTTCAAAGGCTCGTTAGCTTCCAAAGTGGGCAGGCGCCAAAGTCATCACCTGCCGAAAACTACGCTGAAAAGCTGAGTCTACTCTGCCCTGTCAACTACTGACTGCAGAAAATAGTATCAGAAGTAAACCAGGAGGAAGCAAAGCAGTTCTTAAAAATCTTTTAAAGTTGTAAAAATCTTAGGAGTTTCCATCTTGAAAGCAGGTTGAGACCATCTACAGTAGATCACCTGGGTTAGTGGTGCTTCAGGCATCTTACCCTCCACTTCAACCAGATCCACTCTCTTTTATCTTTTTAAAGTACTCCTCGATATTTCTTTGAGGAAAAGAAGTTGTATTGTTGCTGGTGGTGATGATTTTGAAATCTGAAAGCTTCTTATTTAGCCCAGCTCTGAGGTATACGCAGTTGGGGAAATTGAGGCCCAGAGCTGGAGCAGGGCTTGTTCTTTGGTGAGTGAGTTATGGTCCAGCCAAACCAAAACTCAGGTTCTCTGCACCCACCCTCCCCGTACCAGGCTGCCTGCGCTCACGGTGCCAGTGGGACCACACGTACAGCAGCTGTGAGAGCCGTAGATGGTTTGCTTTCCACATGCTGACATAACAGAGATGTGATCGCCGGATTCCTAGGTCACCGTGGTTCCTGTGGTGGGGATGGAAAAGGCCTTCCCATCATGAAAACGGGTCAGTCCCAGCTCCGGCCATCCATCATTCAAGAAACATTTTCTGAGCACTCAACCTTGGGCTGGGACCGGGGAGTTCTCTTGAGCACATGCCAGCGTACAGCACGCTCTCTCTGGCATGATTTCATTTAATGCCTACGGCGATCCTGACGGTGGCAAGTATTGCTTTTATTGTTCCGACTTTATAGCGGAAGAAACCACGGTAGAGAGGCAGGGAGTAAGTTGCCCAGGAAGTGAGAGACCCAGGCTGGAGCAGGTCTCCTGATGCAGACGCTCTGCACTCCTGCCCCTGAGCTGGTCGAGTGGGAAGGCGGCGTTCTCAGGAATGAAGGGATCACAGGTCCTTAGTCTGGTGCAGTGTAGACCATAGTGAGTGTAGACAGGAGGCGCGGCAGGAGTTGAGAAGTCGGGGGTTGCCAGGAGGTACTTCAGGGAGAAAGTGGGGTCTCAGGTAGGCTCGAAGGATAGGGGTGACTTGTATTTTTATTTTATTTTATTTTTTTAGCTGCTCTGGGTCTTAATTGCAGCATGAAGGATCTTTGTTGTGCCATGTGGGATCTTTTTAGTTGCAGCATGCCGGCTCTTAGTTGCGGCATGCGTGCGGGATCCAGTTCTCGACCATGGATAGAACCCAGGCCCCTTGCATTGGGAGTGCAGAGTCTTACCCACTGGACCACCAGGGAAGTCCCAGGGATGAATTTTAAAAGGGACCGAGGGGCTGCTCTCGGTGCCAGGGAGACAGAGGGAACAGGACAGATGTCCTGAGACTGCACTAGGGGCAGTAGGAAACGGGCGCACGGTCGAAAACTCGTGGAGAAGCAGAAAGCCCAGCTAGAGCGACGGCAGAGGCAGGGCCCTGCTCACGCCCGCTGCAGCCTTCACCCCCAGACCTGGGTGAGGGCACGAGGCAGCCACGCCAAACCTGAGCATGAAAACATGAGGGGCCACACAGGGAGGGACAGCGAGGGGAAAGACCCTGAGACGGGAACGGCTTGGTGCGTCCAAAGGTCAGGAAGAGAACGGGGAGGCTGAAGCAACATAAGGGGAGAGTGAAGGGAGGTGGGGCGGAGGGGCAGCCAGGCCTCATCACGCAGAGCCCGGGAGCCCGGAAGGAGTCCAGGCTGTGTTTGTCGTGTCATGAGAAGCCTTTGGAGGGGGTTACGCAAGGGGAAAGACATCCGATAGAGCTTCAAGAAAAGTCACTCTGGTCACTGAGTGGATAAGCCTCTGTAGCGCGACAAGAATGGAGGCAGGAAGGCGTCGGGGAGGCTGCTGCAGTCACGCAGGTGACAGGCCACGGTTGGGACCAGTGATGGAGCCAGTGGCATAGCGGGAGAGTGGCCGGATTCTGGAGGTGCTGTGGAGGTCTAGCCTCTGCAACTGCCCGCTGGATCCAGGGTGGTGTGAAGGAGGGAAGTGAATCGAACCCAACTCGGGCGGACACGGGGAAGGCTGGGTGCAAGTCTGCATACTGGCTGGGTCAGCGGGGGTTAAGCCGGTGCAGGACGGCTTTCCAGGGAGTGTTGGCTGAACAAGGCTGCACGAAGCAGGAACTCAGCGCGCCACAGCAGCGGGAGGACCGCACGCGTCAGTGATGCGTCTGACCCTTCCTGGTGCAGCCGGGTAATTCCAGCCCCTTCCCTCGTCTCCCTCTTGTCCTTACTGTGCTTGCTTGGTTGGTTTTCTAATGCACTTGTCACCTTCTGACATATTACGTGACTTTTTAATTTGTTGTTTGTCATCTGTCTCCACCCCACAAGGATGTAAGTTCAAAAGTGGAGGGATTTTTGTGTTTTGCTGACTAGTGTATCCTCAGTGCCTAAAACAGTGCCCAGCAATACACATTTATTAACTTGCTGGAATTAATTAACTGCTTTCGTTACGATGCTGGAGATTGGGCCACCAAAGCTGCCCGCGGAGCTCTGCGGTGTGGCCTGTTGGAGAAGCAGCCAGGAGAGCAGATGTTTCATATGTTCTCAGCTCATGATGGAGCCAGGGCTCCCTGTGCGACCAGTCGGTAGTCAGCTGCCTGGGCACAGCGGTCACCACTTATTCCACAGCCCTTCAGAGCTTGAATAAGCAAACGTTGGAAGGAGTCCCACGGCCTGGCCACCCCACGGCGCCCCCCGGCCCCCAGCCTTGCCTCTGCTGCAGGGCTTGGAAGACCGTCTCTAAGGGCAGCTGGTGTGTCCTTTGACGTCTTGTCCTCACAGGCGAGTGTGAGTCCCGGAAGCTCACAACCAAACGAGCCCTCAGAGATCATGCTGTGCGTTTGCTGTCCCGGGATGTGTAGCCCAGTCATTTGAAGACGTCTTGAAACTACGCTGTCTTCTGTTCAAAGAATCCAATGTGTCTGCAGTGGAGAAACACTCCCATAACGGCTCTTAAGTTCTTCTCATGGGAGTGTGTTGTGTTCCCTGGGCTTCCTGAGGCAGGAGATGGTTGAGAGCTAGTCTAGACTTTGACACCTGAACTCTTAAAAGAGAAAAGTAGCAACAGTACCCTTTTCTGAGTGTTACATGCCAAGCACTGTGCTAATTATATTGATGTGATTCGACATGTGTTGTACTTGACCCTCATCCTCAGAGGTGTTACGTTGCTTTTCCCATCTCACTGGTAGAACAGGGGTCAGCAAAGGTAGCTTGCTTGCTCCGGGTCACACTGGTATCACTTGGCAGAGTTGGGCTTTGAAGCCAGGTCTCTTGTGTTTTCAGAAGCTAAGCTTAGCTGTAGCCTCTCGAAGGAACTTGCCCAGAATGACAGTCAGAGTTAGAATCAAGGCTCCTAATCTCTGTCTTTCTTTGTAGTCTCCGATTTTCCACCGTTAATACCACAGGAGTCGGGAGACCTCCTCAGCCCTCCTGTGGCGCCCACGCTTCTCTCCGTCAGTCATCTGTTCATTCACCACCTCCCCTCCCAGCCTAGAGCTGTTCATGGGCAGGGTCTGCGTCCGCCCCCGTGGCCAGGGGATGGCACGCACTTATTCTGATGCGAATCTGAGCCGAACCGCCCTGCTGATAATTAGGGGTGTCAGCCGAGGCTCAGCCAGGTCTCATTCCCAGGCGATTGATTTACCCTCGGAGATGTGCGTACTGCCCCAATCCTTGGCCCAGCCAGATCTCTACAGCTGTCCCAAGGCCGTGTTGAAACCTGTTCCACTCCCATAAGTGATCAGAGGCACAGACTCTGGGGACACAGGCATAGAGTGGAGCAGTCCTCGTGTCCACATGGCCTGTCAGATGGCTCCCCGAGGGAAGGGCTGCGTCGGTGGCCTCGAGAGAAAGTGTGGGAAGGGGTTGAGACAGGTTCAGTCTAAGGATCAGGCCCTCTCAACAGTTGGTTGGAGTGTTTGTTCCAGATTCCACTAGACTTTGCACAGAGAAGTGGAGCCAGCTGTCCAGGCATCCGGGACACTGGCATCAGAGCAGAGAAAAGGCAAACAGTCTTTTTTTTTTTTTTTTTTTCCCTCCGGTACGCGGGCCTCTCACTGTTGTGGCCTCTCCCGTTGCAGAGCACAGGCTCCAGACGCGCAGGCTCAGCGGCCATGGCTCACGGGCCCAGCCGCTTCGCGGCATGTGGGATCTTCCCGGACCGGGGCATGAACCCGTGTCCCCTGCATCGGCAGGCGGACTCTCAACCACTGCGCCACCAGGGAAGCCCTGGCAAACAGTCTTGACTGCACATGACATGGCAGTCTGGCTCTCCCAACCAACTTGGGTAGAAGAAAAGATATTTGGGTTTGATACCAAATTTGTTCTTCACTTACCCAAAGCCTTTCTTTAATTCTAACACTCACAAAAATGGGGCTTAGTCACCATTTGAGATTATGCGTGTTGTTCTGTGCAGATCTAATTTATTGTTTCCATTACTGTAATGCAGCAGTTCTCAAAATGTGATCAGAAGACCTACCCTTTTAGGGGTCTGTGAGTCAAAACTATGTTTGTAATAATACTGAGACATTATTTGCCTTTTTCACTCTCATGAGTGCAAAGTGGAATTTTCCAGAGGCTACATGACAGTGTGTTGACATTGTCACGGTGACAGCCAAGGAAGTGTATACTTGTGTTTTTAAAAATTCTTAGTTTTAATTTCAAATATGGTAAATACAGATAGACCTAATCTCCATAAACAGAAGCTTTTCGGCACCCTCAGTAATTTTTTAAAATTTATTTTATTGAAGTATAGGTGATTTACAATGTTGTGTTCATTTCTGCTGTACAGCAGAGGGATTCGGTTATACATGTATATACATTCTTTTTCATATTCTTCTCAATTATGGTTTATCACAGGATATTGAATATAGTTCCCTGTGCTATATACTAGGACCTTGTCGTTTATCCATTCTATACATACTAGTTGGCATCTGCTAATCCCAAACTCCCACTCCATCCTTCCCCCACCCCACCCCCTTTGCCAACCACAAGTCTGTTCTCTGTGTCTGTGAGTCTGTTTCTGTTTTGTGGATAAGTTCATTTGTGTCATATTTTAGATTCCACATGTAAGTGATATCATATGGTATTTGTCTTTCTCTTTCTGACTTACTTCGCTTAGTAGGATAATCTCTAGGTCCATCTGTGTTGCTGCAGATGGCATTGTTTCATTCTTTTTTCTGGCTGAGTAATATTCCATTGTATATAGATAGGTACCACATCTTCTTTATCCATTCATCTGTTGATGGACATTTAGGTTGCTTCCATGTCTTGGCTATTGTAAATAGTGCTGCTGTGAACATAGGGGTGCATGTATCTTTTTGAATTATAGTTTTGTCCAGATATATGCCCAGGAGTGGGAGTGCAGGATCATATGGTAATTCTATTTTTAGTTTTTTGAGGAACCTCCATACTGTTTTCCATAGTGGCTGCACCAACTTACATTCCCGCCAGCAGTGTAGGAGGGTTCCCTTTTCTCCACACCCTCTCCAGCATTTGTTATTTATAGACTTTTTAATGATGGCCATTCTGACTGGTATAAGGTGGTACCTCATTGTAGTTTTGATTTGCGTTTCTTTAATAATTAGCTGCCATCTTCAATAATTTATACGGGCGTACAGGGGTCCTGAGACCAAAAAAGTTTGAGAACCACTTCTGTAAAATAGTCCGTTATGTGACTGTACTATGAAAGACATGCACAGAATTGGTAAGCACCCGGTTCAGGATGGTGGCTCCCACTGGTCGAGAGGAGGGCACTGGGATGCAGGGGCCTCTTGAGTTAAACAGCTTTCTGAGATGACATCACATTTCCTGGCCTGAGTGGTGGGATCATGGGAACCTACTTCTCACAGGCATGAACTGTTTCAGAATAACATTTTAAGTTTAGAACAAAACACCAAGCCTGTAGGCATGAACTGTTTCAGAATAAACATTTTAAGTTTAGATGAAAACACCAAACCTGTTTCAGGCCTGTTTCCATTAAGAGGAAAAAAGGTCACCCTATAGGGGATTTACTCATTACCAAGAAGAAGTATGATGCCTGGCAGAACTAGGCACACTCAGAAGCAAGCATGTATTCAGAGATAATTACTGAGCAATCCAGCAGGTCCCAGTTATTGGAGCTACAGAGATGAACATCTTTAAAGCAACCACAAAAAACCTGCCTTGTGGGGGAGAGAGAAAATCAGCAGACCTTCAGGACAGTGGCAGTGAATGGATAGATGCTTCCTAAAGGCAGCGGCACTGAGCTGAGAAAGGTGAGATGCAAACTGTGGATGGAGGAAAGAGAAGTTGTCTTGAACAAGGGACATACTGGCTCAAGTAAACAGCACATCTGCATGAGGTAAGACTTGAGGTGAAGCCAGTGTGAGGCGCCTTCTATATCCACGTTGGAGCTGCCCTTACCCCTTATTCTTTTAACCTCCAAGGAGAAAACTAAGGTCAGGGGCTCCTGAATGTGACCTGGAGAGCCACCCTGGGCGTTCAGGTGGCAGCGCGCAGGCTGTTGGGTCCTGCATTTGCCGGGAGCCCCGGGGCGGAGGCTTGCTCACTGCAGGCACAGGCTGTGCTGCCGGGGCATCTCCCACGCAGGGTCTCCGAGCCCTGCTTTGCCCACTTACTCTCCTGAGTGCCTGCTCCTGGGAGGGTGATGGCCCACCCCACGGAGAAGGTGCTGGGTAGCTTTTCTTCATGCCACTTACTGTACCTGCCACTGTTCTGCAGGTCTGTCTGGCCAGGTATCATATTTCTCAGCTTGACGGAAGAGAAAACGAGAGCTAGAGAGGTAGCAGCTGGGAGCAGGGAGTGGTGCCAGCTCATATCAGCTTACATCAGCCAAACTCACATTCAATGGGTGTTTATTAGGTACTTAATCCCGTGATAGTTATTGTGGAGAGCGAGAGGAAGCTCCCAGTAGGGTAACCACTCACTCTGCTTTGCCTGGGACCATCCTGGTCTTAGCGCTGAGTGTCCTGCCCCACCTCCTGGGAAACGCCTCAGTCCCAGGCAAACCTGGATTCCTGGTCCTGCTGGGGCGACAAGATAAGCCTTCAGGACAGAGTGTGATGAGTTGTTCTGTCTGAAGGGAGTGACCAAGCTGGGCATTGGGTTGAGCCCGTGCTGGCAGGGAGGGTGAGGTGTGATCCAGGCGGCAGAGTGCGCTCCTAGGCTGACCCTCCAGAGGACCCCGAGAGGGCAGCCTGCACTTTCCCAGAGCAGCGGGTCTGTGTCTCCAGCTGGCCTCCTGGGAGCCTCACTCTCCATAGGCCCACCCTCAGCATTGCGGTCTCCTGACTCTCAGATCCCAGGCCGCGGTGATCTGACGGTGCTCTGTAACCGAGGCTTTTATTCGGCAGCTACTCTTCTCTGAGGATTAACGGAGTTGGATTGTAGATGGAAGGTTCCCTTGGGCACGCAGTCATAAATGCACTTATTCACAGTTAGAGAGTCATGTATTCAACAGTTTGTAGTGTCTGCAGCACACAAGGGACCAGATTTACGAAGGGGAAAGCAATAGAGCCCCTGCCTTCAAGGAGCTCACCTTCTAATGGGGCAGACGGATGCTGATGCAGATGTTGAGAAGCAGGACAGACAGGTAAGAGCTTTGGTGAGAGGCAGAGATGAGCACAGTGCTGCGGGGGCCGGTTCTTCTTACAGGTCCAAGTGCTGTACAGGTTCCAAGCTCAACCCTGGACTTAGTTTTCCAATGAGCCTCTCTTCGTTGGCCCTGTTGTTCTCTGTTCCCTTTTTGGCTTTGCACCTTTTTGCTCTTACTTTATGAAATTACACTCTGTCGTTCAAATTTTTGTAGTAAATGCCTGGAAAAGCCCCGAAAGGTATTTGTAGAGGGGAAAGGATTCCACATTCAGTGCGCACGGGAAAGAGCGTGGCCAAGATGGGGTGTCACCGCAAGCCTGAGAGAGGTTCGGAGACCTCATTCCCAGTCATGTAGGGCGCGGTGGGGTAGGAGTCCAACAGCTGGTGGGACGTGGAAGCTGCGCTATTCCAGAAGGAATAGACAGAAGCAGAGGTGGAGACTGACTTCAGGCTACCTTCACTGTGTTTTCCCGTGTATTAGTTTTATCCACAAGTGCATCAGTGGTTTCTTATGTCAAGTCCAGGAATATTTGTGAGTATGTATCACAGTTATATGCAGAAAGTTTGGGGTGTGTTTGTTCTTTTTCTTTTTAAGTGAGAGATTTCAACAGGGATTCAGTAGTGGTCTCTGATGTGTAGCCTAGAGGAGTTAACTGCTG
>NW_006783036.1:4387601-4414456 GCF_000442215.2 Lipotes vexillifer | reverse complement strand
GCTGAACCAGTGACAAGACACTGACTGCTGACCCGGGGCTGGGCTTATGGGCAGAGCTCAGCACGAACGCATGGCTGTCTAAGGGGGGCCCTGAGGTCAGACTAGCCTTGTACAGATGAGGAAACTGAGGCCCAGAGGATTCCGTCTTCCTCCTCTAAGGTCCTGACGAAAGAGCTGTCCCAGCTTTGTTAGTGTATGTCTCACCTGCCACTGGGAGGCAAGTTACAGACTTGAATATTTTGCCAGGCCCACAAATACCCATACAGAAGCCCAAAATGAGACTGGAATTGGACTGCTAGCTCTGAAAGAGCCTTCTCCTGGGAGACAAACTCTGCTTGTACCTGCAGCTCAGAGCAGCCTGTTAGGTCCCAGGGGGCAAAAGTCCATCAGCCTGGCAGTTCAGCACCATGTGGAACAAACCAAACGGCATATTGGACTGATTCCCACTAGTCAGTGGTTGTTTGCTCACGTGAAGGCAGCCTGTCCGAGATGAGCCCTCAGGAAGACCAGCTTTGGCGCAAGTTGTATAGGGCCAGGGCTGGGGGTGGGGGGAGGGGTAGCAATAGTCCTTTTCAATTTAGTAAAGGGAATTTTGTATGTATGTGTTTAAAAAATAGTTCAGTCGTTCTAATATTTGTCTACCAGATTAACCTTCCTCAAAAAACTGATTTAGACAAATGAAGTGTCTGGTGCCTGTGAAATAATGCGTGTAGTATAGAGTTTGCATATTCATCCCAATGGAGGTGTCGAGAAGACAGTGAATGTATGGCGCTCAGAGGCACTGTCTAGGCTGGAGAGCAATCAAGAGTTTATTAAAACAAAACACAAGAAAAAATTTTCATAACTAGGTGTGGTGATGGATGTTAACTAGACTTACTGTGGTGATCATTTTGCAATATATATAAATATTGAATCATTGTGTTATACACCTGAAACTAATATAATGTTACATGTCAATTATATCTCAGTAAAAATAAAAAATAATAAAATGCTGACTCCCGCAAAACAAAACAAAAATCCCGAAGGGATAATACGACGAATCTTAAGTAAACAAGTATTTTCTTGCACTTATGGTTTGTTAGTGGTAATAAAATAAGCAGAGATAGACAAGCACTAGTCAAATGGGAACAAAAATAGGGATTTTTGATTAACCACAAGTTTAATTTGAACCTAAACTGCTAAAAAAATAAGTAAATAAATAAACACAAAAAGGGAGCCTGTGGCTGTGATTACAATTTTTAAAAAAGTGGTTGTTGTTGAAGCACCTAGCAGGGGCAAGCACGGTGGTGGGTCCGGTGCTGTATCACGTCCGTTGAACAGCCCCGAGAGGTGTATGTGGTGCCCCAGGTAGGCTCTGCACGCGGTGCGCTGTCCTTGCCTCGCTGGCTGCTGGCCGCCCCTGCCCGGAATCCCACATCCCCTTCCTGAAGCCGCCTGGGGTTGAGAGCTCTTCAGCTTCAAACCCACACCGTGGTTTCTTCAGAAAGTCTCCCCCGTTCCCCCAGTCCCTCCAGGCTGAGTAAGGTGTGTAACTATTTGTCTTATTTCCTGAGTAGCTGTGAGCAGAGACTGTCACATGCATCTCTGCATCACTAAATGTTTTTTAGACTCACTGGCATCTGTGCTTGTCAGACAAAGACAAGAGTATCATACCCAGATCCTAAGAGAACATGTGACAGGTGGGGACTCACTGGGGTGGCACAGGGGCCCGTAGCTGCGTTGTGTGAATGGTGGATGGCAGAGCCAAGGTGTTCCTTCAGTTGTCCACTAGACTAGCAGAGCTGTCCAGAGCCCCTTTGTACCTCTGGAGGGCAGGCAGGGAGTGGGCTGACCCTCAGAACAAGGACAACTCAAACCATTTCACAACAAACAGGCTGCTTTGGAGAGCAGAGTTCTCCGTTGTCAGCAGTTCCACTCAGAGGCTCGGCGTGCTCTTCGGGCTGCTTTAGGAGGCGTGCTGTGTTGAGCAGGAGAGGGGCTAGGTCCTCTCCAGAGCTCTCTTCACAGGGAGCAGTCATTAGGCCCCTGCTCTCTGCCAGGTTCTGGAGATAGTGGAGAATGAGACCCCTGTGTCCCTGCCCTTGGGGAGCCTGCACCGTGCAGGCTGTGTTACTTTGGGTCTTCCAAAAGCAGACACCAAGACCCCCAGGACGGTTAGATTCTAGAGATTTATCAGAAGGTCAGTGAAGGATGGAGGGAGCAGAGAGGCCCAGAGAGCCTCAGGCCAAGATGCAGGTCTGACGTCTGCAGAAGGAGAAGGGGCGAGAAGGACTGAGTAGGAAGCGTCTCAGCCCACAGCACAGTTCTGAGAAAACTTGGGCCTGGCTGATGAGGTTTCCCCTGGTGAGGAGCCCTGCGTGGGACAGCCATCCCTGCCACCATTGAGTCATTGGCGGAGAGTGGCCCAGAGAATGTGGCCTCTGTGCAGACGTGGTGGGCGTCCAGAGGGCAGCAGCTGGGACCACTGGTCAGCTCTGCTCCAGAACAGGCTCGTTTGAAGGTGATCAGAAGGGCGGCACTCCACGGCCTTCACACAGGGACTCTACCACACGGTTCCTTCCTGGTTTGCTCCCCAAGAGGCATCTCAAGGGCTTCTGGGTCACGTGCCGGTAAGCGCTACGCCTGGGATTTTGGCTCAGATCCCTCTGACTTAATCGAGTCTGTGCTTTGTTACCTAACACTGTGCCACGTCTCAGGACCTCTCCCAGCTCCTGAGCCAGCATTCAGAGCACACACCTACTTGCCCACTGTCACCATGAGCGCCTAAGTGCGTGAGTAGCAGTAAGTGACACAACTTAGCCCAGAACTTGATTAGTAATTAGTTTACATTGGTGTGGGACTCTGACTTGATCTCAACCAAGGTCTGTCTAATTCTGTGTACAGTTTACTCTGATTCCTACCTTCGACTTCATGAGGACAGGGCCCCTAAGACTCAGCTAGGGGAGCGGCAACTCCTCCTAATATTCTCGTAGAAAATACATGGTTTCGGGCTCCAGAGCTCAGAGAAGGCAAAGCATAGTGCTGTGTTTGGTTTTCCTTTTGTTTTTCTTTTTTCCCCGTTTTTCTTTTTTTTTTTTTTTTTTCCCCCCGCCAGTATGATATGGCTGTCTTCTGGGGAAGCGCATGCCTGCTAGGCTCATTACTGATTTCCCCTTAATTATTTGTTGAATGAATAATGAATTATGAGAAAAAAGATGTAGCACAATTGCACAACAAAACCCACATAATTCACTCCCAGTACACATGTCCACAGAAGGAGCCTCAGCACAGGGCGTGGACAGCTGGCGTCCAGTGTACCCCAGACTCCTGCACCCTCGGGCAGAGCTGAGGGGCCAGCAGAAGGATTGAGACGGAGCAGCGTAGGCCTGGAACGGGTCTGAGAGCGCCGGCACGTGAAGTTGTTGGCTGGACAGCCATCAAATGTACGTAGGGATTCGTGTAACGTGAGGTGAGGGCATTTGTATGGACAGGTCTGTGTGTGCACGCACCCAGAATTGTTGCCAAGGGGGTGACCATCTGTACGTGTCTCCTGCACCGTCTTGGAGTCGTAGGGGAGCCGGGTCCTGGGGAAGCTCAGCCCACGAGAGCCCTCAGGCAGGCTGCCTGGGCCAAGCTGAGGTTTCTGGGTCCCTGAGGGCCAGTCTCCTGAAAACCATCGTTTTGTCACCTGGTGACCACTGGGACTGGGGAGAGAACTTCTCCGTATATTTGGTTTCCCTGCCCTCTTAGATATGGTGAAGGGAACGGACTGTGACTTTCTCCTGACTGCTCGGTCTCATCATCACGATTATCACAATTACACACACTTTCACTTCTTTATAAGTTGGCGCCGACTTGCTGGGCTTTAACTTTCCGTTTCGAATTCTTCAGCCTCCCTTTCCGCTAACAGCCACTCCTCACTGCTGTTGGTGTGCCTACCTTTGACAACGACGTCTTACCTTTTTTTTTTTTTTTTTTTTTTTTTTTTTGGGGTATGCGGGCCTCTCACGGCTGTGGCCTCTCCCGTTGCAGAGCACAGGCTCCGGACGCGCAGGCTCAGCGACCATGGCTCACGGGCCCAGCTGCTCTGCGGCATGCGGTATCCTCCCGGACCGGGGCACGAACCCATGTCCCCTGCATCGGCAGGCGGACTCTCAACCACTGCGCCACCAGGGAAGCCCGTCTTACCTTTTTAATTGGGGGATTCTAATATATTAGAGACTGAGAAAGTAAATGTTTAAGATTAGTAGGCTTATATGTAAATGAAGAGGCCGGTGGGCTCTGGGATCCTTGCCCTGCATGCTGTGGCGGGAGTTGCAGTGTGCTGACTTCAGTCATGACTATTTTCTCTCTCCGGGTGCTTATTTTGCTTCTTCCCTGGTTTTCTGTCACATGCTGAACAGGGGAGTTTGCTTGGAAATGTCTCCGTTGAAGCAGGGTGGACCATCTATTCATTTTGGTTTTCATCACTCTGTTCTTTAGAAGAGATCACCTAATCATGTTATTGTCTACATAGCATGTGTGAAGCCACACTATCGTGCTATCATAAATCGAGCATTTTGTTGGATGTTGTGGAGAATATTATCTATATCATGTATTCTAGAGTCAGACAGAACAGGTTGGAAATCCCAGATAAAATCGCTGAGTACCTATGTGAATTTGTATAAATCTTTCCAAGTCTCTGAGCCACTCTCTTGTCATCTACAAAATGGGGGAAATAAATGGCTGCTTCATAAGTTGCGAAGCTTATGTGCTTTAGTGCATTGTCTTATTTAACACCGTGCCTGGAAGATCGTGGACAGTTGGCAAATTATAGCTGTAATTCCTTTCTAATTCAAGCACCTTTTCCCCTGAAAGTGAACCTGGGAGTCTCTTCCATGCTATCAGAAACTTTGGCATAGGGACTTCCCTGGTGGCGCAGTGATTGAGAGTCCGCCTGCCGATGCAGGGGACGCGGGTTCGTGCCTCGGTCCGGGAAGGTCGCACATGACACGGAGCGGCTGGTCCCGTGAGCCATGGCCGCTGAGCCTGCGCATCTGGAGCCTGTGCTCTGCAACAGGAGAGGCCACAACAGTGAGAGGCCCGCGTACCGCAAAAAAAACCCAAAAAAACTTTTGCATAGAACCTCCTGTCCACTCTCCCTGGTCTTTGGAGAGTCAAAACTTATCACCTCACAGAGCGGCCCTTCCACAGACAGTTGGACGCTCTGGCAACTAGGAAGTTCCTTTGTGTCAAGCGGCAGTTGGCCTCTGTTTCAGAAAAGGACAAAGCCAGCATCCATCCCTTGTAACTGAGGCTGACGCTTAACGTTTTCTCTTGGTCTGCAGCGAACAGAGTATCTGCCAAGCCCGGGCTTCCGTGATGGTCTATGATGACACCAGTAAGAAGTGGGTACCAATCAAACCTGGCCAGCAGGGATTCAGCCGGATCAACATCTACCACAACACTGCCAGCAACACCTTCAGAGTCGTTGGAGTCAAGCTTCAGGATCAGCAGGTGAGTGCTGGGGTGACAGGCCGTCCCCACAGACACCTCGCACACACACACCCCTCACACACACACCTCACACACACACACCTCACACACAACTCACACCTCACACACAACTCACACCACACACACCTCACTTCACACTCACCTCACACACACACCTCACACACACCTCACACACACCACACACACAAAACCACACACACCTCACTTCACACACACACACACCTCACACACACCTCACGACACACACCACACATACACAAAACCTCACACACACCTCACTTCACACACACACACCTCACACACACACACCTTACACACACCACACACACCCACACACACATATACACACACTGGTGAAAAATGGTCAGAGAACAACAAGGTCACGATTTAGAGTCAAAGGTCTGGGTTCAGTGTCTGGCTCTGTATTCTCATACTGCAAGGTGTAAGACCTTGAGCAAACTGTATCTTTTCTGAACATCATTTTTCACAGCTGTCTTACACAGGCAGTGATCCACACCCTGCCTGCCTCACTGTGTTATTGTCATATTAGAATATAAATAAAATAATAAATGTGAAACAGCTTTGAAAAGTATATTGTACCAATGTGTTAGTATTATTCTATGCCTGCGTACCCATAAGTGATACAGCTGTGAAGATTTTTGGTCCACCAGTCCCCTAAGTCTTACTTTGGGGGGAATATCAAGATGATTTAAAGAATCTGGGATCATTCTTCTCCGTAATAGTACATCCTGGACAAATCAGATGAGATAGTTTGTGAGTGTACCTGGTAAGTACCTGTGCCAATAAATACAAGGTAAGTCCACCTATGTCTGGGGTAGTCGTGTACACATGACTCAGACGGAGTGATCTGACGTGTCGTGGACTGAAATAGAGGCGTGGAGAAAGGGCTCATGTGGCTTCACCACAGTGACTTTGTTAGGGCTTCAGGCTCTCCCTCCAGCTCTCTTCTTAGAGATGGACAAGGACATTTTTCAGCAGTGAAATCAACAGATCTGTAGTTCAGCATTTATGAACACCTCTGCCTTAAATAGGCAGCCTTTGTCAGTCAGCCCTTGGCTGAGTTGAGCAGCACGTTTGCTGCTATCTTTGCAAGAATCATCGTGTTCTCAAATAGGAAAGAGAGAACAGAAACTGAGGACTCTGTTTTTAGTGTGTTGCCTATTGAATGGGTTTCTGCTTTTGCCAAAATAGTCCTATTAAATTTCAGATTGTTGTGGCTAAAAGGGACCTCCTCACTGCAGAACCCCTGATCAAAGGTGGTCTTTTCTGACCTGGAACTCTGGGTACCTTCAGGGGCATCCCTGTCCCTTGTTGATGAGCCTTACGGATAGGCAGGTTATTCTAAAAACCTTCTAGAAGCTGCTTCCCTGTTCTTCTAGTTCACTGATTCTAGCTCTGCCTTTTAGTGGCACACTGCACCATATGCTGCAGGACTTATAACATCTTTAGGCCCAACTATAGCGACAACCAAAAACATCTCACACATTTCCCTGACAGCCAGGGCAGTTCCACCCTGGTACTTGCCTTTGACATAAGGCCCATTATCTCATGCAGTTCCTGAATCATAGTGGGTGTTCCCTAAGTGGCTGCTTTTATTATGACAAGTTTTCCATTCTCTTCATGCCTCTTGGTTGCCCTGCAGGGCACACTAGGAAGATACCATGGTGTGTGGGAACCAGCGTGAACCTGGTTCTCGGAAGCCTCAGCTTCCTTCAGAGGAAAGCACGTGTTGGGACGCGTTTGGAAGGAGAGCTTTCCTGCGTTCAGGGAGGGACTGGCAGCCGTCCTCAGTGATCTCCCGGGGAGACTCAGAGAGACTCTGTTGCCTCGAACTCAGAGATCTTCTGGGACCTGATGGAGAAGTTACCAGCATAGCCTTCCACTTGGAATGACACGTTCATCAGACAGGCTCCTGCGACATGGTTGCAACTCTGCCCAGGTGGGTGGGACACAATAGCCAGGAACACAGAAGAGATTCTCAGTAAACCAAGGTATTAGAGAAAGTGGCAGGAAACCTGGTCCATAATAACTTTTATGGACCCAGGAGAAACTATGGATTTTCACAGGTCTGATTTCCACTCAGTATGGATTACAAGGTCAAACGTCTTAAGAGAGACAAGAGATTCCTGGTTTTATAACCAGAGCTGGGTATCTTACACGTTCAGTGCTCTCTGCGGCTTACAGAGCACTGTTCATGTTTATTATTTCAGTCCCCCAGTAACCCCATGAGGATAATGGTGTAAGAATTGTCTCCCCCATTCTGCTAAATAGGTGGACATAAAACCAGGTGATCATTTGTGGGGAAAAGGACTGGTAAGTTATAGTATCATTAGCCAGGGTCTAACCTGAATCTCACATTAAAGGTGAAGAAACCAGAAGATGTTTAGTTGAGAAGGAGTTATGGCCACTAAACATGTTAGTGACTCTCAGGCTGAACTAATAGAAGTAGAGGCCCAGAAGGAGGGATGTTATAGTCGTGCTCTGCTCTGCCCTGGTCATACTTCCCCGTGAGCGTTGGGACCGAATCTGAGTGCCGTAAATGGAATCTGTAAGGACGAGGGCGTCCAAACTGGTGAGAGGTCTGAAAGCAGCATTACTATGTGGAACAGTTGAACAAGTAGCAAGAGATATTTACTTGGAGAAGAGAAAAACTGAAAGGGGCGTGGCCACAGTTTTCAAATCTCTGAAGAGCTCCTTCTCCATGTGGAGGAGAAATCTCACTTTTTCTGTGAAGCCCTGAGAACAGAACTAGGAATACTGCGTGGATACTACGATGGAGACGATTGAAACTCCATAAAAGGAAGAGCTTTCTTAGAAGCACACTACGGAAGAGGGACTGTGTTGCTTTGTGAGCCCACGAGCCAGCAGGCCATTTGGTAAGCATCCTGGGAAGAACGTCCCATCACTGGGTCGACATTTGGATGAGACCACAGAGGCCTTTGCCAACCTGTAGATCCTATGAGTTTTAGACCCAGGTGAACATGTGGGTCAGGAAGACCATTCCCCACCATCAGCTTCTTTTTCTGTAAAGGGCTCTTGACTATTCTTACTCAGAAGCCTCAGAAACCTGTTAGACAGTATTTGGAGTTACAAGGTCTTCCTTGAAGAGAACCGGAAAACACTCCCACTTGTTCCTACACTTCACAAAATAAAACATGTGCAGACATTGTTAACTGTGGGCTCTTACACAAGAAATGTGACCTTTTAAAATAAGTTTTGGGCTTCCCTGGTGGTGCAGTGGTTGAGATGCAGGGGACACAGGTTCGTGCCCCAGTCTGGGAAGATCCCACATGCCGCGGAGCAGCTGGGCCTGTGAGCCATGGCCGCTGAGCCTGCGCGTCCGGAGCCTGTGCTCCGCAACAGGAGAGGCCCCAACAGTGAGAGGCCCGCGTACCGCAAAAATAAATAAGTAAATAAATAAAATACTCTAAAATAAGTTTTACTCCAATGAGGTGCCACCTCACACTGGTCACAATGGCCATCATCAAAAAATCTACAAACAGTAAATGCTGGAGAGGGTGTGGAGAAAAGGGAACCCTCTTGCACCTTTGGTGGGAATGTGAATTGGTACAGCCACTATGGAGAACAGTATGGAGGTTCCTCAAAAAACTAAAAACAGAACTACCATATGACCCAGCAATCCCACTACGGGGCATATGCCCTGAGAAAACCATAATTCAAAAAGAGTCATGTACCACAATGTTCATTGCAGCTCTATTTACAATAGCCAGGACGTGGAAGCAACCTAAGTGTCCATCAACAGATGAATGGATAAAGAAGATACAGCACATATATACAATGAAATATTACTCAGCCATGAAAAGAAACGAAATTGAGTTATTTGTAGTGAGGTGGATGGACCTAGAGACCATCATACAGAGTGAAATAAGTCAGAAGGAGAAAAACAAATGCCATATGCTAACACATATATATGGAATCTAAAAAAAAAAAAGTTTCTGAAGAACCTAGGGGCAGGACAGGAATAAAGACGCAAACGTGAAGAATGGACTTGAGGACACGGGGAGGGGGAAGGGTAAGCTGTGACAAAGTGAGAGAGTGGCATGGACATATATACACTACCAAATGTAAAATAGATAGCTAGTGGGAAGCAGCCGCATAGCACAGGGACAGCTCGGTGCTTTGTGACCACCTAGAGGGGTGGGATAGGGAGGGTGGGAGGGAGACACAAGAGGGAAGAGATACGGGGATATATGTATACGTATAGCTGATTTGCTGTGTTATACAGCAGCAACTAACACACCATTGTAAAGCAATTATACTCCAATAAAGATGTTAAAAAAAAAAGTAAAATAAGTTTTATCCTTCAGCACTTGTCTAGAATAGTCCTACCAAAGCTTGGAGAATTAGTTTTAATATAAAGCTGATAAGGACACAGGTTGAAAGTAATACAGTGGAAAAAGATGAACCTTAACAGACACTAACCAAAGAAAATGGTGTGACTATATTAATATTACACAAAGTAGACTTCAAGGCAAGAATTATTAGTGAAGATAAAGGACCTTTTTAATGATAAAAGAGTCGATTGAAAAGGATGACATAACAATCCTAAATTTGTAGGCTTCTGATATATCTTCAAAATATATAAAGCAAAAATGGACAGATCCAAAAGGAGAAATAAAGGAATCCAGAAGCCTGGTCGGAGATTCTAATCATACCTGCAAGAGACTGACTCGACAAGCAGACAAAAATAAGTAGACGTAGAAAATTTGAAGAGCATTATTAACCAACCTGACGTAGTTTACATTTATAGAAACTATAGGCAGCCACAGTAGAATATACAGTCTTCTGTATTAAGTGTATTAAATGAAGCTGATCCACACCCCTAAGTGGACTTGTAGTAATGCACATGCTCTAAGGAGAGTAAACAAGGGCATGGAACCATTGAGTAGGTACAGAGATTTTTAACTATCAGCTCGTAAGTTCTGTCAGTTAATGAACACTGACCACCTCTCGAGATGGTCAAGTGACAAATAGGCCATGTGTCATCTGCACATATGTCCAAAAAACATTGCATGGACTCTCCTTTTTTAGAAGGCACTTTAGAAGTTTCAGAGTAGATCTTTTCAAACAGAAAATATAAACGTTTAAATGGTCATGTCCATTGATCCAAAAATTCTGCTCATAGGAATGTTCACACAGACATACGCACAAGGATATTCGGTCCAGCACTATTTATAATATTTTCATTTTACATAAGAAGCTAATGCCAGTGACTTTTCCAAGTTTATTCAGCTGCAAAGTAATAAGGCCAGAATTTTAATCCTGAACCGTTTGCCTCAAAATCCTCTGCTCAGTCCTTGTACCTAGTACGGTAGTTGTGTTCAGAGCAGTCGTAGACCCTTGTGGGCTGTGTCTGACTAGCAGACACAGCACTCAGTGAGCAGCCTTTATAACTCTCTGCTCTAGGTGTAGATGGATCAGAAATGGTAACCCAAGAGCTGCAGTTGGAGGACAGGCCAGCCATGTGCATGCAGCAAAGAGCCCAGAGAACTTCTGGAACAGCTTTATCACACTCTCCCAATCCAATATCCGAAAATCTCTAAAAGTGGAGAATCGATTTCTGAGGCTCTTTAGAGGTTAGAGCTAGGACCAGAGAAGGAATTATGGGAAGAAAGATTGCAGCTCATTATGCTGGCAGTCAGAAGCAGCACAAAGTCCTGGGCTACAGGCTTGGATTCTGAATTCAGTTCTACCATTACTTACCTTGTAACCTTGGACAAATCACTTATTCTCCCTGGGCCTCCGTTTTCCCAACTGTGAAAAGGGAGGATTGAGTTAGACATTCTGTCTGGTCTCTGAGTTCCTTACGCCACACTGTTTCTAGATTCTGGATAGGCATCCACCTCCCCCAGTTCCCGCTCCCTCTAAGTCCCCCTCCGAGAACATAGCCAACCAGAGATTTCAAATCTTAGGATTCTATATCTCACTTCCCCAGATCATCCCCTCAAGTACCTGGAAAGAGTATGTGATACACTGAAGAGTCTTCTTTTATCTTGCTTCAGTATCCCTCAACCATTCTTGATATGATGTGGTTTCCAGACCTCCTTCCATTTGAAACACATCCCTCTGGCTTGCTCTAGTTTGTTAATGTCCACTAAAAGTGCAGCACCAAAACCACACAAACACAGACCTTCTGTTACAGACTTAACCACGGCAGAAAGGAAGAGGGTCTTATCTCCCTCATTCTGGTCACTGTACCGCTATTATTATGCCCTCTCCTCTGAAGAGCTGTGTTGACCACAAGGCACTGTGCTTCTTATCATGCATGTAGCCACAAAACCTCCAGCCCTTTTTCTGGCGATCTAGAGCTAAACCCAGAGAGAGAACCGCCGAGGAACCTGGGTATAGCTGTTGGCCCAAGCTGCAGTGTCAGTATAAATGTAACAACTAAGTTAAACTGTTGTGTTTCTTCAGCTAATTTAGTACATGTGTTTCTCTGCCTCCGTCTCTCTCACTTGCTCGCTCTTTTTTCACTGTAGGACTGATTTCTCCCCCGCCCTTCCCTACCCCCACCACCACCACCTCTGGCAACCATCAATCTGTTCTCTGTATCCATGAGCTTTTTTTTTTTTTTTAAGATTCCACATGCAAGATAGATCATACAGTTTTTGTCTTTCTCTGTCTGACTTCTTTCCCTTAGCATAATGCCCTTGAGATCCATCCATGTTGTCACAGATGGCTAGATTTCATTCTTTTTTATGGCTGAGTAATATTCCATTGTGTATATACCACAGTTTCTTAATCTGTTCATACATCAGGGGACACTTAAGTTATTTCCATATCTTGGCTATTGTAAATAATGCTGCTGTGAACATGGGGGTGCATATATGTTTCTGATTGAGTGTTAATATTTTCTTTGGGTAAATACCCAAAAGTGGAATTGCAGGATCATGTGATAGTTCTGTTTTTAACTTTAAGGAACCTCTATACTGTTCTCTGTAGTGGCTGCACCAATTTGCATTCCCCCTGACAGTGCACAAGGGTTCCTTTTTCTCCACATCCTTGCCAACACTTTATTTCTTGTCTTTTTCTTTTTTCTTTTTTTTTTTTTTTTGCAGTATGCAGGCCTCTCACTGTTGTGGCCTCTCCCGTTGCGGAGCACAGGCTCCAGACGCACAGGCTTAGCGGCCACGGCTCACGGGCCCAGCCTTTCCGCGGCATGTGGGATCTTCCTGGACTGGGGCACGAACCCGTGTCCCCTGCATTGGCAGGTGGATTCTCAACCACCGTGCCACCAGGGAAGCCCTTTCTTGTCCTTTTGATAAAGCCGTTCTGACATGTATGAGATGATATCTCCTTGTGGTTTTGATTTGCATTTCCCTGATCATTAATAATGTTGAGCATCTTTTCTTGTATCTGTTAGCCATCTGTATGTCTGCTTTAGATAAATATCTATTCGGATCTTCTGCCCATTTCTTAATTGGATTGTTTCTTTGCTATTGAGCAATACAGGTTCTTTATGTATTTTAGATATTAGTCCCTTAAGAGATATATGTTTTGCAAACAGTTCTCCCATTCAGTAGATTGCCTTTTCATTCTGTTGATGGCTTTCTTTGCTATACAGAAGCTTTTTAGTTTGATGTAGTCCCACTTGTTTATTTTTGCTTTTGTCACTTTTGTTTTTGGTATCAGATTCAAAATATCATCACCAAGGCCTGTGTCAAGGAGCTTACCACTTATATTTTCTTCTAGGGGCTTTATGGTTTCAGGTCACAAGTATGTGGAGATTAAACAACATGCTACAGAAGTGGGTTGAAGGAGAAATCAAAAAGAGAAATTTACAAAGTACCTGGAGACAGGGCTTCCCTGGTGGCGCAGTGGTTGCGAGTCCTCCTGCCGATGCAGGGGACACGGGTTTGTGCCCCGGTCCGGGAAGATCCCCCATGCGGCGGAGCGGCTGGGCCCGTGAGCCATGGCCGCTGAGCCTGTGCGTCCGGAGCCTGTGCTCCGCAATGGGAGAGGCCACAACAGTGAGAGGCCCGCGTACCGCAAAAAAAAAAAGTACGTGGAGACAAATGAAAATGGAAGTATAACATAACAGAATTTGTGGGATGTAGCAAAAGCAGTTCTGCATTCTACCTCTAAGTTCATAGCAGTCAGTGCCTACCTCAAGAAACAGAAGTCACAAGCAACCTAACTTTACGCCCCAGGGAACTGGAAAAAGATGAACAAAAGAAGCCCAAAGTTAGTAGAAGGAAGGAAATGACTAAGATGAGAGCAGAAATCAATGAAATAGGACTTCCCTGGTGGCACAGTGGTTAAGAATCCACCTGCCGGTGCAGGGAGCACGGTTTCGAGCCCTGATCCGGGAAGATCCCACATGCCGCGGAACAACAAAGCCTGTGCACCACAACTACTGAGCCTGAGCTCTAGAGCCCATGAGCCACAACTGCTGAGCCCACGTGCCCCAACTACTGAAGTCCGCGCACCTAGTGCCCGCGCTCCGCCACAAGAGAAGCCACCGCAGTGAGAAGCCTGCGCATTGCAGTGAAGAGTAGCCCCCACTCACCACAACTAGAGAAAGCCCATGCACAGCAGCGAAGACCCAACGCAGCCAAGAAAGAAAGGAAGGAGGGAGGGCGGGGAAAGAAAGGGAGGGAGGGGAGGGAGGAAGGAAGGAGGAAGGAAGGAAGGAGGTGATCATTTTAAAAAAGAAGAAATCAGTGAAATAGAGACTAAAAAGACAATAGAGAAGGTCAAGGAAACTAAGAGCTGATTCTTTGAAAATGTAAACAAAACTGAGAAGCCTTCAGCCAGACTCACCAAGGAAAAGAGAGCAGACTCTGTGCTCACGTTAGAATGTCCACACCACCCAAAGCAATCAACAAGATTCAACGCAATGCCTATCAAAATGCCACAGAACTAGAAGAATAATCCTAAAATTTGTGTGGAACCACAAAAGACCCCAAATGGCGAAAGCAATCTTGAGAAAGAAGAACAAAGCTGGAGACATCACACTCCCTCATTTCAAACTATATTACTGTAATTTTAGTATAGTAATTAAAAACTATAGTAAATAAAAAGCATGATATTGGCATAAAAACAGACACAGAAATCAACGGAACAGAATAGAGAACCCAGTAGTAAACCCATGCGGATATGGTTTTATTAATTTATGACAAAGGAGTCAGGAGTATATAGTGGGGAAAGGACAGTCTCTTCAGTAAATGGTGTTGAGAAAACTGAATAGCCACATGCAAAAGAATGGATAGTTGTCCTTTTAACTAATAACCCATTTATTAGTGCATTCTAAGTATTAGACACTTTGCAGAGGGCTATGGGAGGCATAAATATGAATTAGAAAAGACTCTTGCCCTTAAGGATCTTTATATCTAGAAGTCTCCATAAGATATGTGTCACCATGTGACCTTTGCAGTAACCCCATTAGGTCAGTAGAGCCAGGATCATTATCCCCATTTTATAACTGGCGAAACTGAGACCCAGAGAAGTGCGGTGCCGCCTAGGGTGACATGGCTGGGAGGCAGGACCAGGACCCAGGGAACCTGACTCCCAGCTTAGGGCTCTCATGTGGTGGTCACGACCACACTCTTCGTTTGCTAAATGAAATAACTGGTTTTCAAACCCTCAGTGTTGTATAGATCATGTTGAAAAGCTACCTGTTCGTGCTTTCCCCTTCTTCTGACCCCATCCCCGTCCCCCTGTCCTCTTGTAGCCCCAGGGGACACAATATCCTTGCCCCACACAGCTCCCTCCAGCTCACTTACCTTTTATTTATTTACACGTATTTCTCTCTCTTTTCCCTTTCAGGTTGTGATCAATTATTCAATCGTGAAAGGGCTGAAGTATAATCAGGCAACGCCAACCTTCCACCAGTGGCGAGATGCCCGCCAGGTCTATGGTTTAAACTTTGCAAGTAAGGAAGAGGCGACCACGTTCTCCAATGCCATGCTGTTTGCCCTGAACATCATGAATTCCCAAGAAGGAGGTAAGCGGGGCTCTGTCTTGGCCTGGTGCCTAGACTCTCTCTCATTCTACCTCTGCCCTCCTACAGTTCTGGCTGCCTGGGTGTCCTTGCCCTGCAGCTGCACTGAGCTGTTGCTTTGTGGGTTCTCAGAGAAACCCACTGCCTGACTCTAGATTTAAAGCTATGTTAGCAATTTGAAGGAGGAGAGAATGGCATTTACATCTTTTTTGCCCTTGGTGAGATACAGATTTGTACTGTGTTCCTAAAGCCAAGTGTCCAGATGCATTTTACATTTGTCATCCTAATTCGATATTCTAGACACATGTTTGGCATAGATCGGAGGGAACAAGCAAAAATGTGTTCTTGTATTCAATTATGCATATGTTTAGCACACTTTTACTAAACATTTACTGAGTGTTAGAAACTGACTAGACAGAATAGGTAAGAAATGGGTAGGTGGAGTCCTTTCCCTCAAGGCACTTGGTATCTTGGAGTAGGCGGATTCATGAACAACTGTAACGTACTGTGATAAGTGTGCTGATAAGGTATGAGCAGGGCAGGGGCTTGGGGAACACAGAAAGGGAAATAAGGGACTGCCCATATGGGCTGCCAAGGGAGGCTTTGAGCGGGTGGTGACATTTGAGCTGGAGTTTTGAAGGGCAAAGAGGTGGGAGTGGGCATCCCAGGCAGAGGGAGCAGCAAATACGAAGGCACATGGGCCTGAAAGCCCAGCACATGCTGGGAAAGAGAACACTGCAGTGTCTCTGCAGACTGCGGTGCCAATAGGAAAGAGATTGGATGTGGAATTAGAAGGGTGGCACGGATTGCACAGTGAAAGGCTCCAAATTGGAAGACTTGGGGTGTAGACAGTGGGCTGGGGGCGGCGAGTGGCGCTAGCAAAAGCTTCTATGCAGGGCAGGTAAAGCAAAGGAGCAGAAACACACGTGGCTGAAATTTGTAGTGTTAGCTTCAGAGGGAGGTCGGAGGCCTTCCAGGATGTTGGCATCTTGGTGGCCACAGAGACAGTCTTGCACTTTGCTGGAGATCTTACCTTGGTAGGGCGTGGTAGTGAGGAACTGGGCCTCGGGGTGCCCTGCTGGCCTTGAGTCCTGGTCATTTTTCTAGGCTTCGATTTCTTTAGCTATAAGATGGGTGATATGTGGTTGTTCTTACGTTTAAATGAAGTTGAATGTCTGTTAGCAGGCTGCCTGACACGTATTAATCACCCAGTATTAGTATTTGTGGGTATTGTTACTGTCACTGCTGCTACTGCTGCCAGGATTGGGGTGGGAAGTGGAGAGACATAGTACTTGGAACCTGGAGGGAGATGGCTGGCTTTTCAATATCTATTGTGCCTGACAGGTTGGAGCTTTGGGACCCAATTTAAACCCTAGGCGAATTTTTGTAAGAAAATAAAGAACACGTTCTGAGTATGCTTCCCACAGGTCGTGCATAGAACCGGCACTTGTAGAGTTCTGTCCCCACTGTGAAAAGGCCCCAGGGTTTGTGGATTTTCTGCTGAGAACTGGGGGTGCGTGGCGAGGAACCACAGCGGTGTGAGTGATGAGTGCAGGGCCTGCCTGCAACATTGTAGGCACCAAATAACCGCGTAGTCAGCTGTCTTTTTTTCCACCCAAAAGCCTTGAGCTTCGTGGTGGAGTGAGCTGAGTTTAAGGTTTCTGATCCGAGCTGCCTCACTTGCCCCGGGATGTGGGAGTTAAGCTTTATTTTATCTGTACATACAGATACATTAAGGGGGGGGGGGGGAAAGGGTTTTAATTTATTCAGATGACTGATGCAAAGCAACTACTAGTTATTTTTTTAACTTCACCATAGAATCACAAGGAAATCAGCTCATCCAGCCCTCATTTTCAGACAGGAATCGTGTGACCTAGTATGAAGAAATAACTTCCCGGTGCCAGGTAGTAACTCAGATTCAGAACCCCGACCTCCTGCGTCTCCTCTGGGTTGAACGGGTGTCTTTGTTGGGGTGGGGGGTGGATGTGTGCTCACGAGGTGACAGTGGCCTGACTTGAAACTTTCATCATGGGTAGTAGTCGCCCATCCTGGTTCCACGGCCTTTGGTGGAGGGGAGACCGTGGGGCCGCTGAGGAGGAAGCGTTTTCTTCACCTGGGGTGTAGCCCACTGTACCGTACAGAATCCTGAAGTGTGAGCTCCATGAGCTTGTACATATGCATATGCAGAACCCCTGCCAGGCCCTGCCAGGGACCAAATCCCTCCGCCCCCTCCCAGGAAAACCAGGATGTCAAGTTCTGTGACAGCAGAGCACTCTTACCTGTGTTCGAACTTTGTGTAAATGGATCATATAGTGTGCACTTTGGGGCCTGATTTCTGTCCCTCGACATTACGTCTGAGAGACCCGCCCCTGGACCCATGTGTCTCTGCAGCCAGCTCTGTCACTGTGGAGTGCCACTCCATGATACGGCTATGCCACCATGACCTGTAGTTCAGGCCTCAGAGCGTGGGCAGGGCACAGGCAGCCTCTCCACCAGCTACCACAGGAGGCCTCTGCTGCAGGATAATTGTGAGGCTTCTATCAAATCTCCTCTGTATTGGCAAATTGTGTTCTACCCTCCTCGGCGGGAGGCGGTTTTCCGTGCAGCGGACCCTTGAACCAACACGGCTTTGAACCAAGCGGTCCACTGACAGTGGTTTCTTTTCCATGAATGCGTCTCTGGCCCTACATGATCCGCAGTTGGTCGCATCTGCGGGTGAGGAGCCGTGGACGTGGAGGCCAGCTGTGCAGTTACACGCAGGTTTTCACACATGCAGACTCAGAGCCCGACCGCCACGTTGTTCAGGGGTCAAGTGTAGTGAGAAAAGCATGTGTTCGGAGGCACTGAGATCTTATACTGAGTCTTTGCTCTGCCACCTGTGGCCTTGGGGTAATAAACCCTACTTCCTAGGGTTGTCATGAGGGTTAAATTTAAAATGTTTATAGAGTACTTAGTGTACAGTGCCTGGTATGTGATAAGAGCGTGAATAATACTGGTTCTTTCCCCTTTGGTCCTGTTGAATTTGCTTATCTTCTGTAGGCTTCAGCATCCTTATTTGTAAAGTGGGGTCATAAGTGCCACTTCCAGAGTTGTGGAGAGGATTCAGTTGCCCGGCATGGGGCCTGGCGCCTCGTGAGTGCCCGCCTCTGCTCCCTCCCCTCCTCACTGGCATGTCCGGTCCCGTGCTGGGCATCTGGGGCTCGGGCCATCGGATCGTGGACTTTCTGAGACTCAGGGTCTCATCAGCATCTCCCACCTCCCCCTCGTGCGTGAGCGACACTAGTGTGGCCTCCTGGGGTCCAACAAACCTGGCAGACACAAGATGCTTAGATACGAACCTGAAAGCAAAGCAGAGCAAATCGTGGCCGCCCGGTCTTCACACCCCTTTCTCTTACCTGATTCTCACCACAGCCCTGGGAAGTGAGTCCCCACACAACGTGGCTGGGTTAGGAGGCCGGTGCTCAAGAGGGGAGGGGCTTACCTGGATGTACACCCAGGACTTGACCCACTCGCAGTTTGTACCCTCTGTGTGCTGAGGACAGGTCACGACTCTGCTCTTTCTTTGTTCCTTCCTGCCTGTCACCATGGTAAAACCCACTGTTCAGCAGAGTTCTTGACATTATTCTGGAGAAAGAACGGGCGCAACAGAGTAATGTTTTCGCTGCCTGACTTCTACGTGGAAGAGAGAGTAGAGAGTCAGAGAGACCCTTGAGAGATCTGTTTTGCTGGCATTGTTCCTTGGTACCCACAAAACCTGTCTTTTTACGCCAGTGAGTTTTGGATACTCATTCTTCAACTTCAGGCCCAACCTAGGGAACCTAAAGCCAATTTCGCAAAAGTCAAATCAACAAATTAAATAATGGTCCTGTTGCCTGGTGCTTTCGGTTCCCTGGGTAGGGACAGGAGTGCAGAGCTGGCTCAGGGTTCTCTTGGGACCCACAAGGCTCTGGGTTCAGGGGTTATCTCGGTGGATAGGGACAGTCAGCCACTGGGTCCTTGGGGCTTTTTCTGTAGAAATTGGCACCTGGAGGTAGTTTGGGGTGTGGGGAGGAGCCGTCTGTCTCCCAATGCGCAGCCGTCTTCTGCGTGAAGGAGTGCCGACGTTGGCGGAAACGGGGCCTCCCGGTGGGGCGCCGCTCCGTGACGGGGTGTGATGGCCGTGGGTGGTGTGTGTGCTTAGGGGGACTCCGAGTGGGGCTTCTGTGGTCTAGTTGGATGGCAGAGATAATGACCATAGTAATAATAACATCTAGGCTTCCTCTGCAAAGCCCAGGATTTTTGTTTCTTACCAGGATCTTCTCCCACTTCTTGAGGGAAGGGGCTCCCACTAACCAGGCAGCCCCACAGGTAGGCCTCAGCTGGCTAAGAAAGGACTTCTTATACTCTAAAGAGCCTATAATTTGGCTTTTATTTCCCACAGGTTGTCAGGCCGGCTACTGTTAGACACATTTATTCAGATGGGGGCTTGGGGTTAAAAGAGGTGACATGTCTGCCAGAGTCTTCCAGTGGAACTGAGACTCAATTTTAGGGCTCCTGGTTTGAAATCCAGTTTTTTTTCTACAACTCTGCAGCACCTCAGTAGGTCAGAGGGGAGGGTCAGCCAGCCTTGGGCCCAGCCTGAGCCCACAGCTCCAGGTGGGCTTCTTGCTCTGGGGATCACAGGGGCTCGGTCAGGGCAGTGAGCATGGCTCATGGCACGTTACAGCTGCTACAGAAAGAGGACCGAGGACGCGGGCCTCGGTGCAGGCAGGTCTGCACCGTCTCAGCTCCCACACCGCTGATGCAGCTACCTGGATTCCCTGCGGCTGCTGTCCTCAGTGGGCGTGCACCACCTTCTGGTAAAGCCGCCAGCTGCCAGGCAGGGCGGCAGTGTTTACAGGCTATACTTGGCCACCCGGCCCAGCTCAGCTTCCCTCCCCGCTACAGTTCATTCTCTTAGCAGACTTCAGTTCACGGTTTAGTGGCCTTATAAAGGCAGCTGCTTCTATATGCTTCCATGTGAGCCTGCCTCTGACCTTAAACAGGTCAGTTCTCTGGGGGCCCCAGTTTCCCCGTCTCTGAAAGGAGGGATACAGACTTGATCAAGCTCTCTACAGGTCCTTCTAGCCCTAATGGTTTAGGTTTTATGTATATTGTGTGGACAGAGTGAATGCTAGTTCACTGCTTACAGATGTGGTCACTGTGGCCGATGCTAGAAGCAGGAAAAGCCCTGTGTAGATGCTGGACGGAAGAATGTCCTTCTTTACTTCCCGAAGGACCTATAGCACGTCTGGGAGGCAGCATCCCTCATCATCCGTAGTCCTTGTTTATAACTGAAAAATAGAAAATACAGACAAGCAAACAAAAAATTACCTCTGATCCTAAAACCCAGAGATGACTGCTGTTAACACTTACGTAGCCTTCCAGAGTTGTCTGTGTTCACATATGACTGAAGAGCTATTCTCCAGAAATAGTCTGTATGTACTGTCTTGTAAGCTTTTCTCACTTGGCACTATGGTACGCATGTCCTTCTGTGCCAAGGGAGTCGGATCTCCTCACCATTTAAGTGGCCAGAGTGTTGCACTGAGTGCCATATAGAGACGTTACTACAATTTAACCGGCCTTTGGCTTGTAAGTAAGTTGTCCCCATTTTTCACTACTATATTCGTGTAACAGAGGGCTGTTACAGGCTCTCAGGCTCTCTTGTATGTTTATATGTTACTTTGTATGTATGCTTTGTGTCTCATGTTCATCTTTACACACTTGTCCGATTATATCTTGGGATATTTCTGAGTCAAACAATACATACATTTCTAAAGCTTTGACGTATCTTGCTGAATACACCTTCCGGAATGAGAGTACTGGTTTGTACTGTGTCCAGCCCAGCTGATGGTCACCCACTGCTGAGCCTGCACCAGGACCAGGCCTTAGTACTCCTATAATCTTAGCAAACACAAGAGAAGGGAAAACGTATCATTTTAATTTGCTTTTTTGTTTACTAGTATGATGATCATCTTTCATATGCTAATTTGAGATTTCATTTTTCCCATTATTTTCAGCAGTAGCTTTAATTAAGTGCAGTACAACACGCAGGGCTGCAAACCTCCTGCACCTTTAGTCACGTCTGCAAAATTTCCCACTCCCAAAGCAGGTGCGTCCTCTAATGACCAAGAGATCTTTTATTTCCTTTGGCAGATGAGTGGAGGCAGTCTGCTCTCATGTAGTGTGTTTCAGGCTCACGACGGATAATAAATACACCTCCCTCACCCGGCTGCTGTGAAGTAATGTTACCTCATCTGTATCTTAGGAGTCGTTGTTATTCATGCTCGTCTGCATAGACGTAGAAGAAAACATTCACTTTCATTCTCTTTCATTCCCTGGAACTTTACTTCTGCTGGAGGAACTTCTTTCTGTTTAGAATCTAGAATCATGTCAGTAGGTCAGAGAGATTCCTTGGCTGTTCCTTCATCTGGCTTCTTAAAGCAGGGAGGGGGTCTAGGAGTTAGAAGACCTAGCTGTTTTCAAGCTCTCAGGTGTCTGGGTGCCTGTCTGAGAAAGCGTTTCCCTGAATGGTTCACTCGGTAACATGAAAAAAAAAAATGGCTCTTTTGTTGGAAAAGCAAATGTGTAGATAAATAATTCCCTCATTGACCTATATTTAGAAATAAATTTAAAGATGGGAAGGCTCTTAGAAATACTTAGCCAAGTTTTTTTTCCAAAAAAACTGGAGGGCTTCCCTGGTGGCGCAGTGGTTGAGAGTCCGCCTGCCGATGGAGGAGACACCGGTTCGTGCCCCGGTCCGGGAAGATCCCACGTGCCGCGGAGCGGCTGGGCCCGTGAGCCATGGCCGCTGGGCCTGCGCGTCCGGAGCCTGTGCTCTGCGATGGGAGGGGCCACGACAGTGAGAGGCCCGCGTACCGGAAAAAAAAAATAAAATAAAAAATAAACTGGAGCGTTTTTGTTTTGCTGTTTGCAGCTACTTCTCTGGTTGAAGGGGGAGGACAGCAGGGAGCTGGCCTCCCCGAGGGCTCTGTGGCAGCTCCGGAGAGCACAGACCTCGGCAGGTCGTGCCAGCACCCGGCCCATGCACCTGCAGCCGCACCCCACAGCCTCCCGTCTCGGGCAGCTACAGCCAGCACCCTCGGCCCTGCGTGTCCCCTCTGCCGGTATACTTACGTGTTTTACTCACAACACCTCTGTGGGGTCTGCTTCCCCGCCACCTTACTGGTTCTACTGGTGGTAGGACCGGTGTAGCCTTAGTCACCAGCCAGTTTCCACGAACAGAGCCGGAGAGGCACACAGGGAGCTCAGGAGATGTGTGTGAGAAGCAGCAGCCTTTTTGACCTCCTGAATCTCAGGAGCCCAAGTTCTGTTCTTCTGGGCTAGGACTCAGGAGGTCTGGCTCTGGTCGCAGCTCCGCTTCTCACGTGCGCCCTTGATCGGCGCAGTGACCTCCGTGGGCCTCAGTTTCCTCGTCTGAAACATGCAGTGCTGGTTGTCCTCCAAGGTCCCCCCAGGCCAGAGGCCCTCAGAGCCCTTTGTGTGTGGTGCCCCGTTGGCTCCGCGGAGGAAGAGGCCATGGTGGCCGGGAGGTTAGCAGGCCTGGGTGCTGCTCACCTACATGCAGCCTGGGCAAACACCTCCCTTTTCTGTGCCTCGGTTTCTCCATCTGTAAGATGGGCGGATTCTGAGGCGTTCAGCGCTGCACGGCGCATGAAAGGCTGTGATGGCGACCAGCCAAGCCCCGTCCAACTAAGGAAGAGGCTCCCCCAGCCACAGCGTCTGGGTTCCCCGGGAAGCTCCGCCCTCGGTGGGAAGAGCCTGGCCTGGAGGTCGGGCATCTGGTTGTTGGCCAGCTCGGCCGCCGCAATGCCTGTGGCTTCAGGCGTGTCTCCTCTGCTGTGTGGGCGTCGGTGCTTAGGCTGGACTAGTCAGGTGGTTCTAACGGGGACAGTGTGGGAGCGGAGAGGAGGCGTTTGGTGGCTGGTGGACAGAGGGCCAGGAGCGCTGGATGCATCACAGTGCGCTGGGCAGCCCCGCATGATCCTGTACCATCCTGCGTGTCCCACCAAACACGTGGAGGCGAGGAACTTAATTATCTGAGACAGAACTTTACTGTGTTGCAAGAAAAAGCACTCTTTTTTTTTTTTTAATTATTTATTTATGTTTGGCTGCATTGGGTCTTCATTGCTGCACTTTCCCTAGTTGCAGTGAGCGGGGGCTACTCTTAGTTGCGGTGCGCGGGCTTCTCATTGCAGTGGCTTCTCTTGTTGCGGAGCACGGGTTCTAGGTGTATGGACTTCTGTAGTCGTGGCACGTGGGCTCAGTAGCTGTGGCTCGCAGGCTCTAGAGCACAGGCTCAGTAGTTGTGGCACACGGGCTTAGTTGCTCCGCGTCATGTGGGATCTTCCCGGACCAGGGCTCAAACCCATGTTCTCTGCATTGGCAGGCGGGTTCTTAACCACTGCGCCACCAGGGAAGCCCCTCCTTTTTTTTTTAATACCAGTTTTAGTATGTGCTGAATTTTCTAAGAATGCAACCACCACGTGCTTCAAAAGAAAGTTGTGCTTTAGTTTGTTTGTAACTTTACCAAGAATTGTTTTCTCTTTTGGAAAATCTTATCCCCAGCATGATCGCTGGTGAGATACACACACAGCACCGCATTATTGCAACCGCTTGTGTCAGTAGCAGTCACAGTGTCTGGGGGTGGTGCCAGCATCTGACTGATGATGTCTCCTCCTGTAGTTGTCTGAGCTTTTATGTGGTGCAGTGTTGTCTGATTATTGATTACTTCTCTCTCTTCTCTCCTTTATTATTTTTTTCTAATTTATGTAGGTAGGTTATATAATCTTTGAATTTCACTTCAGTATAATACAGGGAGTGTTATAAAATGTTTGTAATAAAAAGGGGCCATTGAGTCTGAAAGGAAGGGCTAGAAGTTCTGTAAAAACGAGACGAGTTCCGTCCTCGTCACGTCTGGTATCTCCTTGGATCGTCACCTAACAGTGACAGCTGGATAAGGGAGGCTGGGATCTGAACACTGTTTCTCTTCTCCAGAGACAAGCAGGAGAGGCAGTGGGGCCCCCGGGAGGCGGGGGGTGGGCGGGGAATGTACATTTTGGAGCCAGGGCACCACGGTGTGAAGGAGAGCCATGCGTTCCTCCCGCGCCTCCTCCGAGCACGCCTGTGCTCCGGCACCGCGTCCCTCCGACAGCGCACCAAGCAGTCCAGACACTGCCTGCAGGCAGCATCCCACAGGCTACGGGCTCAGCCCCAAAAGACCGCCCCCACCCCCTTCAGGAGCCAGTCAGCTGTGCTTCTGACCAACAGGCCATGAGTCAGAGGGGCCTGTGACCTCCTCAGGTTCAATTAATTTGCTAGAATGGCTTGCAGAACTCAGAGAAATGTCTGACTTGCTGGGTTACCGACCAGTGTATTAGAAAAGGATGGAACTCTGGAACAGCCAGATGGACGAGATGCGCGGGGCAAGGCGTGTGGGACGGGCCCAGAGCTTCTGTGCCCTCTCTGGGCAGCACCCTCCCCAGCCTTCACATGGTCACCGACCCAAGATCTCTGAGACCCATCCTTTGGGGTTTTTTATGGGGGTTTCATTACATAGGCCATAGGTGATTGAACCCAATCTCTAGCCAGTCTGCCCTCCGTAGAGGTTGAGAGCATGGGGACTGAAAGTTCCAGCCCTCTAATCAAAAGTCACTGCATTAACATCAACTCAAGGGTGGTTGAAAGGGCCTGTTAGAATACACCCATTTCACCTCCATGCTCTGAAGCTGTTTCAGGAATTGAGAAGAAGACTGAATGTTATCATGAAAGATGCCCCTTTGGCTCCTATTTAGGAAATTACAAGGGTTTTAGGAGCTATATGCTGGGAACAGTGTACGAAGACCAAATATACATTTCTTATTATAAATCACAGTATCACCCTTGGGTTCAAATTTCTGCTACTCACAAGCAGTGTGACCCTGACGAGTCACTTCGGCTATAAAATGGATATAATAATACCATTGATGGCTGGAGGATCACCCCACACAATTCCTGTGTGACACCTGTACCTGTAGGTGTCCGGTAAATAAAGCTTGTTTCCTCCAGGCCTCTGCTCTGCCCCCCTCACAGGCACTGCTGTTCCTTGTCAGCAGATGAGCGCTCTTTCATTAAACTAGGTTCTCTCCGAACTTCCCGCAGTCACCATCTAGTTGTCTTTCCTTGTTCCTGAAGGGTAGGGCCCTGGTGGCACCGGATGCAAGGCCCCAGGCTGATGGCCTCCAGCCCTCTGGCGGGAGTGGGCTTTTGAGAATAATGTTCCCCCTCCAAGCCTCCACAGGTGTGGAGGACAGATGGTGGAGGCCCGGCCAGCACTGATGTGGGACCAGAGAAGGGCTTAGACGTCAGGACGCTGGGCTTCCGTTTTGCAGCTGGGGCCCAGTGAGGGGAGGGACTTGTGCGGGTTGCACAGCACATTGGGGCGGAGCTGGCGCCTGCGCCCAAGCCTCCTCCCACTGTCCCACATCACACCCATTCCTTCCTAAAGAAGGATTTTCCCTGGGACCCAGACCCAGGGTGGGGCTAGGAAGAGAGCTGTGGAGCCTGGAAGGTGGCGCTTGGGAGGGCTTGAGAGCTTGGCTTGTCTGTGTTCTCTCCAGTGACATCCAGTCCACCCTCCCAGTGGGCAGAGTCATGCTGTCCTGTAGCTCACTCAGAGTGGGAAGATCCCAGACCAAAACTGAGGGTCCCCTCCTCCATTCCCGCTAAGACCTCAAAAAAACTCTTCAAATCCAAAGATGCAGCGACCCTCAACTCATCCCAGAGTCATAGACGCTCCCAGTAGGTCACCAGCAGTGATGAGGGGAGGGGGCCAATGTCATGTGCATGTGACCGAGCCTGAGTGTGCCGGGAAGAGTGGAAGAGACGGCCCAGAGGGCCCCCCACGGCATGTTGGGCCTTACGCACAGACTGCCAGGGTCTGGGGCCCAAGAATGCTTCAAGCAGGAGACCATTAAAGCCAGCACTGGAGGCGGGAGTCCGTTTCCCCAGAACCTTAGGGCTTCTGGAGCCCCCGGAGGGGTGCTGGGAGCACCTGTGTCCCAGTGCCTGGGCTTCTAGGGCAGGACCGTGAAGTTGCATTCGCAGGGGAGAGGCCAGGAGCAGCCCTGCTGCCGTAGGCTGTCAGGCCTTGGGCAGGACTCCTCCCAGCCTCAGCGTCTTCATCTGTAAAATGGGGTGGTCATGCCCACCTCAGATGAGATCATGGGTGTACAGCAAAGCATGGTGCTGGTGGCAGGAGTTCTGAAGACTGGCTGGCTTGTCACGAGCAGGAGGTAACACCTCAGAGCATCCAGGCTCCGCGTGGGAGTATGGCTTTCCTTTAAAGGCCTTGGGCTCAGGATTAGATGCAGGAATG
>NW_006783036.1:4379545-4386821 GCF_000442215.2 Lipotes vexillifer | reverse complement strand
CTTGGGCTCAGGATTAGATGTAGGAATGCCTCAGAATGTTAAGGCCTGATGTTGGCGCTGGGCAGGGAGGGGAACAGGAGCTTGCCTGGTCAAAGGCAACTTTGCTTACAGTTTGGGGGTTGAATGCAGTGAATTTCAAACTGTCTATGTTGTGGAGTTCCAGGGGTTCGCCAGGCATGTCCTACCCTCACCCTGATGACAACCAGAATAGTTCCACTTTATTTTATCTTTTGGGACTCTGCAAAAAAGGAAAAAGAACACCTGGTAGCTTGGTGCAAATCCACACAGGGTGAGTTAAAGCACGTCTCTCAGAACATAGCGGTGTGGCCTTTTGTTACCTGGTTTGCTTGTGATAACATCATTCGCTGGTGCATTTCAAGCTGGTGCTGGTGATGAATGGTCCCCCAGTCTTTCCAATGTCCTTAACCGCTGCAGCGTCAGCTCCCACAGGAGGGCGCCCAGGCCAGGGGCCTCTCCTGAAGTGTGAGGCCCGGAGCCGTTTCCTCTCACTGCCCCACCTCCCGGCTTCGTAGAGCCGGGGCTGGATTCTGCTTTTCATAAACCTCTTTTCTTCTTAAAATTACCTGCTTTTTTCTCCTAAGGAAAAAAGCTGTTTTCACCTCCCTCCTGCGGAGGCCGTGGGCACTTTCTATCCCCGACAAAGGGTCACTGAGGACACCCGCTCCCTGAGGTTCCGCGTCGTCTCCTGCCTGCCCCCTGGTGGCCACTTCCTGCGCACCAGCCCCCGGGGCGCCCTACCACCTGCACCCACGGTGACTCACCAGGGCATCTTCCCCAGAGCCCCCCCGCCGAGCATGCCCTCCTGTCCCCACTCTTCCAAGCCCCACTCCTTCTGCGGGACCCTGGCTCTGCAGACGAAGCCGTTTCCAGCCACCGTGGCAGGGTGCCCCGCTCCTTCCCCGCATTCCCACGGTGCTTCATTTACGCCTCCATCGCGGGGGTTAACGCCACCTAGCATGTCGTATTGTTCTCAGCATGTGCATTCGGTCAGGCCGGGAAGTCAGAAAGTGTCCTGTTTGTCTCTGGACCCTTCAAAAACCAGCACACTGTCTAACTGACAAGCTCTGGCTGCATCCATACAGGTGAGGGGAGGCAAACCAAGACCCGGGGACTTGCCGGTCTTGAGACCTCCAGCCCCATATTGCGATTGCACTGGATGGTCTGTCCTGACGCGGGCGTGAGCTGGGCCCGACCCCAGACCCCAGCCTCACGTGTGTTGTCCTCGTGCTTCGTGCTTGGGCTGCGAGCCACAAGGCACCCTCCCCTCCCCTCCAGGGACCTCCTCCTGCCTCTCAGCACATGGTCATCCACTTGGTTTGAGCTCGCTATTTGCTCATCTAGACTGTGAGCCCGTCGAGGGCAGGAGCCCCGAAGAAGGGCCAACACGACCCAGGTGTTTGGACAGTAGGTGATCTCTCTGGTGCGGTCACACATCTGTCTGTCTGTCTGTCCCTCACGTGGCCTGATGCTTCCTGCCGTCACGCCATCCTCTGCAGACCAAGACGACGTTCCTGGACCAGCTCCACTTTTGGAACTGGGCGCAAGGCGAGGGGTGCTATCTGTGATTGAGGGACATGGCACATAGAATTGTCTCACACAGAAATCGCACCCGTCACCTTGGCCCGCCTAGCAGCACCCTGAACCGAGGAATACGCCTTCCCCAGCCAGCAGCCGTGTTCTCACCGACCTCCAGCTCTTTGTGGCCCTGGGGTACACGTGTATCGGACGTGGAGTCAGGCAGGTCTGGGTTCGGGCACTGCTCGTGCCAAGGGTGTGCCCTCGGGCAAGTCACTTCACATTTCTGAGACTCAGTTTCTCCATCTGTACAATGGGTTTACTACACCTACCTCACAGGGTTGTTGTGAGGATAACATGAGATGATGTTTGTGCAAGTTTTTTGTCACCTGTAAATTACTATAACAATTTGAAGTTACTTTTTTTTTTTTAGTATTTGAAAAGTTAACTAACTAACATATCAACTCCTGTGGTGATGCCTTGGGAGACACAGGGAGGCCAGGCTGCTTGGGCTGGGATGGTGAGTTCACGTCAGGGGTCCAAGGAGAGGCTGTGCCTGACCCTTGGGGTCTCCCTCTGCACCTTGGCAGTACTTTGTAGCCTTCGTGGGGCCCCTGATTTCTGAGCATCCCAGCAGCAGCCTGCTGCCATCATTGTCTTCCTTTAAAGCACTGCTGGTTTGTATGTAACTCCCATCCCGGAGAAGGAGGACCTCCTTCCACCGGCCCCAGCGTCATCTCCCTAACGCTAATGGGAGGATTTCTCTGGGACTTTCATTTTCCTTAAATCTGGCCTGGGTACCACATGCTCAGTCGGGGCTTGAGCTCCTGAATGGTCCATTATGGATGCCTGCCTCGCCGGTGCCCACCAAGTACATCTCGGGTTGGGTCGTGGTGAGCAGCCTGTGGTCAGCACAGTGACTGACAGATGACACAGACTCTGGGGGCAGAGGACAGAGTGCCAGGCCCGTGCTCCAGGCCCTGTCACACAAGAGCCTGTGAAACCTTGAGCAAGCCGTTTCATCACCCCGAGCCTCAGTTTCCTCATCTTTAAAGGTGGTTATAATAACCACCTGCAAAGTTGCTGTGAGACTCAAATGATAACATAAGTGGGAATGTGACTTGCAAGCTGTAAAGCACCCTAAGAATGCAAATTGTCATGCTTGCCCCCGGAGCACCCCATCCCAGGACACTGTCTGAGATCTCAGCCCTCAGAAACGGCCAGAGTCCTCACTGGTGTGGGAAGAAACAGTGACATGCCCGGGGGCTGGCCCACATGCTCCTCAAGGAAAGGAACGTGTCTTTTGTTGTACCTGTCCCACCTGGTCTCATTGGGTCCCCTGGCATCCTCCTGAGACTGTCGGGGGCCAGTTAGGAATTCCTGTCCCCACTTTAAGGCTGAAGAAACGAAGGCTCACAGCAGTGATTCGCCAAAGGCTGCACTAGTGAGTGACAGAGCCCAAGTCTCCGATTCAAAGTCCAGGCCTTTGCCCAGTGAGCCAGATGGCCTGTCAAAGAGACCCCAGTCAGCTGGTGGCCTCCACACTTTCTAAATCATAACCCAGCTTGATCACAGGTTGATTATTATGGGCATTTAACCTGGCCCATCTTTATATCGAAATGCCTCCTTCTTCTGAAACAAGTCAAAAATTAATTAGCATCCATTTTCTTTTTTCCTCAGTTAGCATACTTAATCTTTCCTAAAGAATGATAATTTCCAGGTCAGCCTTCTGCCAACTTTAGCTCATATAGGATAAGAGCCAGCTCAAATATTTTAGTAAGTGACCATCCCAGGGACGCAGAAACCCAGGTGCTGGACTTGGATGCAACTTGCAGCTTCTAGAGTGGACAGGGTGTGAGCATTTGAGACCCTGCCCCCCACCCGCTTGTCAGCTGCCTGCCTTCATTCATCATTTATTCATCCAACAAACGACTGGGCTTTCACAGTGGACACCTACTTGATTTGCCTGCTTCTGCGCTTAGTCTGTTCTCCACACACAAGCAGATTGATCTTTCCATGTCTAGGTCGAGCCAGGTCTAGCCTTGCTCAGGACTCTCCAGAGACTTACAGTCTGACCCAGAATCAAATCCAAACCCTGACCGAGGCCCGCGTGGACCTCCCTGGCCCTGGCTGCCTTGCTCATTCACTTCCGCCCCACTCTCTACTCACCCACTTACTTCCGATCACAGCGGCCTCCTGGTCGCCCCCAGATTGTGCCACACGTGCCCCTTCACCCCGGTGTCCCTTCTGCCTGGAATGCTCTTCCCTCCGAGTAACCCATGGCTCACATGACGCCTCGTCGGGGAGCCAGGACCCACACACCTGCCCCTTCAGCTCTTCCTGCTGTGTTCCTCCGTTACGTGCTACCGTGTTGCCTGTCTTTCCTCTCGAGAACCAAGGGCCCAGGAGAGCGGTTTGTGTCCACGGCTGTATCCCCAGTGCCGCGCACAGTGACGTTTGTGTGATGGATGTTATGGGCTGTGCACCGGCACACAGAGAGGACCAAGACACGGTCCCCGTGTCTGCAGAGCTCAGTCAGGCAGAGAAGAGGGCCTTGACAGTACAGTGCGGCCAGTGCGGGGACAGAGGGAAGTAAGTCCAGGGCCTCGGGAGCCTGAGATGCAGGGACAGGGCTCCAGGAAAGCCTCTGCAATGGGCATGCTGGATCGGGGGCTTCAAGGATGGATAGATGTGTGCCAGTTAGAGAAGAGAGAGGACAGTCAGGTGAGGAAGCTGCGTGTGCAAAGGCACAGAGACGTGTTTGAGCCTTTCACGGGGGCACTTCCCACCCTGGACGGGTGTGGGGGAATCGGTGAGGCTTACGGAACAGTCAGGGCCAGGTCTTGAAGGGCCTAGACCTTCCCCTCGAGCCCCAGGCCTTCGAGGCCTCCTCTCCCTGCCAGACAGATCTTCAGAGGTGAAAAATTACATCCTGATATCCTGCCCTGGCGCCGTGGCTCTTGCCAGGGCTTAGCGGGAGGGTCCTTGCCGATTCCCAGCTGCCTGGGACTTCCTGAGACCTGAGAGCCTCGTGCTCTGCCTCTGTGGCTCCTGGGCAGCTCTTGGCCACGGCCTGTGGCTTCTAAATGGACTCAGCGATGGTTTGCCCCGGCCGGCCAGCCCCAGTTGCCACTGTCCGTGGATAGCACCCCACCTGTCTCCCAGCTTTGGAGGGACACGGCATGCTGTTTGCGGTGGCAGACGGGTGGGACTGAAGAGTCCTGGCTTCACCCATCTTTACCACCGATTGGGGGTAATTCATGCCTCTGAAACTCCATTTCTGATCTGTTGCATGGGGTTGTACTAACAGCCTGTCAGGTGGTTTTGAGAAGTAGACACGGTGGTGTGGGGGCATAAATGTAGGGTATTTCTCTTCTCAAGGCGCTCGCAGTCCGGCAGGGGTGCACACAGGCGCCTACACAACTCTATTAAAAGGGCAGCCTGGGCCCTGGCGGGCGGGGCTTCACCAAGTCCCTGAGCAAGCCTGGGGCCATGGGCTTGTGGGGCAGAGGTAGGAACGTGCCCACATCACAGGCAGAGGAAGCACCAGAGAAAGGCGGGAAAGGAAGAAACATTTCAGAGGACGCAGGCGACCGACTGAAGAACAGAGAGGTTAGGAGAGCACACCGGGGCGAGGCTCAGAGAGTGAGTCGCAGGGCCCGGGATGCCGGTCAGGATCCCGCCTGTCCTGGGGCTGGTGTGCGGTGGAGCTGCAAGAGACCCCCAGCCTCCAAAGTCCTTGCAGGTCCTGGGCCATGTTGTAAAAACTCATGCAGGTTTTATGTTCTTCTCCATGGTGTGTCTGTGCCTCCTTCCCTATTTGGAATTATTTCCCATTTAGTAAAACTGATGCTCCAGGGCTTCCCCGGTGGCGCAGTGGCTGAGAGTCCGCCTGCCGATGCAGGGGACGCGGGGTCGTGCCCCGGTCCGGGAAGATCCCACGTGCCGCGGAGCGGCTGGGCCCGTGAGCCATGGCCGCTGAGCCTGCGCGTCCGGAGCCTGTGCTCCGCAACCGGAGAGGCCACAGCAGTGAGAGGCCCGCGTAGCGCAAAAACAAACAAAAAAAAACTGATGCTCCAGAAGGGTGGTCTGTGCCCTCTTGTTTCTGCACATAGCGCAGAGCACCCCACGCTGTGGAAGGGTCTGTGCAAGGCACAGGGGCCTCTCCAGCTGAGGCGTGGAGGGCGGAGAGTGGCCTGGCCTCAGCAGCAGAGTGCAGGAGCAGCCCTACCGTGTGACCTCAGTGACTCAAGCCACACATAACTGGCAGGACGTTCTTACATGAGCTCATCTTGAAAACTTAGAATAAATCCTTGCTGAAGAAACAAATACATTTAATTAGCTAGTTCATAGGCTCATAGTGTAAAAAAGGACTTTACGAGCCATATCAGCCAAGACCCTCGTGTTATACACAGAGAAACTAGCTCGGAAAGTCCGGCACCGGCAGCAGCAGGGCTCAAATCCAGCTGTTTGCCCAACTGTGTTTCAGTAGCTCGTGATTCCCTTTGCAAACACTGCTGTTGCAATGTCATCACACGCTTCTGGAGCATCTAGCAGCTGGAGGTGGAGCAGGCAGCTTAGTCGGGATCCTAGCCCTGCCGCCTGCAGGGTGTGAATTCTGCGGATCCCATCCACTGCGCCTTCAGCAGTTGGAGGTAATGGAGACACTAAAGCCCAAAGAGAATTAACACTCGGCTCTGCTGACCCGCATCCTAGCTTCGATTACAATTTCACCTTCAGTTTCTCCAGCTGCCTGCACCTAACACATAGCGCTTTTCTAAGGAGAAGTGGTCCGTGGCTGGTGGGGTGGCCCGGAGTCGGATTTCTGACCGCTGGAGACCAAGGAGAGAAACTGCTCCTGAAGACCTCCCTTTTGGGGAGTTTTCTCCACGTGACCCATTGCAGAGCTGACCTCTGAAGAGACAGGAAGCCGACGGGGACAGAACATGGGCTCGGAAGCTGCAGGAGCTCGTTGTGCTTCTGACTGTCACTTACTTGATGTAGACAAGCTTTTAATCTCTCTGGGTGTCCCTGGCCTGCTGAGGTAATGATAATTCCACTCCTGGGATGTGTTATGAGAATTTAATAGATACAGATATGAAATATTAGTCACTCAGAATTCCCTAAGAAGAAGGGGCACTGGCAGAGGGCTGAGTCGTGCTATGTCAGACTCTAGGCTGACGCTAACGCGTTGAAGATCCACACCCCAAGATAAGGGATGCTCTCGTTGTGTTTCAGACCAGAAAACAGAGTGAAAGAGCTTCAGCAATATGCCCAAGGTCAAAGAGTGACAGCCAGGACTCAAATTTAGCTCCAGGTGGCTTCAAGTCCGTGCACTGTGTAAACGGGGAGTGCCGCTCTCAGCACCTGACCCCTCCTCTGGCTCAGCCCCGCAGGTGGGAAATTAAGTCCCAAAGAGGGAAAGCGACGAGCTACCTACCCAAGGCGCCAAAGCCCAGCAGAACCGATGTGTTAATCATCCGGGGAAAGATTTGGACAGACAAGGCCGTGTGAGCCCCGCGTCAGGGAGGAAGGTGTGGGGGGGGGGGGGGGGGGGGGGGGAGTAGGAGGTGCCAACCTTGAGATGCCCCTCCTAGGCAGCAAGTCTGGGGGATCCCGGATTCCTCTGAAGTCCTTTGTGGTACATTACAGATCCGTACATATTTGCATTTTAGCTCAGAGCAGTAAAGAGGGAGCAGTCAGCATCACAAGGGAAGATGGTAAGGGAAGTGGGTCTGAC
>NW_006783036.1:4379071-4379535 GCF_000442215.2 Lipotes vexillifer | reverse complement strand
GGGAAAGAGGAGCTGGAGGAGGGGGCTGGGGGCCGGGAAGCATTCCCCAAGGGACCCATGGGAATGATGTTTCCCACGTGGGGACCAGCACAGAAGCGCTATGCTTTCTGATGTCTCGTGTGAGAGCAGGGCTCAAGGGGAAGAGTCAGACAGAGAGACAGCAGGAGGCAACCTAGGAGTCGGAGAAGGCTCCACGGGGTCGGTGACCCACTTGACTGGGCTTTATGGGCCCTGGGGCTTTGCCAGCTGGGGAGGTGCAGAGGCGCCTTCACGGTGGAAGGAGCAGCCACTGCACCCACAGGTATGATGGCAGAAGGGGGTCCAGGGTGGTGGAAGCGGGTGAAGGACTGACTTCCCGCGGGCCTTGGAGCCGGTTGCGCTGGAAAGCAGGCAGGAGAGGCAGGGGTTGGCTGAGAGAAGCAGCGAGGAGAGGAAATCCCAGGAAGGGCGGATGGAGCTCGGGA
>NW_006783036.1:4377002-4379032 GCF_000442215.2 Lipotes vexillifer | reverse complement strand
GAAGAGCGGGCGGCCAAGGTCAGCAGTGCCTGGGACTCTTCCCTCGGTTGGTCACCTGTTCCCTGTGGCTCCGCACCCACCTCGTCCCCTCCCACAGCCCACGGGGCAAGAGGAGAGCGAGCCACGGTGGGAGGCTCCTTCTGGAAGACACCTGGCGTCACCAGGGCCCGTGGGCCGGCTCCACGAGGGGTCTGGACCCTCCTCCAGGGCCCCCAGAGCTTTCTGGAGTCGGGTAGGCAGGCGGCTTCTGATAGGTTAGCTGGGAAGCCTCATTAAACATTGAAGCGGCGAAGCCCATTTGACGGCTGCCCGGCGTATCAGTTTCCCAGTGCCCAAGCCAGGCGGCTGAGGAAGGAGAGGTAAGTGGGCAGGATGTGAGCAGCGCGCCTCCGGACTGCGCCCCGGGGCCTGCCCGTAATGGTCAGCAGGGAGTGGACCTTCCACTGCTTCTGCTTCTGCCACTGCGACTGCACCGTGCTTTGCAGAGTGAGCTGTAGGTGACGGGAGCCCCTCCCCCTCCTCCCCGCTCCTCCCGGGCCTCCCCTTCCGCTCCCAGGTGCTGGGGGAGGCGGGGCCGGAGCTCTGGGTCTTGCGACGACCTCCCTGTCACTGACGGTCGGAGGTTTGAGATGCTGTTCTGACCGAGGCCTTGCAGGAAGGGTGGGCAGACGCGGGCTGGGCCACGGCCAGTGTGGGCAGCCCCGTCCACTTGGGGTGCCTGTGGCCTTGGGAAATCGCTCACCCTTTCCAAGCCTCAGTTTCCCCGTCTATGACATAGGTCTGGCAGGCTCTGCCTTGGATAATTGATCAGATTAATCACAAAAATGACGCAAAGGTGGTTTGTCACGCAGGCAATAAATGTGTGACAGATTTTATTGCACTTTATTCTATTTGAGATCCTTTTCAAGGTGTGTAATGTGTTCTGAAAGGAGCTTATTAAGAAAGGGAGAAAAAATATTTTACTAGGATGATAATTGGCCTGAGGACCACAGCCTGAGTGGGACTAAGCAGGCTGGTTGGCAGCATCCTAGCCTGGAAGCCAGGAGACCTGGGTTCTCGCCCCGTTCACCCCTGTTTGGATGTGTTCTTGGGCAAGTCTCTCCCTTTCCCCTGGCCTCAGGATCCCTCTACGCCAGGAGAGGGGACCCTGCTTGCTAGCACCCAGGGTGCCACACAGGCCTCCTGCTGTCATTGTCAGAGTGAAAGGGCCTTTCCTCTCTGGCGTACCATGCTGGTGCTTAATTGCAAGGCTGGTAGGTGCTTCTTACTGTATGGCCTTGGGCAGTTCGCCCCTCTCTGAATTGCAGCCTCTGCATCTGCACATGCTAACCTGCTTCTACAGGTCATTTCGACACTGGCCTCTCAGACACAGCTTTAACCACCGGTCACCCTGAGGCTGAGCCATAACTGGCGGGCCCAGGGATGAGGGTGTATTACAGGATTGCGGTGGATGATAAAACAGCTGGCCCTGGTGATCTGAGTAAAACAAAACAAGCTGCCTCACGTATCAGCCACTGTGAGCCTAAATTCACTCATAAGGACTGGCAGAAAAGGCACTAGAAAGTTGACACGGGGTAGCTTTCAGCAAGCACTCAAACTGGCAGGGCGGTGGCAGTCGGGATTTGTCTGCTGCTGAGCCAAGCTCAGGAGGTGGGTTAAGCACCCCTGCCTGGGCTTCCTAAGCATCTCAGAGGTGGTGAGGCAGCTGTCTGTCTAACCAGAGCCGAGCATCAGCATGCTGGTGTGGACAGAGCCCTGGGCTGGGAGACACTTGTCCTGGGCGCTGGTCCCAGCTCTGCCACCGATTCCTGGGTGGCCTTGGCAGGGTGGCCCTGAAGACCGTGGCCAGGCCTGGGCTTAGGCCCGGATCACAGGCTCCATTCCCACGTGTGTGTTTGCTTGCTTGGCAGCAGGAAACCTAGACACGAGAAGGGAAGGCTGCACCCCATCTCAAAGTGTGGCTCTGAGCCGGTCCAAAATGGAGGCACCTCTGGAGAAAGGAGGAGTCAGCCAGAGAGGTGGCTGGTGGG
>NW_006783036.1:4368295-4376992 GCF_000442215.2 Lipotes vexillifer | reverse complement strand
GGGTGGGGGGGGGGGGGGGCTCGAAAGGACTTGGGGCTCTGCCCAGCCTGGGCCAGGTGGCTGTCATTTGCTGGCCAGAAATTCCATCAGGCATCACTGAGCAGGTGCTGGATCCTTGGTTTCTGGTGCTGCTGGGATCTCAGGTTCCATCTTCTCAGGAGGTCCAGGGGATGCCTTTCCTGTAGAGACTGCCTGGAAACCTGGCCTGTCCCTTCTGTCCCAGAGGAGCTGGGGGCTGGTGTCCCAGGGCCTCATAAATGTTAATGGCCAGCAGGAGGACGGCCTTTCTCATGAGAAGGTGTCCACAGTGCTCATCTGCCTACCTCAGCTGTGTAACTTGAAGTGCAGTACCTGGGGCAGGAGCGGTACAGCCCCTGCCTGCCCTGCACAGCCAGACTCAGGGTGGAGTCGCAGTGGAGCGCTTAGCCCCTCCGTGGGGACTCTTAGTCTTCTGTTTCTTTATTATAAGCTGATGCGTCCTGCTTGTGCAGAATTTGGAAGTTCAAAAAGAGGGGAAGAACCCACAATCCAGAGGTAGCCACTGTGAACACTGAGGTATATTTCCTTGTTTGTCCTTTTAAGTTGCAGAGATTCAGAACTAGGAGATCCTCGCTTCCATCCTTCTCACTCTATAGGAAACTGAGGCCAGGAGCGGGGAGGGGCTTAACTACGGCGTGGCCGAAATCCAGCAAGAACCTGGGTCTCCCCGGCTCCAGAGGGGATTTGAACAGACTGAAACAGTCCAGGGAGGCTAGCCAGGAACGGGGAGGGGCTGGGAAACAGGAATGAGGGGCGCTGGGAGGACTGGAGGGGGAACACGAGCTCCGCTCTCCACCATCCAGGCCCCTGTCTGGTTCTGACCGGCTCCCGTGGGAGCAGTGCCAGCAAGACGGGCTTCAGCCCACTGAGAAGTAGGCCCCGGGTAGGCTCTGGGGTCTCTCCTCGCTGCGGCCCTTCAGGCTCTGCACAGCTGAGAGCCTGGGATACAGATCTTTCTGCTGTGTCAGGAGCGTTCGTTTGCGCTCACTTCGCCCAAGCACTACGTGGGCAGGGCACCTACGTGGGGTCAGGCAGGATGGCGGCAGGCAGGCCGACCCACAGTCTCCCTCTCCAGAGGCCAGTGGGTGCTGAGAGTCTACGGGGGCTGGACTTCGGCTGGGAAAGGGCGCCAGGGCTCCCCCCTCCGCCCCGACCCGGCGGCCGCTGCCTGCCTCCCGCCCTTCACGCTGCTCTCTAGGACCCTCTGCCCCTGTCCTCCCATCCGGCCTCCCCCACCCTGTCTTCCCCGGGAGGCGGAGCAGTTCAAGGCCATGTGTCTAAGGGAGCTGAAGTCACTTGACGTCCTCTGCTCTCCGGCTTCCTTAGGATAAAATACGGATGGTACCAAGGCTCCTGGGGTGAGGGTGCGGGTTAAGTGAGTGACGTTTGGGAGTCTCTGGCGCAGGACCTAGCACGCAGCATGGTGGCTGCTCGATAAACTTGAGTTCTCTCTTCCCACATCCCATCCCCTCGAGTTGGCCAAGTGCCACCCCCGCTGGTGACCATGGTGTCTCCCTGCTCGCGTATATCCCGCTCGTGAGGCGCGTCCCCAGCTCGGTCACGGCCTGTTTCCAGCGTGAGGGTTAAGCTCTAGAATGTGCCACCTGTACAGCCTCGGCAGTTGTTGGAGATCATCAGACAGTTTGCCTGGGGCCCGATCATTCATTTATTCAACAGATATTTGTCGAGTGTTGACCGGGTGCCAAGAAGTACGTTGAGTGCCGGGCACCTGGAGAGCAGGACGGTTACGTGCCTGGGGGTTAAGTCGGACGGCTGCGCGCCCAGGTCCTGGCACATACAGGTTCACGTAATACGTCCTGGGAGACGGGGAGCCTGGGCTCGCAGAGTACCCGTGAGGAGGTGCCCCCTGCACAGCAGAGCATGGCCTGGGCCCCGCCTGTCCCCTGCACCCCTCTCAGCAAGGCTGGGGCGGGGCCGGGGGTCAGCCCCTTTGGGTCCCTTCTCCCGGAAGCCTGACCCTGTGCCGCCGGCTTTTCCTCCATCTGCTCTCCCTGGCCCCTTGCTGCTAAATGAGGGCAGTGTTCCCGAGGACAGTCGCATCTCACGCTGGAATCTGCGTCACAGATGGAGGCCATGGAAGTCTTCGGGGCTCAGTACCCGGACCAGGCGCTCTCACCCCACCTGGGAACAGCCCTGTACCCCGTGGAGGGCGCGGGGTCGTTCACGCCCTGCTCACTGCTGAGGCCCCAGGTCTGACCTCAGTCCTCCCAGCCCCTCTCTCCCCTTCAGTGTGGCCTCCGGTCACTCAGTGACTTGCCCTAGGGCCCTCGGCTGCCAGCCCCCCTCCCAGGCGGGCTCGTGGCCTGGGTCTGGCCAGCCTCACCCTCCCCTCTGGTGTTGTCTCTCCTTCCCGTCCCCCACCTCATGACCCCCAAGGGTAAAAGGGCCTACTCTGAGTCACCAGCGTGTTTGTAGGAGTGGGTGTTTGATGGGACTCCGACCTGAAGCTGGAATGTGGGCCTCAGGGGACAAGAAGTCACTCCTTCCCCAAGAAGCATCATGTCAGATCGACTCAGAGCGGACGAGCCTGCCTGTCCCATCCCCAGGCTCCTCTCTGTTGTCAGTCAGGGGCTCCATCACGCACGGGCCACCCTCTGCCCTGGCCTGCCACCAGGGTGTGCACTCCAACGCTGTGGGTTGGACCCACAAGACACCAGAAACTCACAGGTACCCCGCTTCTCCCGATGTTGGGTCCATGTTCCACGTTAAATTTTCCTCTTTGTCATGTGTCTGTAGTGCAAATTAGGCTCTTTACTGTGACTTTGCAAAACTTGTTTGAAGTAAGTGAGAGAAGGGCGGGATCTATCTTAGTTGGAGCTCCCAGACTTGGCAAGCTTGTGACCCCGAGCCCCATGGCCTTGGGCAAGCCCCCTCCCCACCTCTCAAAGCCACCAACACCCCTTCTCCGGGCGGCAGTGGGCCCCTGGTGCCGGCGGGGAGTAGTTATCCTGGGAACTGTGCCTCAGTCGGCCTCCTCTGTGAACAGGCACGGACTTGGGGAGCCCTGTGTTTCTGTGGCTCACTTCCAGGTAGGTCTTATTTTCATCTGAGCGAGTTCAGTCCCATTCCTTCACCTGTGCTTTTTTCCCTGGGCTTGGTGATCACACGTTCCCTCAGACCTTCCCAACTCCATTTGATAAAGTACTCCGAGTACCTGATGTGAGCCAGCCTTGAGCAGGGAGTGATGAGTGACAGGCATGGTCTCTCCCTCCAGTCACTGTAATATCAGGAAGTGGTGTGGGAGAGGCCGAGCAGTAGAGGCAGGAGGATGTAGGGCAGGCTTCCTGGAAGAGGCAGCTGTGCAGTTGGGCCTTGAAGACTTGGTATCTGAGGAAGGTGTCCCTGGTGGATGGGGGCCACACAGAGACGGGGAGGGGGGAAGCACATCAGGTGATCCAGGCTTAGTGAGCAGGTGCAGAAGGCCTGCTGCGGGGGGTGGGGGGGGTGAGTCCAGGAGAAGCGGCTGTGGGGATGGGCTGGACTCTTAACTCCATTGAGCTTGGACTTGACCCCATAAGGGTCAGACTTGTGTTTTCTGGAGATCACGTGGTCTGCAGTGTCAGTGTGGAAGCTGGATGGGGAGAAAGGAGTGTGGGTAGAGGCGGAGGTCCCTTTGGTTGACTAAGGCACGGGTCCAGGAGAGATGCTGAGGCAGCCACGTGAGCAGGGAGAGGCAGGTGGATCCTGCTGGGGTCTCAGACACAGCAGCAGAGAACTTGGTAGCTAAGGAGATTGGGGGGGGGGGTGGCCTGCGGTCCTCACCTGGATCCTGGATCCTGGAGGTGGGGGCACGGCTGGCCTGCGGTGACTGGGGCACGGGACACTCCGCGTGTTTGGCTTCTGATTGCACCGCTCAGAGAATCATGGGAAGTAACTTGGGACGCGGGACAGACGGGAGTGATGACAAGCCGCCCGATGGCTCCCGCCCTGAGATCTCAACACAAGAGGCATCTACGGATGGGCTGTGCCCAGGCTTCCCAAAGGCCCTAGACCATCCTGGAGGGCAGAGCCTCCTCCCCGTTCCCCTCCCACCTCTGCCAGTGGGGCACCGTGGCCAGTGGGTGGAATGGGCCAGGAGGAAGGAGGCACGCCCTGCGCAACCCTAGACAGACCCCTCCCCTCTGAGACAGAGGGCCTGTGCTTCCTAATGCTAAGGACCTTCGCAGCTCAAAACATACCCACGTTTTCTGAGGTTAAGAAGAATAGGAGGCCTTACGCAACCAGTGTTGTCTCTTCCTGCCCCGTAGTGTCTAAAGTTCTAGCCGTCTCATCTTGAGATGCCTCACACGCAGGGACTGGAGCCCCCTGGGAGCAGCAAGGGCTCCACTCGGTCCTCCCACCCTGACCAGGCTGGCCGGCTGAGGGTGTCAGGAGGCAGCCCAGGCCGGCGGGCGGAACAAGGGGCACAAGCGCAGGACCTCCGCAGTTCACGCCGTGGCAGCTGGCTGCCAGCGGGGGTCCTGACAGCTGGTGGGGCCCGGTCAGAGCGAGGGTGAGCTCCCGTCCTCAGACCAGGGGCCAGGCTGGGGCTCTGGGGCAGGGGCTTGGCCCCGGAAGAGGGGCAGATCCGGACGCGCGCACGGGCCCAGCAGCCGAGGCCGGGTCTTGGAACAAGGCAGGAGTCCAGCTGTCAGGCCTGAGCCCCAAATGCTGGGCTGAGTGGGTGGCACTGTCCACCGCGCGGACACCAGGCAGAGCCTGGGCGCCGTCTGAGGGCTGCAGCCCCTCACCCGGGACTCTTCTGGCCGGTCTGCCACCTGCACTCTTCATCCTGCGGGCCGGTCTCAGCCGACACCACGGTGCGATTGAACTTAAGAAAGAAAGTGGCATTTTGCGGGTAGTCTGAGCCTGGTTCTCCTGCTTACAGGTGTGTCACTTACCCTTTCTGGGCTGTTCCCTCACCTGTTACAATCCTTTCTGGGAGCTGTCCAGTAGGGTTGTGAGAATTAAAGTAACTGTAAATTAAATTAACAGAAGTGCCCTGACACTGCTGTAAAGCAGTGTTCTCGTGTTCTTTCTCTGGTTTCCTGAGAACAAGGAGGGGAGGAGCCCTAAGGCCTGGGCCTCACGGAGTACGAGAGAAAAGAGATCCCCTCCACCGTGGATTTTTTTTTAATTAGGAATGTTTTTTCTTTATTTAACTTGAAAATTTTTCTAATGTCTGTACTGGACATATTTACAGAAAAACCAATTTTTAGAAAGAGCAGAGTTACTTTATGTTAAATAAATAAAGCAGAAAAAGCATGTTTAGAGACAGGAAAAGAAAACCAGTATTTATTTCACACCTACTATGTGCCAGGCCACCAGATATTTATGTAGTCACCTCTGTAAAGAGTACGCAGGCGTCTTCTCTCCTGCCCGGCCCCTGAGTTCAGCAGTTGGCATTGAACAAGGCAGGGTCAGGCAGGGCCACCCAGGGGAGAAATTTATCCTCAGGTGCTGGGAGGCCCTCCTCCCGTCCAGCAGCTGGCCCACTGCCCACCACCTGGATCCTCCTCTTTCCCCAACTAAAGCATCCACACAGGGGTCCGGAAGCGGCAAAGCAAGGCTCACTGAAAACGTGACCGAAGCCCATACTGGGGCCTAGAACTGGGCACTGCCGAATATGGAAGCAAACTCCCAGCTTGGAAAGGACTGTCAAGCATAGAAAAGTAGAAAAGGATTCAACCCGTGTTGTCACACCTGGGGGTGGAAATCGGGCCTTCCTGGGTGGGTAGATTTGGGACCTCGGTGTAGGAAGGGACCTGCTCCCTTGGGAGGTAAGGCTTGCATTGCGGGGATCATGCTAGGAGAGCCGGCCTGGAGGGCACCTGTGCTGGGCAGGAGCTTGCCCCAGAATCCGATGACCTGCTTCGGCTTTGAGATTCTGTTACTCTCTGTGCCGCTGTGCCCCTGACCCAGGGGACACCCTGCTGATCTCTCAGCTGTTTGAAGTACGTGTGGGAGAGGCCTTCTGCCCATCGTGGATTTTGTCGTGCGCTAAGCACTGCTGGCCCCTCATCCTAGAGAGGAGGCAATGCCCCTTCCCCATCTAGGCAGCGAGGCGTGAGGCCAGCTTGCCCGGAGTCCGTCCCCCATTGCTGTGACTCCGCAGTTCCCCAGTGACACCTGAGCTGGCAAAGAGAAGGAACAATCAGCTCCTTCTCAGATTGGAGCAAAAGCCTGATTTTCTTGTGAATGTAACACAGCACCAGCCCCGGTCTGAACAGGAGGTACACTCCACAGACCTCGCCTGTTCTGGGGCCCTGCCTTCAGGGTCAAGGGCAAGAATGTAGCCCGGAAGGCTCCACGGTTGCTCTGTCCTCTTCTGCCCACCCCACAGCTCCAGACTCCTAGATGCAGGCAAGAGGGCGTCACATCGCGGTGAGGGGCACGGGGCTGCGGCCCAGACCCGGTGCTGAAACCCCGGCTCTGACACATACCTGCCGTAAGGGTCATTCGCCTGCTCAAAAGGCGGAATAAAATGGATCTACTGGGTTCAGTGATTCCAAATTTTAGTTAGAACAGCTTTGTGGGACATAGAGAGGCCGGAGCCAGATGTTGAGGGTCGAGGGCACAGTGGCAAGTGAGGAAGTGGCAACAGCAAGTGCGGTTTGAGAGGGAGGCCAGAGGGGTCAGGCGAGAAGGGGTGATTCTGAGCCGTGTGAAATGGCACCCCCTTTACTGGCGCCAAGCAAGAGCCGCAAGAAAGGGAGGAGGAGGGATGACTGAGAGGGTGAGGTGGGACAGGGTGTTGCAGGGCTGAGGACCAACGGTTGAGACCATCTCCAGTGGGACCAGAGGGCAGAGGCAGGGAGAGTCCCGGGGGTCCTTTCTTCTCTGTTAACCGCTGCGCTCTTGTGCTTCTCTGCCCCACAGGCTCCTCCAGCCAGCGTCAGGTGCAGAATGGCCCGTCTCCTGATGAGATGGACATCCAGAGAAGGTAACCCCCCAGCAGCAAGGGCCAGCCTGGAGGACACAGCTGTGGCTGCAGCCAGGACTCGCAGAGAGACACGGGGGCGGGGGAACAGGCCTGACCAGAAAGGAAGGGGAGCCAGCTCACTGCTGCTTTGCCAGGGACCGTGAGAGGGTGTGGTTTCACAGGCGGAGAGCTCGCCGGCGCTGCAGGCTCGTGATCAGCCTGGCAGTGTCCTGTGTCGTTCACTTATTGAGCACAGCCCTCCCGGGTATATTAGGAGGTAGTCATCTGGGGATTCAGTAACGTGGCCAAGGCTGTACTGCTGGAGATGGGCGGACGCGACCTGCCAGGCCTGTGCGACTGAGGCCCGTCCTTGACCCCGTCCTGTGCTCTGTCCGAAGGCCTCGTGAGCCCTGGTCCTGGCACTCTCTCGCTGGGTGCCCTGGGTGGGTGCCACGGCCTCTCTAGAGGATCTTAACCCCCTGCCTGCTCACCTCCTGGCGGAGGTTAAAGCAGGCAGAGGCTGTGAGAGCACTTTGTGCGCTGCAGCTGCTCTTGGACAGCTGGGCCAGGGCTGTGCCGGTGGGATTTGGGCAATAGGGTGACGCCCTGCCCCCCCGGCCCCCTCCAAGGAGCTTCTTAAGTGTTAGAACTGGGAGGAAGGGCCTGTACCATTGTCCTGAAGTTACAAAAGAGATCGTGGTGGCCAAGGAGGGAGCAGCCTCCCCAGGTCACATTGCCAGGTGAGGCAGCGCCAGGGCTTGAACCTGCTCTGTGCCTCCTGGGTGGGGACTCAGCGTCTCTGAGGGGCTTGGAGTCCCGGCTCTGTGGGAGCCGTGCTGCAGAGGCAGGCCTGGGGCCTGCATCCTCACCCAGGTCAGCGGGAGAGGGCGTGCCTCCAGGGGCCTGTGGTGAGACTCAGGTAGAGCCCGGGGCCAGGACCTGGGCAGGCCAACATCCCCACCCTCACCTGGCTGTGAGACTCTCTCAGGGGGTTCTCCTCTCGAGCCTCTCCCCTGCTCTGAGCGCCTTCTGGCCGCCATGGTGTACTTTGTGACCTTGGGCCAGTTACTGCTCTAGGCCTCAGCTTCCTGTTTAAAGGTAACAGTGTTAACGAAGGAAAGATGGGAATATGCTTCCCAGACTCAGGTTGGAGAGGTTCCTTTTTTTTTTTTTTTCCGGCTTTTTAACAATTTATTTAAAATTATAAAAATCATCAGATTTACCATATTAGCCTTTTTTTTTTTTAAATATCATTTGTTTTTTTGTATTTTTTAAGATGTCGGGGGTAGGAGTTTTTATTAATTTATTTATTTTTGCTGTGTTGGGTCTTCTTTTCTCTAGTTGCGGCAAGCGGGGCCACTCTTCATCGCGGTGTGCGGGCCTCTCACTATCGTGGCCTCTCTTGTTGCGGAGCACAGGCTCCAGACGCGCAGGCTCAGTAGCTGTGGCTCACGGGCCTAGTTGCGACGCGGCATGTGGGATCCTCCCAGACCAGGGCTCGAACCCATGTTCCCTGCATTAGCAGGCAGATTCTCAACCGCTGTGCCACCAGGGAAGCCCCATATGAGCCATTTTTAAGTGTACAGATCAGTGGTATTAAGGACATCCACGTCATTGTGCAACCAGCATCATCACCCATCCACAGAATGTTTGCATCAAAAATGAAACTCTGTCCCCATTAAACACTAACACCCGGGCTTCCCTGGTGGCGCAGTGGTTGGGAGTCCACCTGCCGA
>NW_006783036.1:4358543-4367988 GCF_000442215.2 Lipotes vexillifer | reverse complement strand
CCTAATATAAACAGAGTCATACAATAAATGTTTTTGTGGCTGGTTAAGTTCACTGAGCATAATGTCTTCAGGGTGCATCCAGGCTGTAGCATATGTCAGAATTTTCTAACTTTTAAAAAGAAATTTTTTTTCTTCCTTTTTAAAGTACGTAATATTCCATCGTATGTGTAGACCACATTTTTTCCTATATTATTTTTCTTGCTTTGACATTTTGGCCATTGTGAATAATGCTGATATGAACACAGTTGTCCAGTGGATGAAGGTGGCAGCCTTGCAGCGAGTGGCCGAGACCAGTTCCCCTGACCTCAGAGGTCCCTTTTTTTTTTTTTTTTTTTTGCGGTACGCAGGCCTCTCACTGCCTTGGACTCTCCCGTTGCGGAGCACAGGCTCCGGACGCACAGGCTCAGCAGCCATGGCTCACGGGCCCAGCCGCTCCGCGGCACGTGGGATCTTCCCGGACCAGGGCACGAACCCGTGTCCCCTGCATCAGCAGGCGGACTCTCAACTCTGAGCCACCAGGGAAGCCCAGAGGTTCCTTTTTATTAATTCCACTGGCCTGTCTTCTAGCCTCTCAGGAGTATATAACATATTGCAGTTTACAAGGGGCTTTTACACACTTTGTTTCATTTTAATCCTCACATTAGCCGTCAGGGGTTGTTACTACCCATTACTATTTCTCACATGAGCCCACTGAAGCTCAGAGAACAGAAATGACTTGCCCAAAGTAAGCAAAACTTAGAAGCAGAACCAGAACTGGCCCCAGCCCAGCCCTGTGCCAGATCCCAGGGCTGCCTCCCCCCAGAGAAGGGCCTGCGTCCTAAACAGGCCCTGCAGTTGTACTCTCAGAACTGGTGAAACACCACGCACTTTATCTAACGCCACCCCCCAGTGTTCCAGGCCACTGGCTGCAGAGGGCCATTCAATTTTGTCTGCAGTCGACTGTGCACAGACCGAGCGACCCCGGGAGGTCAGTCTATGAACCACAGGCATCAAACTGCAGAGCAGGGATCCTACTCTCCCTGCATCCCTGGCAGTCACCACGGAGCGGGGCCCAGAAAGAGAGGAATTGCGTGGTGCCCAGCAGTGAGGTAGGGACTCTCTAGTGTCAAAAGGGTCTTTTTCATTATTTTTTAGATCTCGGGCATAATCCTCACAAGAGCCCCATGAAACAGGTGTTCTTATGCTTATTTATGGAGAGGAATCGGAGGCCCAGGAAAGGGAAATGACTTGCCTGTCATCACAAACCAGTGAATCCCAGAACAGGAACCAGAAAGCTCTCTACCTCTAAATGACCTTGCAGTAAACTCCAGGTCCCACTTGACCTTCCCCCAAGGTGAAGGCAGCTAGGCAGCCCCGTGTAGCTATTCCACACAAAGCGTGTACTGAGCAGCTGCTGCATGCACACCCGGCCCCAGCCCCAGACGTCAGTGCGCTGTAAACCAGCAGAGCAGACACATGGCCCACAGCCTCTCGCCCTGGGGGCGCCCTCCCGCTCAGCCCCGTGCCCCATTACAGGCCTTCAGAGTTGGCTCTCAGCAGTTGAAGCCCTGCTGCCACCCGGGCCCACATGACTCCTCGAGCCCCTCCTCCCCCAGCATCTCAGCCCCAGGTTCTCTGGATGTGTTTGTGGGTCAGTGTCTTCACTCGTCCAACCTTGAAAAGCAACCCAGGGCCACTCGTGCGAGGAGCTAGGAGGTTAGTCCCCGCAGAGGTACACCCCGCACTACAGCGCAGCCTCCCAATTGGCCCTCCAGGTGGAGGCCAGGCCGCAGCTGGATCAGTGGGAAAGGAGGAGGACGGGTAGCCTTAGTGTCCACTTCTCTCACAGCCAACAATGCCTGACAGTTGTTCCAGGAAACTGAGCCAGGTGCGGTAAGAATGGGTGCCCCTGAGGTTGAGTCTGTTGTGGCCATAGGCCCCCAAAAACCAGGCGAGCTTGTCCAGCCTAGAGGAGAGCTTGGTCTGCCCAGGTGTCTTAAGACTCAGCGGCTGCCGGCGTTCCCCTGTGTAGGCCCTGGAGCCAGGGCCTACAGCTCTGCCTCTGTAAGCCGGGCGGCAAGCCCAGCAGCCGGAGCCTAGGGTGGGATGAGACGAGCTCATTGCTGAGGCCCCGGGGGCGCCGGCGAAGCCCAGCTCTGCAGCCTGGGCTCTGACGCAGAGCCACGCGGTCTTGCCCCAGGAGGTGAGACCCACTCTGCTGTGTTTGCTTTTCAGACAAGTGATGGAGCAGCAGCGCCAGGAGTCTCTAGAGAGAAGAGCCTCAGCCACAGGTGAGAGTTTCCCCTACCTGTGCCCGCTGGCGCCCCTTCACTAGATGGTGCCCAGGGACACACTGGGAGTGCTGTGACCAGCTGCTGGTCGCACAGCCCTCAGAGCGTGACAGCCACGCTCGGTGAACGTGGGGAAACGAGGGAACAGAGCACGGGTGCAGGGATTAGCTCAGCTTGGCCCAGCCCTGCCCACCGGCCTCTGGTCCTCCCCCGACTCATGCCCTGAGTAGACCGTGTCTCAGGCCCTGTACTAAGGGCTGAGGACACACCGGTGGGCGAGGTGGATGCACCCCCTGCCCCAGGGAGCTGACTGTCCAGTCAAGGACACAGACTAATGACCCTGGATCACTGCGGGGCACATGCAGTTACCAAGTCAGTGCAGGGGTGGAGGCACATGGAGGGGGCCCCAGCTGCCCTGGGGGTCAGAGAAGACCCCAGGGGAGGGGTGGCTTCAGTCCTGAACAGTGACTGGAACTCAGCACAGTTAAGCAGAGGGGTTTTCTGGAAAAGGGTGATGTTGATTAGTACGCATGGGACTTCATAACTTACAAAGTACTTTCACGTCCTTCGTTTCACTTAATTCTCTCGAGCCCTGTGAAGTAAGCAGGTGAATGTTTCCCTGTCTTACTGATGAGGACACCGGGCCCCAGCTGGTTGCAGAAGCCCCCGCTGGTGGGGATGCTGTCTGGTGCCGCCCCCTCTCAGGCTGCTGCACCCCTCCGGCTCCTGCCCCGCTCTGCCCCACCCCTGCGTTACTAATGTGGGTCTCACCCTGTCACCGGGTCACCCTTCTCCATCACTCCTGAACAACCTGGGTCCTTGGCACGGGCTCCAGGTGTGCAGGCCCCGTCCCCGCAGACCCGCTGCCCTGCACACTCCCTCCCGGTGGCTCCTTCAGTTCCCGCAGGGCCTCCTCACCCCTCGCGCTCACTCACCCTTCACCAAACGTCACTCCCGCTCTTCTGTCCTGTCCCAGCACAGTCACTGCTTCCCTAAGGAAGCCTTCCACGGACTTCTGGTCAGGTTGGAGCGTCTCCTCATAGGCCAAGGTGGCACTGTGCGCCTGCTCTTGGTGGCACTTGTCACCCTGCCGCGGGGACAGTTCTGCATTCATCCGTGTGATTGGTTTGCTGCTACCAGGCCATGAGCACCATGAGCAGGGAGCCTGTGGCCGTTTGTCCCCAGCGCCCTGCACGGGGCCAGGCCTGCAGCGGAGGCTCGGGCGTTGGATGGTGGGCGGGGGACAGGGGACTGCCCAGCACGCAGCAGTGCTCCTGGACAGATGCCCCGGTCTGCCCTGCGACCCGCAGCTGCCTGCTGCCATCCCCAGAGGCCAAGGGGCAGTCACAGCTGTATCTTGGTGACTAACAATTGCTGATGCCTAGGGGGGTGCTAGGAGCTGAGGAGAAACAGAGAAGGAAAAAAAAGACACAATTTGTGCCACCAAAGAGCTTCTTGTCCCACTGGAAGACCACAGTTGAGCAAGAGAAGGTTAGCGTAGCTCAAGGGCTGCTAAGCAAGTATGTGACGCTGGGTCCAGCCCGGCCCCTGAATGTAGGGAGAGACTGGAACAATGCCAGGTGCATCCCGTGGGGGCTTCCTGGAAGAGGCCACCTTGAGCTGTTCCTCATCCCTCAGGGGAGTAGGCTACCCTCTGTCCCTGCTCCCGGGGAGGCGCCCGCTGGGGGCTGGGCACTCACTGAGCCCACTATTGTTTCAGGACCCACCCTCCCAGCGGGGCACCCCTCCGCTGCAGCCGGCGCCCCCCTCTCGTGTAGCGGGCCTCCACCCCCACCCCCACCCCCTGTCCCGCCTCCACCCACAGGGGCCGCCCCCCCTCCCCCGCCCCCCCTGCCAGCCGGAGGAGCCCAGGGCGCCAGCCACGACGAGGGCTCCGTGTCTGGCCTGGCCGCCGCCCTGGCTGGGGCCAAGCTGAGAAGAGTCCCGCGGGTAAGTGTCCCGGGCCCTGGCGGGCAGGCGGGCAGGGAGGACCAGGCTGGGGGACAGGTTTCTAACTGGCAGAGGGGCGGACCCTTTCCCACTGGCAGGGAGTGCAGCGCCACCCTCCCCAGCCAGACGGCACCTCCCACCACCTCCTCAGTCACAGTTACCCGGTTACTGAGACCACTGGGAGAGGGCTGCGTGAGAGCCGTAGGTGCCTCCAGTTACGTAACCTGCTGCTGGTCCTTTACAAGCGAGGCAGGAGATCTCTGCCCTTGTAGATGAGGAAACCGAGGCGCAGGCACAAACAACTTGTTCAAAGCACGCAGGTCATCAGTTGCGGTTTGGACTCAGGCCCTGGGTCTCCTGCATTTAAGTCCACCAGCTCCCTCAGGCTCAGCTGGCCCTCCCAGCCTTCCGCAGCATCCTGGGAGGTGGGGCTTCTAGAAGCCCGTTCATGTGGCTGTGGGATTAGGAGCACCTGGGACACGGAACTGTGCGTCCTCCCCCCTCAAACCACGCTGGCCTTGGCAAGGGTGCTGACCGTGAGCCAGCGAACCTGGGGCATGCCTGCCAACCGTGACCCTCCAGTCCCGGTCGCTCTCTGGACTCCAGCTCTGCCGCCAGCAGGTGGGGTCGGGGGACTAGATGGCCTCGACCTCTTCCAGCACTGCCATCACACGTGGCCCCGTCTCCCCTCGAGTGGCGTCCTGCCACGGACACCAGACCGAAGCGCGCCGCCCTCTCCCCTTAGCCAGAAGATGCGTCCGGAGGCTCCAGTCCCAGCGGGACCTCGAAGTCTGACGCCAGCCGGGCGAGCAGTGGGGGTGGAGGAGGAGGCCTCATGGAAGAAATGAACAAGCTGCTTGCCAAGAGGTGAGTGCTTAGGCTCCCAGACCCAGCCACTGCCAGGAGCTGCTGTTCCTCCGTGGGGAGGGGAAGCCTCGCCTGGCTCCAGGGCCCACTGTGCGCTGGGCTCAGCCAATCTGGGGGGCCTGTTCGTCGAGCTTTCCCTTCTCCAGGGCTCAGTCTGAGACATCAAGCCAAAAGGAGTCCTCTAAACTCTAAATCCTTCCTCATTTCAGTTTAACAAGGATTTGTTGAAACATCTGCCATGTATCAGCCTTGTTCTGAGCAGAGAGAAATTTGGAGATCATTTCAGAGATAAATTCCAAGGGAAAAGAGGAGTATGCCCAGTGGTGAACATATGATGAAGGGGCCCGTCCTGTGGGGGCCCTTACAGAGGACTCAGGAGAAGGGGTGCTGAGGTGGCAGGAGCCCAGAGGACGTTACCCCTCAGGGACGGAGCAGCAGTTCCCTCCCCGTCGTGCTCAGCAGCTCTGCGGCCTCCGCCTCCATCCTCACCAGCACGTGTGCCTCCAGCTTGCCCAAGGCCATCAGCCTATCACTACGGCTCTTCACTGTTCCTCAACTGAATCCCAGGCAGATGGAGAGATCAGACAGCTCCCTCTCAGAAGGGTCGCAAAAGCTCGGGTCTTACTTGTAAATGTGGTGTGGCAGCGGGAATGCCCCGATGGGGTTCCCAGGGCCATGGCTCACCCGGGCACCAGAGGACCCAGGAGTGGGCCTCACCTGTCAGCACGCTCCTTGTTGCCCAAGAAAAGCAACGGCGTGGGCCTTGCCCCCCCATGACCCCTCCTGCCTTCTCTCAGTCTCCAGGCTCTTCCCGCTGCCCCCATGGCGGCTGACCCCAGGCAAGCGCTTTCTGTGCCGGGTCTTTGGTAAACCCACACGGCCCTGCAAGGGCACGGGGGAGACAGAGGCCCGCAGAGTGCAGGTAGCTGGTCTGGCACATCTCGGCGGGGCCGGCCCAGGGCCCTGTGTGCCCAGCAAGGGAGGGCACAGGGGGAGGGGAGCAGCCAGGTGGGTCCACGTGCCGTGACTAGAGGTGAGCCGGCGACTGCGGCCGGACAGTGCAGAACAGCTCCAGGGAGCCAGGGTGCTTCACGGAGGAGGTTCGAGAGTGTTCTGTGCAGAGGAGGAGCAGAGGTGGGTGTGGTGGGTGGAGTCACACTATCTGGAGAGGCTGAGACACGCGCCCCCCACCCCCGCCCCCCGCCAGAGCCCAGGGCCTGGAGGAGGTGGATCAGAATGCAGGCTAGAGGGGAGAGCTTCGTGTGCACGTACGCTAGAGTCCATTCCAGGGGGCCTCGCATAAAAATAGAAGATTCTTTAAAAAAGGAAGTGTTCACACTCTCCCTAAGTCCAACACCAATGTGTTCCCAATAACTGCTTGGCCTAGATGGTTTAGACCAAACAGAGAGGAAGTTTCCGAGAACAGGAAAAGGCCGGTGTGCCAGGAGCCAGTGAGACGCCAGAAGCTGGTGGCAGAGCCGGGCCCCCCGAGAGCACTCACCCTGCACGACCGGCAAGGGGCGGCCACGCTGCTCTCTGAAGCCCACCTCGGCGCGCAGGATGCTGGGTGGAGCCTACAAGGAGATGCGCGCGAGGGCTGCTTTTTTGCTTTTTTTTTTTTTTAAAGAAGATCTCTACTTCCACTTTGTACAGACAGCTAATTCTCTATCTTAATCAGCTTGCGATGCTATAAAAAAAATCATGATGCATGGCTTATAAACAGAATTTTATTTCTCACAGTTCTAGAGAAGTCCAAGGCTACGGCACTGACAAATGCAGTGTCTGGTGAGAGCTCACTGCCTGGTTCATAAATGGCCATCTCTTTGCTGTGTCCTCACATGGTGAAAGGAGCAGGGAGCTCCCTGGGGTCTCTCTTATTTATTTATTTATTTTTGGCTAGGGTCTTGTTAAAGCCCTTTTTTTAAAAAAAAAAAATTAGGGTATAGATGTTTTACAATGTTGTGTTAGTTTCTACTCTACAGTGAAGGGCAGTTCCCAGTGCCATACAGCAGGTTCTTATTAGTTATCTGTTTTATACATATTAGTGTATACATGTCAGTCCCAGTCTCCCAATTCATCCCACTCCCACTTCTCCCCTTGGTGTCCATACGTTTGTTCTCTACGTCTTTGTCTCTGTTTCTGCCTTGCAAACAGGTTCGTCTGTACCATTTTTCTATATTCCACATATATGCGTTAAGATACGATATTTGTTTTTCTCTTGCTGACTTACCTCACTCCGTATGACAGTCTCTAGGTCCGTCCATGTCTACATGTCTACAGTGACCACGTAGACCATGTCTACAAATGACCCCATTTCGTTCCTTTTCTTTAGGGCTTCTTTTTCTTACCTGTCAAACAGGCATAGTAACAGAGCTTAGCTGATCAAAGATCCTTGCGGAGTCGCTGCCTCCTCAGGTGCTGAGGCCTGTCCCGGCAGTGGACCAGGCGGGGGAACCGTGTCGCTGGGAGCTGCTCGATGCCGAGCGTGTCCACAGACACTCAGCCCAGGGAATCTTCACAGGCCTGGAGGGGCCTGGTCTGCTGGGTATCCTTAAAAGATTAAACGCAGGCTCTGGGTAGGAGCAGAATGTCACGGGCGCAGTGGCAGTAGCAGGCCAGGCAGGAGCTGGTGGTGCTTGCACGCAGCGTTGGGAGTGAAGACGGGCCAGACAGCCCAGAGACAAAGTGCAGAGCCAGAAGTGAGTGGGTGCACTGTCACGAGGAAGAAGTCGGGGATGAGTCCCGGGTTTCTGGGAAGGGCCATAGGTGGGCGGACCTGTCCTTCCCGGGATGAGAAGATGAGGAAGGAGCCCCCTGTGGCCGGTCCCTAGACAGGGACAGCCAGCCGGTGGCCCTCACCCCTGCCGGGCCAGCTTCCCTCTTGACGGCCAGCTCACCTTGTGAACTCCGAGAGCTTTGTTTGTGTTCTGGCGGCTTCACCGAGTTGAGAACCCCCAGGGCCGGATCTTTGGAGAGTAGGAAGGGGTATGTGTGTAGATTTGAGAATTAGCCAGAGGTAGGCCACCACTGAGGCCAGAAAAGAGCAACGAGTTTTCAGAGTGTCTGAGAAGGGGGCTCATCCCTGCGGGGAGGTGCGCACCGTGACTAGAGGGCGTCTCTTGGGTTCTTTCCTTCCTGAGCATGTGCCGCTCTTCGTGGTGTCCAGGTCGGGGAGGACATGGCTGCTGAGCTCTGAGGTAGGAGGAGCTTTAGGGTGATAGGGAAAGGCTTCCTCCTTCGTCCCGCAGGCGGCCTGCAGACGGGATGCCCCCAGCCTGACCTGTGGCAGGGGCAGCTCTCCTGCCCCTCGTGGCCAGGCCTTGAGCGTCCTAGGAGAACAGCGGCCACCCAGCCAAGCCCAGGTCCCCGGGGACCTGGACAGGATGCGGACCAACCTCCTCGGCCTTCAGGTGCTATAGACAGAGATGGGGTGCCCCCCACCCAGACCAGTTTTGTGTCCAGGGTCCTGGGACCAGCACAGAAGGCCTGGACACTCACCCGGGCATCGCCACGGGCCCGATGGGTGCCTGGACAAGTCACCTCCTTCACACGAAACAGGGGTCAGACCCCAGCAAGGAGTCTCTGAGGACCAAGCTGTGTCCGCACAGAGGCGGTGTCTGCTCTGTGTGGAAACCTTCAGGGCTGATTGTATCTTCTCCCTCCTTGTGTTAGGAGAAAAGCAGCCTCCCAGACAGACAAGCCGGCTGATAAAAAGGAAGACGAAAGCCAAACGGTAAGCACACCCCACGGCCAGCCCACCCCGGCTTCCCCAGAGGTGTGAACAGACCAGGCCTGCGGGACACCGTGTTTGGACATACACGCGGTAGATACTCCGCTGGGTGATTTGTAGGAGGGCAGGGGGACAGGGGTGACAAGAGGGACAGGAGGGGGTGGTGCAGGGGGACAGGGCCTGTGGGCGCTCATGTCCGTCCCCGCTGCACCGGGTGGCAGGCCTGTGCTCACTGAGCATCTAGCAGACACTGCTCTGCTTTGGAGCGCGCAGCCTCGCAGGGAGGGCAGGTAAGAGGCAGAGAAGCAGGACCCGCCTGGGAGCTCCTTGAGGGAAAGGCCTGGAGGCTGGGGAGCTCAGAGGGGCCAGCAGACAGATCTCAAGGGACTCGGGGGGTTGGAGAGTACAATCGCAGTAGGCAGTGTCTGCTTGAAGACCAGGGCAGTTATTATTTTCAAATTATTTCTGTGCTTGAGTCCGTCGATTCCAGCAGGAGCCGCAGGTGAGCTGGGCAGAGGAACCCAGCGCTCTGGCTCTTGTCCTGAGGGGGTCCTGGAGCCTAGTCTAGCCACACAGATTCCAGGCTCCCGCCGTCACTAGGGTGGCTAACAACCCTTCCCACTGCGTT
>NW_006783036.1:4356490-4358510 GCF_000442215.2 Lipotes vexillifer | reverse complement strand
CGCTCTTTCCCACTGTGTTAAGCTTTCCCTGTAAAAATAGACTCCTACTGAAACAGCTAAGTTTAGACCTTAACTACAGATGGCATACAGGTTGCATCTCGGTGGCAGGAGACAGAAGAAATATTACAACCACCAGGCGCCAGGGTGCCGTGCCACCCCCGTCAGCAGGGCGAGGCTCACCGGGTGTGACCCCCGGGCTCCAGTCCTGCCAGTGGTCCTCCCTCCCGCTGGTCCCCCCGCCTGGCACATGCGGTCGCCTCGGCCCCAGCAGCTAACTCCTCCTCGGCTGCACTTCTCTGCGTAAACAGTACTCCCTGAGAAACAGGCTCCCGACCTCCAGGCTAGTAAGGCTCTCTACTACTCGGACCCCGGGCCCCTCTCCCCACCATGCTTCTCCTCTGCCCTTAGCACACACACAGTTGCTTGTTCAGACTCTCTCTTTCCTGCTGGATCGTGAGCCCTGTGAGGACCCGGCGTGCGTATTCCACTGTCCCCATGCCTCGCACAGAGTATGGAGTTCATCCAGCTAACTCCCCACTAATTTCTCAAACTGCAGAGGCCTGTCTGGCCAGGAGCCCAGGAATAATTACAGGTCTCCAAAGGCGCCGGCCAGTTCCCGCCATCACAGCTCCAGCCCCCATACCCAACCTCCCTCCTCCCTGGTCTCCAGGAAGAGTGTGTTTCAAATCCCAGGGACCCAGGAGAAATCTTTGACCCCAAGGGTAGAGTTTTCTTCCTCTGACTCCCCTTTTTCTTTTCTTTCCTTTCCTTTTTTAAGAAGCCTCCTGGTCACTGGGAGTTCTGTTTGCCTTGGTCCCCCGCAGTCAGGAGGCCCTGCCCGCCCGGGAGCAGCCTCTTCCAGGGCAGGGCTAGGGCAGTTCCACACACCAGAGCAGGTGCTGTGTGGACGGAGACACTGGAGACTGGCATTTCTTCTTTCTTTTTTCTCTTTTTTTTGTTTTTTTTTTTTGTTTTGTTGGCCACGCTGTGCAGTTGGCGGGATCTGAGTTCCCCGCCCAGGGATTGAACCCGGGCCCTCAGCAGTGAGAGCACCAAGTCCTAATTGGACCACCAGGAATTCCCTGGCTTTTCTTTTTTATACTTTTCAGTGTTTTCCAGACCCTCTTCATTGAACATGTACTAGGTTTATAATTAATGAGAAACAAATAAGCATCAGTTAAAGAAGGAAAACACCCCAAATGTGGAGTCAGATGTGGCTCAGGGGGGGGCTCTGCCACAGGCCAGTTATGTCACTGCTCTAAGGATGTGTTCCATGGCATGAAAACACAGCCCCCAGGCGCTGGGCCGGCAGCCTCGGGGCAGGGGTGTGGGCGCAGAGCCCCGTGGGCCGGGAACGAGGATTCTTGTTAACTGTTTTTGAAATAATAATAGGATGACGCAAAACAACTTACTGATTTTTTTCAGTTACTCTAACTTCACCCATAATGGCTTTCATTCCTGCCTGTTTCCTCTGGGCCCTGGTCCCCATGCATATGTGTTGATTTATATAATTTCATTTATTCCACTCTCTCTTTAAACCAGAGCCCTCAGGAGACTTGTCCTGAGACCCACGCCTAGCACATTCTTTTGCCCCTGGACCAGCAACTCCCGGGTTCATTCAGTCACCGCACAGATACAGGGTGGGGGGTTCCTGATAGGTCTGATAGGTGCCAGGTCTGCTCTCGGCGCGGGGACCAGGCGTGAGCAGTCTTGGTCCTGGCTCTCACAGGCTCGCATTAGATGGAGCGGGCGTGGTGGGTCCTGATTGGGGCACTGAGCCTAGAGTCCTGGCCCTGGAGGTGGCCGTGAGCATCCGAGAGCCCTCACCCCAAGGCTAGGATGGACCAGATGGGAAGCAGAGTTGACGTGGACAGTGGCAGAGGCGATTCTTGGCTTTGGTCAGCATTATGCTAGTTCCGTCTCGTCAGGTCGGCTGGCTGTCTCTGGTCAAAAGCTCCAGGTAGGGCGTCCCTGGTGGCTCAGTGGTTGAGAGCCCGCCTGCCGATGCAGGGGACACGGG
>NW_006783036.1:4346080-4356133 GCF_000442215.2 Lipotes vexillifer | reverse complement strand
GAAAAAAAAAAAAAAAAAAAAAAAGCTCCGGGTAGCAGCTGTATGTGTTTTGCTTGAGAAAAATGGAGGAATTATGATTACTTAATAAATGCCATCTTCCTAAGAGTGTAGAATCTTTCCAAGATATGTGTGATAATAAACGTCAGCTTGTATTACTGCTGCATTACTCACCTCCGTTACAAGCGTCGCCACAGACTTATTCTACGGGCAGAGCAGACACGCACGGGCTGCCTTTGTGGGGCCCCACTGGGAGCCAGGCACGGGGGTCCCGGGTGGTTGGGACACGGCCTCTGTGCTCAAGGGAGGACACAAGAAACTGACTGCTGACAAAGAAAAGTGCTGAGGACAGAGACGGAGCACCAGGGCCCTGAGCCCTGCGAGAGCTCCCAGGACAGGCGGCATCTGCCCCGAGCTCTGAGAGGAGCGGGCGTGCAGGACAGAGACGCGCAGCGGCCGTGTCTGGGGGATGGAGGGGCGCACGGGCGGGCGGCCAGAGGCTCGGGGCTCCGCCTGGCCCACTGGTCAGCGACATTGATGAACCCGTAGCCTGGTTGGGCTAAAGATAACCTTCAGAGCATTCTGAATTCTTTTTTTTTTTTTAAATTTTTGGCCGCGTTGGGCCTTTTTTGCTGCACGCGGGCTTTCTTCTCTAGTTGTGGGAGCAGGGGCTAGTCTTCGTTGCGGTGCACAGGCTTCTCACTGCGGTGGCTTCTCTTGTTGTGGCACACGGGCTCTAGAGCTCAGGCTCAGTAGTTGTGGCTTGCGGGCTCTAGAGTGCAGCCTCAGTAGTTGTGGTGCACGGGCTTAGTTGTTCCGCGGCATGTGGGATCTTCCTGGACCAGGGCTCGAACCCGTGTGCCTGCATTGGCAGGCGGATTCTTAACCACTGCGCCACCAGGGAAGCCCCTACATTCTAAATTCTTAACGCTTCCTCCTCTCCTGTGAAAGAGAAGCGAAGTGCCGGGGTCTCTAGGACTCAGGCTGTGTCCGTGCCCAGCCTTGACCAGCAGGGCTGACCAGAAGCGGGCTCCTCCCAGGGCTGCGGAAGGGTCCCAGTGGACAAGGGGTGGCAGTGCCTCGTGAGGGACAGTGAGTCTGTGGGCAGCGCCGGACCCAGGGTCCAGGCCACGTCCACTGTGTCCCCCTGCAGCCTCCTCCTCCCTGACTTCCGTGGGGTGGACCACCTCCCCACCACGACCTGGGGTTTTCATTTGGTGAATCGTATTTGTTGTTTCACTGATTATAAAAATAATATATGTTCATTGGCTAATTTGGAAAACTGAGGTTTCCTAGATGACCTGGCCCAAAGGTCCCCCACCCAGCCGGCCTTCCTAAGCAGGCCGACGGCAGAGCCTTTCTCTTCCATTTCAGGAAGAGCCGAGCACCTCTCCATCTCCGGGGACCCGAGCAGCCAGCCAGCCCCCCAACTCCTCAGGTAAGGCGCACCGCCCTGCTGGCGCCAGCACGGGGTCTTAGCACAGGAGGGGCTCTTACAGGAAGGCGATCTGATCCCCCTGCCTCACTTTACGGTGAGCAGAGAGGCTGCACTCGTGGGGGGCTCCCCGCCATCTTCGCGGCCTCCACGCCGAGCCTGAGCAGGGGCACCCTGGAGGAAAGACCGACCGCCCAGTCCAAGCCTCGCGTCCCCCAGTCAGCCTGCCAGCACCTACCGAGTGGTATGAGAGACCGTGCCCTGGGGCTCAGGTTCCCAGCCTTGGGCCCGTGCTCCGAAGAGGGGCATGTAAATGTCACGTTCCTGCGCCCTGCAAAACGCCAGCTGTGACCCATGTTACAGTGATTAGCAGTGAGTCTCGCTCACTGGGAAGTCAACCAGACAAGGCGGTCCTGAACCCTGCGCAGAAATCCCCCAGTCTGAGCTCTGGAACGGGGGTTGCGATTAGAAGAGTGCCTTGAGGCTCTACGGTGGGAGGAAGCCACTGCAGTCAGTCACTCGTCCAACATTTCAGTGTCTGCTCTGAGCCAGGCCTGTGCTCCTGAGCACATGGTGCAGTGCACGGTTGGGAGAGGCGGAGGGGAAATAGGGCCCCCCGCCCCAGCCAGCGGAGGGAAGCTCTTGCCTGGTGCTGGCTGCTCGCTGGGGCACGCCGGGGCACGGCTCTGCCCCGCACGGGCCTAGTGTCCTGACCCTGTTGGCGCGTCTGCCTCCCTTGCGAGGCTGTGGTCTGTGCCCTCTCCTTCTCAGGCAGTGCCACCACAGTTCTTGGTGAGTGACTGCATGAACACCTCACATCCCAGTGGATGGGTTACGTGTTTCCCAGTCTAGGAGGTTGAGGCTCAGTGTGTTTACGTGGCTTCCTCCAGGCTGCATGCCTGAACCCTGGACATGGTCCCAGCTCTCGTACCTGCCCTGCAGGCCCAGCGTGGGCCCGTCGGCCTGCACAGTCTCCAGGCTCAGCTCACAGTGGTTGGCCCCCTGCTGCCCCAGGGGTTTTTCCTTCTGCCTCTCTGCTCATCCTGCAAAGTCAGTGAATTCTGTCCAGCTCAACAAATCTCTTGAAGTAAAGTGAAATGTAGTTTAACACCAGTTAAAAAAGAAAAAGGAAAGACAAATCAACTTTCAAGCCCAGGCCGGGAAAGAACCAGCTGCAGTGTCGGGGGGGAAACCAAGGAGTCAGGGGACAGGGGATGCACGTGGGTCGTGGGCCTGGCCCCTGAAAGCGAACGTGGAGCCCGGGCTGCCCTGAGAGTGTCCTGGTGGGGGGCCTCCTGTGCCCTGCTCGGCCCACTGCTGGAGTCCCAGGTCGCCTCCAGTAGTCGTAGTTTAAGAGGTTCCCTGACCAGCTGGCTCACGTTCCAAGGACAGACCCAGTCATGGTGAGAGGACTCAAAGCCAGGCCACAAGTCAAGGTCAACCGAGTCGAGGGAACAGAGGCTCATGTCCTGAGGGGGGAGATGCCGGGTGACAGCAGGGCCATCTACACCCTGCCAGGGCCGCCTGGGCCAAAGGGGACTGGAATAAGGAGCCGGGTCTCAGCTGTGACGGGGGAGCATGGGTGGGGCCTCCTGCCCGGGACGCTGCGGGATGGGGGCCACTGAGCGCCCTCCCAGCTCTGAGGCGCTTCATCCATGACGTGAACCGACAGAGGCTGGCCGGAAGCCCTGGGAGCGGAGCAGCTCAGCAGAGAAGCCCGTGTCCTCCTTGCTGTCCAGGTGAGCTGCCCCGGGAAGGCTGGCCCTGCGCCCGGGTCGGTAGGCCCAGGCGGGCGCCGGCGCCAACTCACCTCTCTGTTCCATTCCATTCCACCGCGCAGAACCCCGTCTGTGGCCAAGAGCCCCGAAGCTAAGAGCCCCCTTCAGTCGCAGCCTCACTCTAGGTACCGAACAGCCCCGCTTCTGGGGCCTCCTTTGTCCCCTGCCCATGACTAACACCCCGGATCCCACCCGTGTCCTGTCATCTAACAGTTGGCTCTGGGAAAGGGTGGTCTGTGCTTTGTCAGGGGCAGGGCGGGCCTGCTGCTTCCTGTCTTCTCCTAGACAGAGGGCCCGAGGCCAGGGGAGGGGAGTGACTGTCCAGAGAGGCAGCGAGGTGGAGCCGGGATCGAATCCCAGCTCCGGCCTTGCTAATTGTGACACCGGGCAAGCCAGGGGACCTCTCCGAGCCTCCACTGCTCCCCCACGCCACGAGGAGGTCTCTTCATCCCTCGCGCACAGGGTGACCATGTGTGGACAACAGCTGGACACAGGAAATCTTCAGCAGCCCTGGCTGCATCCCGCAGCTCAAAATCCCGGGGGCTGGCCCAGCACCCCACCTCCTCTCCTTCCTCAACCTTTTCCCCAGAGATACACTGACCATATTTCCCAAACCAAAAGCTGATGTGATAACAGGATGGGTTGTTTGAAACTGAGGTCGCCCAAAAAATCAGAGAGACAGTCACACAGTAACTATGGGCCAAGTGTGGCCTGAATTTGCAGGCTTCTAGAATCCGTACTAAGAAGTGTCTTCAGTGCCCATCACAAATTGGAGGGGAACAGCCCAAATCCCAGAGCAGGTGGAGTTTGAGCCTGGTCTTGCCAAATCAAACAAGGTGACCAGAGAGAGCTCCAGCCGGCCCAGCAGGCGTGGCGATGACAGATGCGGGTGAACAGGGATGAGGGGTCTCGGCGGCAGCCAGGATTTGTGGAGGGCCTTTGTCAGCCAGGCTCTGAGCTGGGCCCTGCAGGTCCCTGCCTGCGAGGAGCTCATTTTCGTGTTGGAAAGGCCCATAAATAAGACAACTGTAAGTTCTGAGAGGTGCTCTGGGGAAGACATAGAGGGCCGCGTGGTGGACGGGGCCGGGGACGGGGGTGCTTTAGCGAGTGGGCCTCTCAGAGGTGGCACTTGAGTTGACCCTGATGAGAGGGAGCCTGCCCCGTGGAGATTGTGGGGACGGCCCTCCAGGCCGAAGGAGTGGTAAGTGCTAAGGCCCTGAGCCTGCCACCAGGCTGGCAAGTTCAAAGAACAGAAAGCAGGCCGTTGTGGTTGGCAGGTGATCGGACGTGGGGAGGGCAGAGGGAGGCACATTTAGAGGGGCAGGAAGGAGCCGCACGGTGAGAAGTGTGGATTTTATTCTGTGTCCGAGCTCTGAGCAAAGGGCGCCGCGATGGAGTCGCTCTCTGGGCAGCTCGCTCTAGCTGTGAAGCGAGAGGTGGACTGGAGCCGGGCGGGAGCCAGAGCAGCCGGGGAGGCGAGGCGGCCGGGGCTGACCTGCAGCTCCCAGCAGAGCTAGCTGCTTCCTGGTCGTGGCGTAAGGACGGGCGGCCAAGTTCTGAGTGGCCAGGCGTCCGTCACAGGGCAGGAGCGTTGTCTAGGGCATTCCACACTTAAGAGGGCTCTCCGGCTCCGAGCCAGAGTGCTTCTCCAGACACAGATGCGGCGGGTGCCGCAGGGCTCACAAAAGCTGTTGGGGTCACCATCGGGGGGACTTACCAGGTCTGCAGATGGGGGGACTGAGGCCCAGAGAGGTAAAGCGGTTTGTCCAGGTGACTGGAAAATTGCTCTTGGAACAGGGACTTGAAACTACAGGATGGGTGTGACGGATCCAGGGACCTCAGGCCGGACCTCTTTCCGCATCAGGACCCAAAGTTACAAACTCAGTCAGGACCACATTTATTGAGTCTCTTTATTGAGTTCATCCAGGAGGGGTGCAGGAGCACTTTTTCTTTTCTTTTTTAACCCAGCTTTCTGCACTGGACACTAAAATTTTATTTACATAGCATCCAGTGGTTTTTTTTAATCCAGTTGTATTGAGATATAATTGACATCTAGTGTTGTGTAAGTTCAAGATGTACCACACTGTGATTTGATATACGTGTGCATTGTAAAATGGTTACCACAGTCAGGTTAGTTAACTCGTCCATAACCTCACACAGTTACCTTTTTTTGTACGTGTGTGGTGAGAACTTTCAGATCTACTTTCTTCGCTCCTTTCAAGCATACGATACAGTATCGTTAACTGTAGTTACCGTGCTGTACGTTACACCCCCAAGAGGGAACCCATCTTATTAGCGGAAGTGTGTGCCCTTGGACCACCTCCACCAGTTGCCGCCACCCGTCGTCAGCCCCTGGCAGCCACGAGTCTACGCTCTGTTTCTGAGTTTGGCTTTTCTAGATTTTACATATAAGTGAGATCATGCAGCATTTGTTTTTCTCTGTCTGGCTTATTTCACTTAGCATAATGTCCATGTTGTCGTAAATGGCAGGGTTTCCTTCTTTCTTGTGGCAGAATACTCCATTACGTAACCGTGTGATGTACATATGTACACGTGTGTGTACATACACTCACGCACACAGATACAGACATGACATCTTCTGTGTCCATTCATCTGTCAGCGGACCCTTGGGTTGTTCCCATGTCATGGCAGTTGTGAATAACGCCGCAGTGAACATGGGGGTGCACCTGTCTCCTGGGATAGTGATTTCATTCCCTTCGGCCTTGTGCCCAGAGGTGGGATTGCTGGCTCGTGTGGTCATTACGTTCTTAATTCTTTGAGGCCCCTCCACACTGTTCTCCATCGCGGCTGCACCAGCACTTTAGTGTTCATGCTTGTTCTCCTTACTGTGGAGAACACCAGCCCTCAATTTCCCCAGATGGACCTAATCTGTACAGTGACCCCTGGTAGCCATGCCAGTCCGCCAGGTCAATGTCTGTCCGCCAGCTGTCACATTCACGATCCCTGCAGCTGGCTCTAGCCACATCACTTCCCTGGACCTGCCGTTCTCTCCACGTGGGGACAGAAAGTGGATCCAGAAAGTGTACCCTCAGCACCATGGTCCTGCTTTGAAAGGCCAGGTGGTTAGACGAGCGTTTGCCAAGATTTCCTCCCTTCCTCCCTTCCTCCCTCCTTCTGTCCTTCGGTCTTTCCCTCCCCTCCTCTCTTCCACTGGTGGGATCTTAGTTCCCCTACCAGGGAGTGAACCTGGGCCCCGGCTCTGAAAGCAGCAAGTTCTAACCACTGGACCGCCAGGGAATTCCCTGCCAAGATTTTCCAGGGAGGATTCATGTGCAAGAGACATTAAGTTTCAAACCAGCCAACCTTAGTTCGGAAGCATCAGAGGACAGTCCCCAAAACTGAAACCTTTGCCTGAGACGAGCAGAACCACATCCAAGGACGTTTCCTGAAGTAATTACACACCAGAGCCGGCTGCCAACACCAGGGACACATGTTTGTGTCGGAAGTGGGTGCCTTTAGGATGAGTGTTTAAGATTTTTGCAGTTTTGTCTCGTATTTAATGCCATCGTTACTGGTTTTCCCCAAGCTTCCGTCTAGCCAGGAATGTAGACCCTCACACTGAGGACCAGCTTATCGGGGTCCCTTTCCAGGGGAGGCAGCATGTGACGCTGTCCGCTTACGTGGCCGCTTCTGTGTGAGAGCTGTCAAGTCAGAAGACCCCAAGTCCTGACTCTTGGGTTGGGAAATATGGTCGCAGTATCCATGAGCCCCTCTCGAGGTGGAGACAGGGCATTGGAGTCCTTTTCAGGTAGCTAAGGAGCGGCCGGAGGTAAAAGCAGAAAGCGTTTGAAGGACGATGGGAGAGGGCAGGGCTGGGCCTGCAGCGGGGAGGCGCCGGGGCACCGCTCAGTCTCCCAGCACGGGGGTGCCTGCCAGGCCCCACCGCCCACCTGACCGCACCCTGCCGCCCTCTCCCCAGGATGAAGCCGGCGGGAAGTGTAAACGATGTGGCCCTGGATGCCTTAGATTTAGACCGGATGAAACAGGTGAGTGTGTCCTTCCCGAGAGGCTGTGAAGGAGCCAGAGGCTGGGGATTTGTTGGGGCCGCGTGGGCAGGCAGGCCCGCCCTCTTGCCCACGAGGGCCACACGTGCGGCTGCCAGCAGTAGGGAGCCGGCGGTCGGGGAGGGAACACGCGCAGCGTCGGTCCCCCTGCCCCTGTCCTCACCAGGAAAAGGCTCTGGGCGCTCCCGGCCCGCCTCTGGGGCTTCCCCTTCCGGGCACCCCGGCTCCTCCAGAGTATTTCTCAGGAGTGGGAGGGTGTCCCATGTCCCACTCACACACCCTTCCCCAGCTTGGGGAGGGAGCCGAGAACACGGGGCGGCGTGGGCAGGGGTGAGGGCTGTGGCGCTGCCCCTGCCCCTCGATCAGGGCCACTTCTCCTCTGCTGTCTGTCCCTTCACTCCGAGGCTCTGCTCCCACCAGGAGATCCTCGAGGAGGTGGTCCGCGAGCTCCACAAAGTGAAGGAGGAAATCATCGACGGTGAGTAGGGCCCCCCCCCCCCGGCATCGCCCTGAGCCGGGGCGCACCCAGCGGCCTTGAAGACGGGGGCCTGCCTGCGGCCAAGCAGGGGGCCAGCATGGTCCAGCCAGGGAGGCCGTCCCGGGCCAGGAGGCCTGGGCCTTGTACCAGCATGGGGGCGGGGGTCAGTCTTCCTCCCAGCGGCCAACACCACCCCCCTGAGTCTCTGAGCACACTGAGGCTGAGAAAGGTTAAGCGCCTTGTGTAAGGACGGGCGCGCCCTGCTGGTCTGCCGCCTCAGTCTGAGTCTTCCCAGGATTAACCTGTGTCGAGGAGAAAGATCCGTGAGTGCATCCCCAGGCCCAGAGCAGCCCTGAATTATCTGCTGCTTAGCTCAGCATCTGTGGACTTAGATTACTTCTCTTTATTCTGCCACTTCTGATCACTGGGTTTGGGGTTATAAGGGCAACCGCTGCCTTGCCAGAGGTTTAGGGGTCCAAGAAGCCGCAGAATTACCTATGGGCCTGACCTAGTTCACAGCCTGCTTGGCCCGGCCTGGGGGTGCAGGCATGTGGCTCCAGAGGCAGGGCCTCGTCACAGTGAATCACATCCGTCCTTCCGGTCCCCACCGGAGCCTTTGATACTGCTGGCTCAGATCTGGAGCCAGAGGAAAAGGAAAGGTTCGGGCAGGGCTGGCTCCGCCCGACAGAGCAGTGAGGCACAGCCTGGTGCCCACACCCCTCCCCATCCCACCTGCTGGGTGCTGGTGGCGGAGGGCCGCCAGACGTGGGAGAGAGGAGAGGCGGCTGGGAACCTGCGTGGGGTGCCCGCAGAGCCGGACCCCTGCCCAGGGCTGGGTGACGGCCACACCCTGTCCTTGACCCAGAGGAGAGCACTCAGTTCCTGTTTGCCCAGTCCCCCCACAGGCCTGGGATGGGTAGATAAGGAGTTAATGAATAGAGAGAGAGCAGAGCCAGAGAGGAGACAGAGGCCAACTATTAACCCTGTTCTAATGCTGGGCGCTCCCACCTCAGGAGGGCTGCTTGTGTGGCCCCAGGGCCAGGGCTGGTGCGGGGCCCGAAGCAGGTCTGCCAGCCAGCCAGCGAGCAAGCAGAGGGCACAGGCCTCGACAGAGGGAGCCAGTGGGTGTGGGGGGGCCCCGTCTCTGCACCTGCCACAGCGTGGCCGCGGTGGACGCAGCCTCTGGGGTGGGCGGCTGAGAGGCCGGGGGAGATGTGGGCCATGGGGGTCTCCTGGAACCCTCCCCTCGTTCCCCTGCTGCTGGAGACGGGCCCGGCCCTTAGCTCTCTCTCCTGGTCTTCGGCTGCAGGCCCCCTGGGGTCTGTCCGGGCAGAGGCTCACATCTGGGGGAGGACTCTGGGGAGAGGAGCGGGGAGAAGCCCCGGCCCCCTCCGGATGGGGCAAGCCCAGGCCCCGGAGGCAGGGCGTGGGAGCCCTCCGCCCTGCTCAAGGTCACCGACTTGATGCTGCCCCTGGGGGCGGGGTGGGGGGTTTTGCCGGTCCTCCGACCAGAGCTGGGCTGCCTGCCGGCCCCTTACCAGTTCGTCCTCTGACGGGGAAGGGGCATAGCCACCCTCGAGGGACTGCCAGCTCACAAGAAACGGCAGATGAGACCCACAGAGGGCTTTGCTGTCACCCCGGAGTCGGCCAGAGCCCGCTGCGCTGCTTGACCTCTGGCCTGTGGCTCGTGACTTCCGGAGGCCTGGGGGGCAGCGGGGCGGCTCTCGGGAGACAGAGCGGGGCAGACCCCAGGCAGGACCTGAGCAGGCCGGGGGGCGGCGCCTGAGCCTCCTGTCCCGCCCTGTCCCCTCAGCCATCAGGCAGGAGCTGAGTGGGATCAGCACGTCGTAGGTCGCTCAGCCCCTGACGCCGCCCGAGACCCGGTCCAGCCGAAGTCGGGGACAGCCAGGAGCCCAGCGCCCCAGGCCTCCAGCACACACGAGCGCGCACTGAAGCTAGGATGTGCTTCGTTTAAAAGTCTTAACCTGTGATAAAATATTAAAATGAGGAAAAAAGTTCAGCTCCTGGATTTTTTTAGATTCAACCTGATACAGCACACCAGGCCTATCGCCTTTTTTTGTATTTTATATTTGCCTATTTAAGTGTACATTCCTTTCGGTTTATAGAGAAGACACCCCGAGTCAGTCACGCGCCTCGCTAGATGGTTTCAAGTTTTCTCCTAGGTGCCACCGGGAGCAGCGGCTGCTTCCACGCGGCTCCTTCCCAGCGTCCTGGTGGTTGGGGTCCGTCCACGCACCAGGCGGTCTGTGTCCACGTGGTAATAAACGCTTACCGTCCACACCCCGGCTCCGACTCGCTCGCTGTTGGCGGCTCCCGGCC
>NW_006783036.1:4343021-4345781 GCF_000442215.2 Lipotes vexillifer | reverse complement strand
GGGGGAAGGGCCCACGGCAGTGGCGGCTGTGGGTGCGAGGCTGGGCTGACTCAGACGCGAGGGGGGACGGGCCGCTGAGCCGCGCAGCTCAGGCACTGCCGGCGGGGGGCCCAGGAGCCGCCCCCCGGGGCCTCCTCAAGGGAGACGGGCCCTGAGTGGCGCCTGGAACATCAGCGGGGCCGGGAGGAGGCACCAGCTTAACCTCCCCGCCGTGCAGAGGGGCGCCCCGTGACTCGGGGCCCAGCAAGGCAGGCAGGGAAGGCCTCCGCCCTGCCCCACGAGTCTCCTGCAGCCCCCAGGGAAGAGCACAGGTCCCCGTCTCCGTGGCAGGAGGGGCAGCCCGGGTGCCCACCTGAGGCACTTCCCAGCACTTCTCAGACCGCGCAAGGCCCCCCTTGGAGCCAGAGAGGGTCTGGCTGTCCGCCTTGGCGACTGCTGCCCCTGAGCCAGGAGTGAGGCCCCAGCCAGTGGAAAAGCTTTGGCATCCTGTGACTATCGCGCAGGCACCACAACACAGTATGCCCAGGCGCTGGCCCAGCCTTCCTCTGGGGGCCACGGGAGGAGGGCCCCCAGTCTGGCTCGTGACAGTGGGACTGTTTTCTGGCCAGGCTCTGGACACAGTCTCACCGAGTGCTCCCAGCGACCCTGGGACACAGGAATAGGGCTGTTCTGCCGGTTGGGAGGTGAGCGGCTTTAACCCACACACAGCTCCCTGAGCCGCTCTCCCGGGCTCCTTCCGCCTCCCGGCGTCCAGGAACCCTGTCGCCTCGGGGCCTCGGGGAGGGAGTCCTGGCAGGTGGCGAGGGGGTGCACCCCTCTTCCCGGGCAGCTGCCTCTCGAGAGAGTTGTGCCAGACCCCTGCCCTGGGCCCACCTTGGGCTCTAGGTGAGGCCCAGCCGTGACTGTCCTGTTGGCAGATAAGCTCGCTGGCGGACACGGAGAGCTCGCGAGGCTCAGCTGGGCTCTCGGGCTCCCCTGGGCCCAGGCCAGCGTGTGTGCACAAGGAGGGGCCGCCTGCCCAGGCTCAGAGCCGCATTGCCCTCCCACAGCCAGTCCAAGGGCCTCTTCCCCGGGCCATCTCAGCGGTCAGAACACGCGGGGACAGGGGTGCCTGGCACACGCGAGGCCACTCCCAGCCCCGAGCAGGAAGTCCTTGCACAGCAGCTGCCCGGCCTCAGGCACCTGAGACCTTCCTCCCCTCCCAGCTGGGCCTTCCTCCCAGCCCTCCCTCTCCCAGGCCAGCTAAGGCAGCCCCGCCACGCCCGCCCCTGGGCCGTGGTCCTCGGCCTCCCCAGCCTCACGGCTCCAAAGGGAGGCCGTCTTGGCCCGGCTGCTTCCTCTGGCAGGGAGGGCCTCGCCCAGGCATCCCTCCTGCTGCCCGCCTGCCTCTGGAAGACCAGGACCCACACCCCGACACAGCCCCCAGGCCAAGGGGGCTGGCGCCAGCAATGCCTCCCCACCTCTCAGCTGGGCCATTAGCCCTCCGCACAGTCGGGACGAGCCGCATCCCACTTCGCAGAAACACCAAGGACATCAGCCAGCTTCCGTCAGAACCCTAGCTCACTTGGGCAGTCACCCGTCGGTCCAGCCGCCTGTGCACCCACCATCTGCCTGGGCTGTGGTACCTGTTCTCCTGAAGCCCCACGTCTGAGCTGGTGGGGGTGAGGGCCCCAAGGTGCAGCAGGAGCTCGGCAGGCACGGGGGGCGGGGGCAGGGTTGTGGCGGGAGCAGGGGGACGTGGCCCGAGGACCACGTGGATCTCATCTCTGCCCACACCCCCAAAACCGGCCACTCAATGACGGGGCCCCCCAGGGAAGGCTGCCCCAGAGGGAGGAGCGTGGCCTCAGGCCCTGCCGGCCAGGAGCCGAGCCCACTCCTGGGAAGCACCCTCTGTGGACTTGAAAACATGCTGCTTTAATTTAGGGCATGGGCACGCCAGAGAAATCAGCTCCCTGGGCACAGGGCACCCAGTGCCGGGCCAGGCCTCGCCCGTGACATCCTGAAAAGGAGGGCCCGGCCTGCGGTCATCAGTCCACGTGCAGACCAAGCTTCTCCAGGCTGCCAGCCGTACCCGCTGTCTCCAGGCGTGGTCTCGGGACTCCAGGGGGACAAGAACAGCAGCTGAGGTTGCGGGAACCAAATGCAGCCAAACCAGTTCTGGGCACTACACGCCCTGGGGACAGGTGACGGCCAGCCCTGCAGGTGGGCGGGGCGAGGCCAGGCAGCAAACAGAGAGCACAGGCCCTGCTCCCACCGAGCACTGAGGCGTGCGCAGCAGGGTCCGTGCACTCGGGGCGCCGGCCGTCAGGCTCACAGGCCGTCCTCCGCCAGCTTGCACACCCGCTTCACCCTGGCGTAGGGCCCCAGGGAGTCCTCGGACACAAAGTCCCAGAGCACCTTCACCCACGAGTAGTGCTGGGGCAGGTGGTCGTAGTACTCGGGCGCGATCTTCCGCACCTGTGGAGAGGGCACATGGGTCAGAGGCCACGCACAGGCACGTGCACAGCCACAGGCACGTGCACAGCCACAGGCACACGTGCACGCAGACACACGTAAGCACACAGACCACGTGAGCACATGCGCAACCCTGTCATCTCCCAGGGTACCCGTGTCCGGGCCAGCCGGGCAGGAGGCCGCCCGGCGCTGCCCAAAGGCGGAGGGGCCATTGGCCGGGGGCACCAAGAGGCGCTGAGGCCCCTGCCCCAAATGGGGGTGAGGAGTTAAAATGCACACCCCCCTCCCCGGAGCCCACACCCCTAG
>NW_006783036.1:4336096-4342177 GCF_000442215.2 Lipotes vexillifer | reverse complement strand
CTGAACCAAGGTCACGTCCACGCACCTCAGCCCGGTGTTCGGTGCCCTCTCGGACCTGCAAACCCCTCTGACCTTGGCTCCCACCATACTCCCACCCCGTCGCCCTCCTGCCAGCCTCAGGACTTATTTGCCCCTCTCTGCACCTGACACCCTCAGCCCGCCTCCTCCAAGAAGTGCTCCAGCCTCAGCACCTACATCCACACCGGCTGCAGGGGAGGCCTCCCCCTCCCTCCACAGAGGACACACCCGGTGCACAGGGCCTGCTTTATAACTGAAAAGGAGGGCCTAAGGGGGATGAGGTGACACGCACGGCAGGAACAGGGAGCCTTTGACTTTGCTTGGGAGAAGGAAAGGCTCACAGCTGACAGCAGCTGCTTCTGCGAGTGTCCTGGGTCAAGATTCTGGCTCTGCTGCTTCCTGAGTCAGGGACCCCTGCTCCCTGAGCCTCTCCCTTCGCGTCCATGAAATGGGCGTGATGGGCTTGAAATGCTGCGTAGGCTTGTGGTGAGGCTTCGGTGAGATGGTGCCCGGCACAGAGCAGGACCTCAGTACCATTGGGGGTTGGGGGGGCCTGCACAGCCAGGGTGGACACACAGGCTGTCAGACTCCAGAGTCACGTGGGCCACGGCACAAACACCTGTACACCCAGACCAGTGCTCACGTGCACTCCAGCACACGAGTGGGTGAACATGCACTCACAGACATGCACATATGGACAGGCACACCTAATCACGTGTAGGAATGCGGGCACACAGACGTACACACAGTCTCGCACACTCAGACACCCTTCCCACCACCACAATCTCCAACCCCCTGTGCGCGGTCACTTCTGCTCTAACCGACCAGTGCCAGACCAGAACAACAACAACAACTCCTCCCCCCCCCCTCCTCCCCCTCCCTCTTTCTTTAGAAATTCTCCAACCCAGATCTCCCAAGACAGAGGTGCCAGCCCAGAGGCTTCCACTCTGAGGCAGCTCAGGCCAAGCCCCTTGGGTCACAAAGGGCAAGGCCCACCCTGTCGTCTCTGTGCCGTGAGGGGGCCCGTGGAGGGTCACAGGGCAGTGACAAGAAATGCGGAGGGACAGGGTCAGGAAGGGGAGGCGCTTCACTTGCAGTATCGTTACTGCTGCACCATTTACAGGAGAGAAAGCTGAGGCACAGAGAGGGCAAGCGGCTTGCCCCAGGACACACAGCCAGCCAGTGAATATCATAGCTGTGCTCAAACGGGTTTTCATTAAACCAAGAGGCCTGAACTGTAAAATGCTCCTTGAGCCCCTGCCCCGCCCCCCCGAATTCACCTTCCTATTCTCCAGCCCGGCACTCCGTGTGCCAGGTGGCCTTTCCTCCTGCCCTGGGGACCCCAAGTGAGCACGTAGCCATCCCGTGATCAGCACGAGAGAAAGGCCGGAGTGTGGCCCAAAGCCCTCCCCGCGTTCCCCCACCTCCCACTAAGGTGCCATCACAGCCCTGCGACCATGGCCACGTACCAGGGGCAGGCTGCGGCCCGGGATGCTGGGGAAGTCGTGATGCTCCACGTGGTAGCCCACGTTGAAGGTGATCCAGTTGAGGGGCCCGTAGTAGGAGTAGGTCTCGTGGCCCTTGAGGAACATGTAATGCTCAGCCACAAAGTGGCCCGAGATGGGGTGCAGGCCCAGGCCCAGTAGGGAGCTGGCCAGCAGGTAGACCATGGGCTTGAGCCCCCAGAGGGTGAAGATGGTGGCGTTGGCCGCCAGCTGCGCCAGGGCGTTGAACACCTCCATGCGGGTCATGGGCTTGGGGTGCACGCAGAGCGGCCGCAGCGAGTACAAGAAGGGCTGCAGCGCCAGCCAGAGCAGCTTGCGGGCCGGCGTGCAGAAGAGCCAGCCCTCGAGGCGTGTGGGCACGTCCACGTCCAGCCCGTCGCCGCCCAGGTAGCGGTGGTGATCCACGTGGTACTTCTTGAAGGAGGAGGCGTAGGGCACACCCAAGGGCAGGTTGGCGAAGATGGCGAACCAGCGGTTGTGGGCAGGGTGGCCAGTGCCGAAGGCCGTGTTGTGCGAGATGTCGTGGATGGCCAGCGTCAGCGAGTGGTTCACGCAGCCCCCGAAGGCGTAGGCCCAGAAGAGCAGCCAGCGCCACGCCAGGCCCCGCACCAGCCAGCAGGCCAGCAGCTGCGCCAGCACCATCCCCAGCACCAGCCACTTGAGATGAGGGTCCGGCCGCATCAGGGCCTTGATGGCCGGGTACTTGGCTGCAGGGAGGACCGGGAGAGAAGGTGAGGGGGGCGCTGGCCGCGTGGGTCCCAGATGCATGCTTCCCCTCCTCCCTCCTTAAATTTTTCCTGCCATCTTCCCTCCCTGTCTTTCCCTCCACCATCCATTAAGCCCCCAGGCAGTGACACGGAGAGTCGCTCTAAGATCCGGCACTGCGGCTTTGGGCCTAGAAGCAGCCTCGCCTGTGCTCCTGCCGAGGGAGGCAGGCAGACCCGTCTCCCCCCACCACCCAGGGGGCTCTGGGGAGACTCCCCAGGGTGGGGGTCTTTGTCACCAGCCTAAACAAAGAGCAGGCGTCAGCATGGGCCACAGAAACATAATTCCCGAAATCAAAACAGCTGCCAAGAGCCACAGGTTCGGTGCACGCGGTGCTGTGTACGGTTGCTTGGCTGCTGCGGGCTTCCAGGGAGCCCAAGAGCCACAAGCAGACTCTTCGGGGGGGCCCCTGGGAGGGGGCAGGGCGGCTGGGGGAGGGGGATGTGGAGGGCTCTGGCTTTGTCTCGGTGTTTCAGTTTGTAAAACAAACAAGATCTGAAGGAAATATGATAAAATGTTGAATACGCTTATTTTGGGTGGTGGGTGTTTGTTATAGCATCTTTTGTACTTTTCTGTATTTTGTTCTACAGAAAAGGAAAAAACAATGGCAGTGGGAGTTGCCCAAGCAGGGAGGGCCTTCCCAGCCGAGGAGGCAGCCAGAAGAGAACAGGGTGGGGTGGGGGCCTTGGGGGAAGAGAGCAGTGCCTTCTAGAAACCTCTGCTTGGTGGGAGGGGGCTGGCAGGCTTAAGGCTGGTGAGGCAGCTGGTGCTGTATCCAGGGGCACAGAGGGACAGGGCCGGGGGGCATCACACGCTCAAGGGGACAGTCACCCTCCCACTCCAGGTCTGCTGTGTCCCTTGGTTCCCCGGCAGAGGAGACAGGCCCTCAGGTGGAGCCAGCGTCCTGACACAAGGATTGGGATCCAGGCCGGCGAGGGTGGGGCTATCCCAGGCACCCTTAGGACAGTCAGTACCCGTCTCCAGGGCCTTCAGTGTCCGCCCCTCCTACCCATCCAGCAGCTGGGCGGCCTCAGGCTGGCCTGTGAAGAGGGTGTCCAGGGCTGCAGCAGAGGCTGGGCCCCAAATGGAATCGGCCAGGCCAAGGTTGAATCCAGGCCTACGCTTCCCTCCTAGTGACCCAGGAAGTCGCTGCCCTTTTGTGCTCAGAATGGAAACGTGTGACAGGGCTGCCTTCTTCCTCCCAGCCCAGAGAACTTTCTGTCAGAGTCCCCCAGCAATGGAACAGGCTGCTTCATAAGTGGTGAGCTGCCTGTCCCTGGGGGTATGCAAGGAGAAACACAACAAGGGCAAGGACTTCTGCCCCAGAGGGGAGACTCAGGCTCAGAGTCTTCCTGCCCAAGCTATGGTGGTGCCACAAGCCCATCTCGAGGTCAGTCTTGATCTTGCTGTGTGGCCATGGTGCATTCCCACCCTCTCTGGGCCTCTGTGTCCCAGTGTGACACAATGTGGGCAGGATGTGCCTCACAGGGTATGTGTCCCACATACCGGTCCTGGAGCCTGATGATGGGACAGCCCGCGTCTGCTGGAGATGCCAGGTCGGGGGCGGGGTGCGGCAGTCGGGGTTCCCACATCCTAGCACCTCTGCCCAGGAAGCCTACAGAATCCCCCAGGCAGCACTGACACCCCTGCTATCTACACACCAGCACTCCCACCGAGCCTTCACCTCATCTGGCAGCTACGGTGGTTTTGGCTCCGACCAAGTGAGCAGTGGTGCTATACAGCCCTCAAGACAGCTTGCCGGGGGCGGGGGCGGGGGGGGCGGCCGAATCTCACACCCCTACCCCCGGCTCCCATTCCAGCCTCCTTCCCCCTACTGCGGGGGCCACCCCCCAGGCTTCCAAGCTCAGCAAAACTGCCTGGGCCCTTTGATCCCGGGAGCTTTCCCTGAAGCTGCCAAGGACACCACCTAATCAGGTCCCGAAGGATGGTGGTCACAGCACAAGTGTCAACCCAGAACTTGGGAAAGAGCAAAGCAAGCCCAGGCCCGGCAATAAACCTCAGCCCTGCTTAACAGGGGCCCAGGGGGCCACAGCATCTCCAGGGGCGTTGGAAGGGAGCAGCGTTCAGAAAGGGTTCAAATTCTAGCTCTGGATAAGGGTTTAGTAACAAGAATATATAAAGATCTCCTACAACTGAAAAACAAAAAGACAAACAACCCAATAAAAAATGAGCAAAGGACTTGAATAGATATTTCTCCAAAGATGTGCACCTGTTTCTCTAAGCACATGAAAAGGTGCTCAGCAGCAGCAGTCACAGGGGTGCAGTCAGCCCAACAGTGAGGTCCCACCTCAGAGCCGCTAGGACGGCCAAACTCAAAAGACGGAAAATAGCAAGTGCTGACGAGGCTGCAGAGAAATGGGGGCCCTCGTTTGTATGTTGCTAGTAGGAATGGAAGATGGTGCAGCCACTGTGGAAAACAATTGGATGGTTCCTCAAAAAGTTAAACATGGAATTACCATAAGACCCAGCAATTCCACTGCTAAATATATACCCCAAAGAATTTAAATCAGGGACACAGACAGAAACTTGCATATCCATGTTCACAGAACTATTCACAATAGCCAGAAGGTGGAAACAACCCAAGTTAGTATCTGTTAACTGATGAGTAGTTAAACAAAATATGGTCTCTCTACACAATGGAATATTATTCAGTCTTAGGAAGGAATGAAACTTCCAGTTACAAAATAAGTAGGACATGGGGATGTAATGTCTAGAATGGTGACTGTAGTTATTAATACTGTGTGTTGCATATTTTAAAGTTGTTAGGAAAGTAGGTCTTGAAAGTTCTCATCAAGAACTTCTCATCCAAATAAAGAGGGAGACATAGAGAATGGACTTGAGGACTTGGGGTGGGAGGCGGAAGCAGGGGCAAAGTGAGAGTAGCATCGACATATACACACTACCGATGTAAAATAGGTGGCTGGTGGGAAGCAGCCGCATAGCACAGGGAGATCGGCTGGGTGTTTTGCGATGACCTAGAGGGGTGAGATAGGGAGGGTGGGAGGGAGGCTCAAGAGGGAGGGGATATGGGGACATGTGTATGCATATGGCTGATTCAGTTGTGCAAGAAAAACTAACACAGTATTGTGAAGCAATTATACTCCAATAAAGGTCTATTTAAAAAAAAAAAGAACTTGTCATCCAAGAACTCATCAAGAAAAAAAAAATTTGTAACTATGTATGGTGACTTGTTGGGATCATTTTGCAGTATACCATATCAAATCACTATGTTGGTGGGGGAGGGATAAATTAGGAGTTTGGGATTAAAATATACACACTACTGGGACTTCCCTGTGGTCCAGTGGTTAAGACTCCATGCTCCCAATACAGTGGGCCCAGGTTTGATCCCTGGTCAGGGAACTAGATCCCGCACGCTGCAACTGAGAGCCCGCATCCCGCAACTAAAGATCCTGCATGCTGTAATTAAGACCTGGCACAGCCAAATAAGTAAATATTTTTAAAAATATATGTACACAGGGCTTCCCTGGTGGCGCAGTGGTTGAGAATCTGCCTGCTAATGCAGGGGACGCGGGTTCGTGCCCTGGTCTGGGAAGATCCCACATGCCGCGGAGCAACTAGGCCCGTGTGCCACAACTACTGAGCCTGCGCGTCTGGAGCCTGTGCTCCGCAACAAGAGAGGCCGCGATAGTGAGAGGCCCGCACACCGTGATGAAGAGTGGCCCCTGCTTGCCACAGCTAGAGAAACGAAGACCCAACACAGCAAAAATAAATAAACTCCTACCCCCAACATCTTCTTTAAAAAAAAAAAAAA
>NW_006783036.1:4331831-4334930 GCF_000442215.2 Lipotes vexillifer | reverse complement strand
TGAGCCATGGCCGCTGAGCCTGCACGTCAGGAGCCTGTGCTCCGCAACGGGAGAGGCCACAGCAGTGAGAGGCCCGCGTACCGCAAAACAAACAAACAAACAAACAAACAAATCCCAGCTCTGAGCAGGTTACGTCAGCTCCAAGGCTTGTTTCTGAACCATAAACAGGTCACTGGGAGGATGAATAGATAAGGCACGGAAAGCTCAGGCCGACTGGCCGGGAGCAGACACCCAGATGAATCTGCGCTTTATGACGACCACCCAACAAAGTGCACCGTGAAGGCCGGCGGCCAGGATGCTGCCCGAAGACGGGTACGCTGGGGACAGCGGTGGTGGATTAGGCTGCGTAGCGCTCTCCTCACGGGCCTGCCCACGTGGCCCAACAGCGGCCAAGTGGGCTGTCCCTGCGTTGCGTGTGGGAGGCGACTTGGCTATCCCAGAAAGGCCAGAGGCCCCGAACGGTACTCGCTGCCCCAGGCAGGTGGAGGAAGATGCAGGGAAGGGGGTACCAAGGCCCCGCCCCCTGGAACCAGCTCACAAGCTGGAGGGAGAGACTGGCAACTGGGGTGGGCAGAACAGGGGCCCCCCAAACATGCCCAGGTCCTACTCCCCTCACTGTGAATCGGTCAGCTTCTGAGGGACCCTGGAAGTCAGGCTGCACCCAGGGTGCTGGTCTGCTGACTTCACAACAGCAAGGAGAGCCTGGAGTATCCCAGCGGCACAGCATCATCCCAGGCTCGGGACAGCGGGAAAGCGAGCAGGAGAGGAGGTCCGGGGAAGTGCAAGGTCTTCACCGGCCTCGCCAGCTGTGAAGATCGAGGGGCACAGGCGGCTCCAGAAGCTGGAAAGGCCAGGAAACAGATTCCCCCCTGGAGCCTCCAGGAGAAACTTCACCCAGTGGGACCCGGGTCAGACTTCTGACCTCCAGAACCGTAAGATAACAAGCGCGTTGTCTGTGGTCATTTGTCTCTGCAGCTCTAGGAAACACACAGCAACTGGTGGGGGGATGAGGAAACGCCGGGGCTCTGACAGCCCAGCTGACCTCACTGCCCCAGCCCTGCACTGGCCTGGCGCTGGGCGCAGTGGCGACTCACATTCGACCCTGCCCCTCAAGGGCGCCACTGCCCGCCAGCCTCGGCCGAGGTGGACCAGCCAGCATGACGCTTGCCCAGCATCACCCCGCCAGGCGGGGCAAAGGAGACAAAAGGACCCCGACCTGGGGGGTTGGCCCCACTTGGGAGGGGGGCAGGTGGCAAGCCTCATCCCAGCTTGTTCCTGCCGCCAAAGGGGGTCAGAGTGAGCGGGCACACTTCAGAAGGTGGGCCTCAGTGGTGCCCAGGAAGATGCGTGCTTCCACTGGGGGGCTGAGAGGCCTGAGGGGGTGGGAATCCAGCAGCCACAGTGAGGTGGAGCAGGGGAGGATAGAAGTGTCTTCACGACGGCCAGGGCAAGAAGGATGTGCCAGCAACCCGGCCTTCAGGAATGTTCTCGCCCAGTGCCCAGGAAATCACATGCAAAGTTCCCGAACGTTTGCATACCTGAATGTCAGGTTGGGACCACAGGCTGCAGGGCTCCATCAGCCTCCCGCCCACCAGAGGTGGCCTCTGGACGCCAGCCTCGCCCCTTGGGCAACCAGGGGCCGGGCCCTCACCTGCCCAGGCACACCTGGGAGCTCAGCCAGGCAGCCAGAGGCCACCAGCCTCCACAGGGCAGGTCTCTCCATCTTCCCCTTGGAAGGAGGCCAGGCCTGGGGCAGGCCACACCTGCACCAGGTGAGCACAGACTGGCAAGCCAGCAGGGACAAGCACCCCAGCTCAGGGATCCAGGCCAGCAAACAGGCCACTCCCGTACCCCTCAGAGGCAAGGGCAGTGACAGAGCCCAGCAGCTGTGACCTTGGACGGTGGGCCTCTGGTGCCCCATCTGTCATACAAGGCCAGTAAGTCATGCATGAGTGGAAGCAAAGGAGAACATCCTTGGGTGTCCCTTCCCTGCCTGGCCTGGCACCCCTTCCTCCTTTCCTGACAGTTTCCCAGGGACTCAGCTGCCCTCAGCTCAGGTGCGGCCTCAACACAGCCTGGGGTGCCTGGTCCCCAGCCCCTCACCCTGGCCGACTGGGCAGTCCACAGCACTGCCCCAGCCTAGGTCTCCACATCTTGGAAATGGGGGTGACACCCCAACCTGCCCATCCAGGCTCTGGTGAGGCTGGGATGACAGCTCTGAGCCCTGGGAGCTGTTACTACTGTTGTTATTAAATACAGTTTTCTGATCTGAGAGTAAAAAACATCCCATTTCTGACCTTTGGGGCTGTGGGCTGATCTTGGAGGTGATCTGGCCCCAGGCTTGCTTTAAACTATGAGCAAAGGCCCCATGCTCCCCGGCCACGATAGTCACTGGGCCCAGCCATCCTGCTGGAAGCAACGGAAAAAGGCGGCCCATGCACAAGCTGGATGCTGGGCAGCTCAGGGGCGATCCCGAGAAGGGGCCAAGCGCGTAAGCTCCAGACCACCTCCACCCTGCACGGAAGCCCTGTCCAGACCACAGTGCAGGCAGGAGGAGCCCCAGCAAGCCAGGCAAGTCAAAAGTGGCTCAGAGACGGTGGCCAGGGGGCTAGGAGCCCAGCGGATTCCAGGGGTGGCATGGCTCAGAGACCTCGCTGAACACCCCTGGCCTTCAGCAGAGACCCCAGGAAGGCGCCATCTAAAGAGTGGGGCCCCTCCAGACCCACTGGAGCCGCGCTGGTGAGCAGGGTCAAGCTGGTTCACTATCTCATCTACCGCCTGCTGGACGAAGATCCATCTTCGCTCAAGTGAAACAGCAAACATCGAACCTTTTCAATTCCAGGGCTTCTGGGTCCCTGAGGAGGTGGGAGGCCTAGAGGCCTCCCTGAGAAGGTGCTCTGGGGCCCTCCAGCCAGGCAGGCCTAATGAGATCACTGGGTGCAGTCGGGTTAGGAATAAATGGAGCCATGGGCTTGGGCGTGCCCAGCTGCCGGGGGTCAAGGAGGATCACGGTAAGGAAGGTCGGACAGGCACCTACTAGACTTAGCAAGGCCCTGGGGGCCCCAGCAAGAACCGTTTCAGCAGGAGGCAAGGTGAGAG
>NW_006783036.1:4328846-4331691 GCF_000442215.2 Lipotes vexillifer | reverse complement strand
CAGGAGGCAAGGTGAGAAGTTGAGGCCAAGCGCAGGCCTGAGGAGGGAGGGCTGGCTCAGGGGGTGAGATGGGAGAGATTGGGGCCAACAGATGGCAGGCGGAGAGGACAGAGATGCGGGGCGGGGGTCACAGAGAAGGCCAGGGGGTGCTGGCCTGACAGAGGAGCGCCTCTTCTGGGGCTCAGAGATGAGGCTGGGTAGGGGAAAGCTGCTGGCTCCATGTTCTCTGGGCCCCAGGAGAGGTGGGATGCCCAGGAGGAGGGCGAGAGTGCCCTGGCAGCCCCACGAGGAGTCCTCCGGGCCTGGCTGGACACCCAAACCTGGCCCAGCATGACCAGGCTCTGCCCCCCTGGGGGATCTCAGCTGATGTCGGGGGGAACCCTGCTCACTCAGGCCTCCAGCACAGAGCACCAGAGGAGCTGGGTTAGGACACCCATGCCTCAAGGGCTCTCTGCTCTAGTGGGGCAGCCTGGAGCCCACATGGACAGCCACATGGAACCAGAGACAGACAGACCCATGCAAATGGCCTTCCAGCAGCAGCCTGGGCGGGGCCCAAGGCAGCTGCCCGTGAAAACAACCATTGCTAGAAGTCACACTGCCCAGGCGTGACACAGAAAGGAGGGGCGGAGGCCCAGGGAAGGGTCTGACAAGGCAGGGCGAGGCCGACAGAGCCAAGACTTGACCTCAGGACCCCCGCCTCCAGGCCCCGCTGGATGTGGCCGGAGCCCGGGTGTGGACGTGGTGCTCAGCAGGTGAAACGTGCCCGGCGTCTGACACACACTTAGTCATGCAGCCCTCACCACCCTTCCCCGGGAAGGGACCATCTCCCCATCTTAGAGAAGAGCATGCAGAGCTTCCACCACATGGAGAAGCGACCTAATTTTCCACTGGCTCCTCCAGAGTCCACAGGGATTCCTCAGCCCCAAGAGGAGCTGTTTCCTGGAGCTGGGCTACATTGTCAGGGCAGAGCGCCCAGAGAAAATCCTGGGTCCCAGTTCAAGAGAGCCTCACTGCAGCCTGGCTCAGTCCAACTGCTGTGTGCCCTTGGGCCAGCCCCTGTCCCTCTCTGGGCCAGCTTCCTCACTCTCCGTCCCTAAGGCACCCACTCTGACAACTCTGGGCTGTGATGGCCTGGAGGTGGGGCCTTCCCCAGGGCACATGGGCCTCGGGTGGACAACGGAGAGGAGGCTGCAGGCCCTGAGGTGTTGGGGAGCTTGGCTCCAGCAGATGTGAACATTTCCGTGCATTACATATATTTACATACGTGGTGGACTTGTTCATGAGGACCCAGAGGACTCAGCAGAGGAGCCTGCCTGAAAGGAAGCAGCCTGACCCCAACGCCCTACGCTGACCCCACAGAACAGTCTCCCCGTGGACACCTGGTTATTCCCAGAAGATTCCTGACAAATCCTGCTGTGCCAGGTGTGGTGGGGAGGAAACGGCAGAAACAGGCAGCCCGGCATGGGGGGCTGCCGGGCCCTCGCCCTCCGCAGGGAGCAAGGGCCCCCACGCAGCCCCTGCTGACCGGCCGCGAGGAGGTCCCTTCCCACCGGCCTCCTCCAGGGCTCCCAGGAGCACATGGGGCTCCTCCCCACTCTGGATCCTCTATGCACCCGGGCCAGGCACCACCTAGGGCTAGATACCCTGACCGCTTCCCCAGGGAGGTCAAGTGCCATCGCAGGACAGTCCCACTGGCTCCAGGGGGGGCTTGTCACCACCTTTCACCACCTTTCACCACCAAGCGCTCTCCAGCCTGAACATTCCATCGTGTCGGTCAGCTCACTGTGCCCACCTGCCTCCAGCGCCTGTCTGACCCTGTCCCACCACAAGCCACCCCGTGCGGAGCACCTTCCCTCTCCCTGCAGCGGCTGAGCACCGGTCCTCTGACAGCTTCTCCAGCCAAGGCACCCAAGCCCTCTCCATCCCCTCCTTCCTAAACGGCTCCCCCACAGCTCTGGCCCCAGTGCTTCCTAAGCCACCTTGCCCTGCCCCATCTCGCCCCCTCCTTTCCAGTTTGGGAGCCCAAAGGCAAGCCTAAGCCTGGCTGGTCAGTGTGGGAGGTGCTCTGGGGGAACCGGGGAAGCGGCCCAAAGTGCCTTCAGGAATCACTGACCCACCTCCCGCCAAACCTGCTCTTGATTCCGGACAAATATTTGCTGAAGGTCTGGGCCGAGCCAGCCCCAGGCCCCAGAGGCGGGAGGGGCTCGCAGGCTCAGCGTGGGTGGGAGGCACACGTGCAGGGCACAGTGGTGTGTCCCGACTAGGATGTGCTTAGAGAGGACACACACACCGAGTCCCGTGACACTCGAGCTGAAACTCGAGGGACGAGGAGTGGCTCTAAGGATACAGGGTGGGCTGCAAGTGGTCCTAGGGACCTCTGGGGTGAGGGGAAGGCTCTAAAACTAGAATGTGTAACTTTACTAAAAAATCACTGGACTGTGCCTTTAAAATGAGTGAATTTTATGGCATGTAAATCACACCTCATAAAAGCCGGTACGAATTAAAGAATGTGGATTAGAAGCAGGTCAGGTGGAAGGCACAGCACACACATCAGTACAGAGGCCGGAAAGAATGAGAGGAAGGGGCCACATGAGCTGGTGACCGCCCGCGGGTCACGTGCCAGGGAGGATGGGAGCGGGGAAAGGCTCTGTTCAGGTCCCGGGTGGAGAAGGGCGTGGAACAGAGGCGCAGGCCGGAGTCGCCAAGTTAGAGCCGTGTCCTAACCCTGACCAGGCTGGGTGACCTTGGGCAAGGGGCCTAACTTCCCAGGGTCCTGCCCTGCATAAAAAAAAATGCAGGGCTTCCCTGGTGGCGCAGCGGTTGAGAGTCCGCCTGCCGATGCAGG
>NW_006783036.1:4322639-4328664 GCF_000442215.2 Lipotes vexillifer | reverse complement strand
GGGGGGAAGAAACGAAACAAATGAAAAAAATGTTCCAGGACTTCCCTGGTGGTCCAGTGGTTAAGACTCCACGCTTCCAATGCAGGGGTGCAGGTTCAATCCCTGGTCAGGGAACTAAGTTTCCACATGATGTGCAGTGTGCACCCCGCCTCAAAAACAAAAAAGTTCCAAGTGAAAAGACAAGGGACAGACGTGGGAAAATTCTTGTTACATGTGGCAAAAGCAGGGCCACCACAAGTCATGTATAAAAGCCTCCTACAGATCCAGGAAAAGGGCTCCTCCGACAGAAAAAGGACGAGTCGAAAATTCACATAAGGAGAAAGTGAAATCATGGAAGAAACACTCAGCCTCACTAATCAGCTCAGAAATGCCAATTAAAGGGCTTCCCTGGTGGCGCAGTGGTTGAGAGTCCGCCTGCCGATGGAGGGGACATGGGTTCATGCCCCGGTCTGGGAAGATCCCGCGTGCTGCGGAGTGGCTGGGCCCGTGAGCCGTGGCCACTGGGCCTGCGCGTCCGGAGCCTGGGGTCCGCGGCGGGAGAGACCACAGCAGTGAGAGGCCCACGTACCGCAAAAAAAAAAAAAAAAGAAAGAAATGCCAATTAAAACGGGATGTCTCAGGACCTTCCTGGTGGTCCGGTGCCTGGGACTCTGCGCTCCCAAGGCAGGGGGCCGACGTTCAATCCCCGGTCAGGGAACTAGATCCCAGAGGCCGCAACTAAGAGTTCGCATGCCACAACTAAAGATCCCGCATGCATGCTGCAACTAAAGATCCAACGTGTCCGCAACTAAAAAGATCCAGTGTGCAGCAACTAAAGATCCTGCGTGCCAGCTAAGACCCAGCAAGCCAAATAAATAGATAAATAGATAGATAGAGAGATATTAGAGGGGGAAAAAAAACAACGGGATGTCTCCCTGTTCTCCATCTGGCAAGGATTAAACCGCGTGCTCTGAGCTGTGGCTGGCAGGTCCCTGGCACCTCTGGAGGGAGGGAAACCCTGCGACGGTCGTGGCAGGTTGGACTAGAGATGATCAAGCTTTGGTAGGTGCCTACTGCCTCACTCAGCTTCGCTGGGAAGGGCACTGGTTGAGGTGGGCCCGGCCCTGCCCTTGGGAAGCTCAGAGTTGAGTGGGAGAGTCAGACAAAGCTATCACCCCACAAATCAATGTAGAATTACAGATGGGAGCAAAGGTCACAAGGTAACAGTGCACAGCACCCCACGGAAAGATAGGGGAGGAATAGCTGGGCGGCAGAGACGGGGGTAGACTGTGGTGTGGGCAACCAGCCTATGCCTGCCACTGTCAAGCGCCCAAATATACTGCTCTCTCCCCAACTCCGTGGGCAGTGATGCATGTTGGTAGTTTGAAATTGGCCATGATGGAAATAGCTATAAAAATTGGCAAATGCCAATTTGCGAATCAGGGTCTTTTGTTCCCTCCAGAGATTCAGTTGATTGTTTAATATTTCCCAGCATACCGTGTGTGAGGGCACGTGCTGTTAGACAGTGTTTCTGAGAAAGGGACATTTAGGCTGAGACCTGAAGGATGCATAGGAGTTCCATAGACGAAGAGTAGGGAAAAAGAATTAAAGCAGAGGAAACAGCATTTGCAAAAGCCATGCAGTAGGAAATGGGCAGATGGTGGGTATATTCCACCAAGTGGCTAGAGAGCAGAAAGTAAGGAGAAAGGACAGGGGCCAGAGCATGGGGGTGCCAATACGCAGAGATGAGATTTTAGGAAGGGAAGCCCTTGGAGGACTCAAGCCAGGGAGGACACAGTCAGCTCAAATAGGGTCCTAGAGGGACTCCCTGGTGGTCCAGTGGGTAAGACGCCATGCTCAGGGGCCTGGGTTCAATCCCTGGTCAGGGAGCTAGGTCCCACATGCCGCAACTAAGACCCAGATAAATAAATAATTTTTTTTTTTTTAAATAGTGTCCCAGGGATCACCTATTGTCTGTGCTGCTGTGCGCCCATGCACCCAGCACCCCTCCCTCCCCACCCAACTTAGGATCACAGCACCCCTTTCTCAGAGAGCTGCAACTCTCTGACGTCACAATGTGATACTGTGCGGTTTGCCCATCACAGCCCCCCGCCCACTGGCCAATCAGAAGACTCACAGCTCTGGCCAGAGATGAGCTGGCTCAAGGGGAGGACGGGCTACTCAGGGCAGAAGGGGAGAGAGGCACCTTTCTCTCTTCTGTGGGAATCTCAGAGCTGGGTGGACATAGGCTGCAGCCCTCCTGGAGGACGAGGAGCAGCAGCAAGGACAGGGGCGGGAGACAATGGCCGTGTGGCCGGCCGGCCCTCCACCCCTGGCTCCAGCATCTCTGTGGTTGGGTGAAGAGCCTCAACGAATGCGCTTGAGAGTGTCGGCCAGTTCAGTTCTGGATTTTACCACTCGCCACTCAGAGACCCCTACACCCACCCAGGGCCTTTCGTGAGCAAATAATCCAACAACTGCCAGAGTCTCACTTCCTTGCTTTCCTTTGATTATTTGATTTTTTTTTTTTTTTTTTTTTTTTTTTTTACTTATGAAAGGGCACATACATGGTGAAATACAAAAAACAAAAAATCACAAAGCTATTTGTTTTTGAAAAGACAAATTCAAACCCTGCTTCTTATTCCGCTGGGCGTAGCTGGCTTGGACTCTGGTCTCCAATGTGACCAGAGTCTCACCAGCTCCGTTCCTGCCCTCTCAGCACAGGGAGCCTCAGCCCTGGCCTGCAAGGCACGTCCCCATCCAGGCAGGATCTGGAGACGGACTTTGGTCCTGCGCGAAGAGCACGGCAACCAGCTCTATGCGAGGACTTCCTGGGTTCTGACTTCAAGATTAGGATCGTTGAGCATCCAGTGGCCCCCAAGGAGCTTGGTGTGACACACAGCAGCCAGCTGGCTGGGACTGGAGCACATCCCTGCCTGAACACCAACTTGGCCTCTGTGGCCAATGAGCTGTGTGGCCCTAGGCAAGTCACTTCCGCTCTCTGAGCCCCACTCTGGGGCCTCCTCTGTAAAGAGAGGCTGACAGTTACACATAGGATTTCCCTCAGGCTGGGAATAGCACAAGCTTCAGGAAAACAGAGATGGAAAGGCATTCCCTGTCCTTGGGGAAAACATGGGCCTTTCTGCAAGAGGTAATAATTATCATCGCAGCTAACATTTTGTTGAGTGCTGGGCTAAGCATGAACACCACCTCATTTAATCTGCACAACAGGGACTTCCTTGGTGGCACAGTGTTTAAGACTCTGCGCTCCCAGTGCAGAGAGCCCAAGTTCCATCCCTGGATGGGGAACTAGATCCCACATGCATGCCGCAACTAAGAGTTTGCATGCCACAGCTAAGGAGCCAACCAGCCACAACTAAGACCTGTCGCAACCAAATAAATAAATAAATATTAAAAAAAATAAATAAATAAAAGTGATATTTTAAAAAAATCTGCACAACTCCATAAAGAAAGTGCTACAATTCACCCCTTTTAACTCAATCAAACCTCAGTTTCCTTATCTGCTTATTGACTTGCCCAGGGCCACATGACTAATGAGTGGGTGTTGTCCTCGCCAGGAGATCAGCTCACAGCCAAGGTCTAGAGCCATATAACTGCCCCAGAGAGATAAAGACCCGATGGGCTGGAGCAGTGGAGGGGAATCCCCCTGAAGCACCCTCCTCTGGCCCGGGCTGGGGTGGGGGGGAGGGTAATTCCCACAGGAGGGAGAACTTAGCGAGTAGGGCAGAGTAGCGAGGAAGGTCCCCCAGGCGGAGGAACAGCGTGAGCAAATGCCTGAGAGGGAGGGGGAATGGCACATTCCAAGTTCGTTAGCTCAAAACTGGACGTGTGGGGAGGAATCCACAGCACCCAGTGCACAGAGGGAATTTGCAAAGCTCCCTGGAGAGTCAGCCCTTGAGAACTTGTGCTGTCCCCACCCTGGCCCAAGTCACCTCCCTCTCCTCCAAGTCTTCCAGGCTTCCCAGCCACCCTGTCCAGGATGCTTCCTGGATTGGTTCCAGGGTCCATGGCTTCCCTCTTGAGAGACAGATCATTCTCCATGTCCTGGCGTGCTGGGTACCACAGTGAGCGCCTTCTCACCCAAGCTCTCCTTTTATCCTCATACCCACTCCTCCAGAAAGGATGATGGTGCCCATTATGCAGATTGGGAAAGTAAGTCTGCGACCCAGAGTGTCTGGATCCCTCCAGGCAGCTCTGTGGGCCAGGATACATCCCGCAGCCTTCTCCACCTGGGGCCAGGTGCCCAGTGAGTCCTGTAAGGGGGAGGTGGGGGACAGCCAGGGGAGGGGAAGGTAACACAGCCCTGCCTTGAAACTGCTGAGAAGACAGCAGCCAAGATGCCTGTGCTCTGTGGGGGAGGGACGACCAGATGATCACCAAGTGCCCTCTGAGCCACCTGCAGGAAGTTTGCAGGCGTAAATAGTGCTGGGTTACTGCTCACCTCACAGGAGAAAACCACAGACGTTACAGACCCACCCAGGGGTCTCTAGGCCCTGAACCCCCAGCAAAAGCAGGGCACGGTCATACACTAACCACTCAGTGCATCCGGTGTCTGAAAGGTAATAGGATAGATATTTCCCTAGTCTTGGGGTGGGGCAGGAAGACACCAAAAGGAAAATTCTAAAGAAAAAAAAGCCAACCTATTCAAATGATTAAAAAAAAACAAAAAAGCTTTTGTGACTATAAAGGGAAAAAGATTTGCAATGTATAAGACAAAGGGTTAAAAGCCTCTATACAAAGGGCTCTAACACCAACAAGCAAAAGACCAAGCCAAGAGAAAATAAAAAAATTTAAATGGCCAATTAAACATTGAAACCAATCATCAAATTAAAAATTTAACCCACAATGAAATAGTATTGTTTTGTCAATCTGCTTGGTAAAGATTAAAAACGTTTGCCAACCCCAGGTGTAGGTGAGGGTGTGGTGAAATGGCGACGGATTCTGGGGCACGGGAACGTGTCCACCCTGCTGGAAGCTGGCACGGCACTGCAAAGGCGGTTTGGTGGCACCTAGTAAAAGCTGTTCCGTAGGTGCGAGCTCTTTAACCCCTAATTGCAGGTAAAGGACTGTACATCCTGGGTCTTCCTGAGAGACGGATGGAGCCCATCAGGATGGGTGAATCCAAAGGATGGGTGACCACGTAGGTAAAAATGACCTCCCGGGACACTGAACGACAGAGAGGGGGGCCACCGTGTATTAGGCTATAAAATAAAAGGACAGACTCTTTGGTACAGTCTTTGTTTTTTAAAAACGTGTATCTCTGGTTCAGCGTTTGCTTCCTTCGAGGCGCTCATTCTGCCCTAAACTCAGGGATTGGGGGTGGGCTTGGCGGCTCCTCCGGCTGGGCCGCCGGGACCCCGGCGCTCAGCGCACATAGGAGCCCGGGATGCGGCGGAGGACAGGTGGCTGCGGAGCTGCCTTCGAAGGCGGGGGCGGCGCATCCCGTACAAAGACAGTCCCTGGGGCCGACCTCTGCGCTGCGACCTCTCGCCAGAGCTCGAGCCCTGGTCCCGGCCCTGGGAGTGGCTCGCGTCCCACAGCCAGGATGGAGCAGCTGAGACGCGCTCCTCTGACACGCGGATCCGGGCTGGGGTCCTCGGGTCTGAGATTCCAGGACAGAGGCAGAGACACGAGGGGAGTTCCAGGCCGGAGCTGGGGACCCTCAGGAACCCCGAGCCGGGGACGCTGAGGGAGGGGGAGTGGCGCTCCTACCCTCTCTGGAGCAGAGGTAGGGGAGGGCCTGCTGGGCATCCGGGCCTCAGGAGCGACCCCCTGGGCTCGGGCTGTCCCAGGACACCAGACGGCCCCAGGGCTGTCCCCACCTGGGGCCCGAGCTCACCGAGCATCTCCTTGCGCCGCTGCGTGTGCGGCTGGTCCGTGTAGACCCACTCGAAGTCGCTGCGGCCCGCGCTGTTGCCCATGGTGGGGCCGAGAGCGCGGCTCAGGGATCGGCTCCCCTCCACCTGTCTCCCCGCTCTGCGCGGGGACCAGTTCGGGCTCGGGGCGGGGCCTCAGGGGGCGGGGG